>NC_089742.1:42933012-43168012 GCF_040412425.1 Macrobrachium rosenbergii | reverse complement strand
TAATGGGTCATAATGAGACCTGAATGCGAACAGAAGACTAAATAAGATAAAAGTGGAGGACTGAGCTTAGGGTCAACACCCCTTCCTCGTAGAAAAACTGCGTTACTGAAATTTATAACAAACCAAGCTGCCAAATGCAAGCTGCGATTGGTCACAACGAAGCATGGAGTCTAGGTAAATGAATAACAGAAATTACCGGTGAGAATTGACAGGTATTTTCATAATTTCAGACAAGCCATAGGAAAGCCAAGTTTCATACGGCACTGTTTTTCTGTAATCTCTCTCTTTTTTTTTTTTTGCTTTCTTTGAATCTTCAGCTGAAGAACCCTATGGACAGAGTCAGCAAACTACAAACCTACGAGGTTCCAAAGGGAAATCAGACTGCAGAGAGAGAGAGAGAGAGAGAGAGAGAGAGAGAGAGAGAAGTTATAGGAAAGGTGAGTCAATAAATAAATATGAGGAATAATAAATGTCTGAAGCTACCTGAGGAGTTCAGGAAGCGTCAAGCAGAGAAGGCAGAATGAATTTGCTCCTTCTTTAAAATGTTCCCCAGAGAGATAAAAGTTTCACAATTCCACTAGGTAAACTATTCCACATTTTAGTTGTAGCCAAGATAAAACTCCCAGTAAACTGAATAGTGTTGGATGCTTCCTTTAGCTCCTCAAAGACAGAGCTATTGGCCTATGCCAACCTCTTCTATGAGCTAATAAGAATCATTTGCCCAGCTAGAAAATAGATTAGATTTATTCTTATGTTAAATAGTCTTTCCTTTGCTGGATGCAGTAAGAAGTCAAGTCTCAGTATATAGCGTTCACTCTTCTTCACTGGAAAATTGCTGGCCAGTCTTCTTTGGAGTTCGTTCGTTCGTTCGTTCGCTCGTTTTAGTTTGGGCTGGAATGATGCCATCACGGCGTCTTGTTCTTGGAACAGTCTGTAAGTAAAGATGGTAAGTAATTAAGAGTGATCTTCATGCTGAGGTTCTTGAATGTTGGAAACACTGTGATTTGAAGCGCTGTGCATCGCAAACTTTTTTTATACAGTTCATGGAAGTATACAGTCATATCTTTTACTTAAATTTACTTATTTAGTATTTTTATCTTGATCTGCTTCCATCTCCTTTCTATGGAAGGTTTGGTTTTTTACTTTTTCTCACGTGGGTATTCTGTTCATTAAGCTTCCTCTGCAAGCTACTGACTTTTCAGGATTGTTCTAAATGGGTGGTTGCTTTGCTCATTTTAGCTAATGACATAGATAAAATCAGGTAGCTATTTGTATTCATGTCCACGATGGCTATTATTACGTATAAGAGCGTAGCAAGACATAAATCACTCAACATGACATCCAAAATTTAATTCATAACATACAAAATTCTCCTATAAGCATTTTTTTTTATTTTTTTTTTTATTATGATAGAAAAAAGTTTCTATCCTTTTAAACATGAAAGAATCCAACAGCACTTCACGTGTTGCCTTAAAATGGATAAATCATTCAACGTAATGACGAGTCTCTCGGCTTCTGCGCCTTTTACACTTACCTTCCGTGTTTATCCTTGGAGGTCAACCTGTCGCCTCCTATTTTCCCGATAACAAAATATTAACCCCCTCTAAAACATTAATTATCGAGTAATCTAGACCTTTTCACCCGTCTCCTTACAAGGGATAGATCAATCGACGTAATGAAAAGTCTCCGAGCATCTATACCTGCGTAAATGCTGTCGAATCCCTTTTCCGAACCCATAAACTGAGATCAGATACTCTTAAAGTGTACAGTTGAAAGAATCCAATCTCACGCCGACGCTATCATCACATCCTATCTGTCAGCGCGATCTTCAATGGGCATAACGTATCTATTTCGGTATCAATTACTGGGATTTAGATAAAAAAAAAAAAACAGGCTGCGATAAACAGGTCTAGGTGAATATTATTGGCTGTTTAGAGAGATAGATAAAGAGAAAGATAGACGATGGTAATATATACACGATAACGTTTACTGGAGATCTGGAGAGCAGGATATAATAAAGAGAGAGAGACGATGCGAACATACACTAACGCATAAGCTAGAAATTTAAAAATAGCAAGAAAGAGACGAACACATATACTGAAGAGACAGAGACAACTAAGAAGTTAGATAGAGAGATAGAGATGGAGAAGACACGATGTAGACAGATATACGAACCCGCTCTTGGGGAGTTTTTACAGAGAGACAGACAGAGGCTGAGGCTGGGGTCAGGGTGGGGGTGATGGAGGGAAGTCGACGCAGAGTACTGGCCACAATCCACGATTACGACAGCAATGAACCGAGACGACACCGAGGAAAAACACAAAGTCGCCATTCCAAAACAAGTTATTCTTTATCGCCGTCACAAATCACAGATCCGTAATCACGAACTTTCAACACTTACACGTCCGAAGGTGTGTGTGTGTGTGTGTGTGTGTGTGTGTGGGAAGGTCGAGGGAGGAGGTTAAAAGGAGGTAGGGTAGGGGAGGGGGGCATTCAGGTGAAGGTTAAGGTGGTGGGATAGGTAGGAAGGGGGGGCGGTGTTAATGGTCCTGGAGATGGTAATCATCATTGTATCCCCCGAGTAACTGGTGGCACGGGGCTGTCATTTACTCGCTGCTATACCCCAAGGTATCAAAATGTGCTTTTGAAAATGCCCCAGAGACAGGTTAGTGGTGCGCTCTTCTTTGACCTGGCTTCTAGGTGATACAGTAATGTTTGACTCTCTCTCTCTCTCTCTCTCTCTCTCTCTCTCTCTCTCTCTCTCTCTCTCTCTCTCCCTAACTTTCCGAAAAAAAAGAATTGTCTGTGATGACTTCTGTATCTCTTTGTAAGCCTCCTTTTTTTCTCCATAACGTTCAAAAAATAATCTCTCTCTCTCTCTCTCTCTCTCTCTCTCTCTCTCTCTCTCTCTCTCTCTCTGTGCACAAAACTTCAGAAAAAAATTGTCTGATGTTTTCAACCTCTGTCTATGAGTCTTCTTTTTCTTTCTAGTATCCAGGAAATAATCTCTCTCTCTCTCTCTCTCTCTCTCTCTCTCTCTCTCTCTCTCTCTCTCTCTCTCTCTCTCTGTGCACAAAACTTCAGAAAAAAAATGTCTGATGTTCTCAACCTCTATCTATGAGTCTTCTTTTTCTTTCTAGTATCCAGGAAATAATCTCTCTCTCTCTCTCTCTCTCTCTCTCTCTCTCTCTCTCTCTCTCTCTCTCTCTCTCTCTCTCTCTCTCTCAGAAAAAAATTTGATGTTTTCTGCCTCTAGTATCCAGGAAATAAATTCTCTCTCTCTCTCTCTCTCTCTCTCTCTCTCTCTCTCTCTCTCTCTCTCTCTCTCTCAGCAGAAGCAGCTACAACCTTGCAGTGATTAGCTTTGCCTACAGGTTTATTCTGTTGTTTAACGGTTGCCTGCTTGTTTATACACACCCATGTCAGGCGAGCCGAGAATGGGAAAATACAAGACAAGAGCAAAAGCAAACCACTTTTAGCTCTTCCTTTTGAGCCTTCTTCATTTATAAGTGCACCTTTTTTTTTTTTTTTTGACTTACGTCCTGTTTATATATATGTACACACCCACACACACACGCTATACCCACACACAGACACACACGCACACTATACCCACACACACACACATATATATATATACACATATATATATATATATATATATATATATATATATATATATATATATATATATATATATATATATAAATACATACAACATATATATATATATACACACATACATACATACACACAAACACATTTATTATTCACGTTGTTGTCACTTTTTTTTTCATATAAGCATTCTGCCCTCTGTAAATTTGCGTTTGCAGTTAATGATCTTGTATGTTCGTTCCATATGAATGTTAGCATACTTTAAAATATAATAATTGTCTAAACTGCCAGTTGTTTCTTTGGCGAAGTCTGCAACAAATGGTTATCATGCATCATTCTAATTCTTTTCCAATTACAGTTACGTATATGCTGTTTCTTGCAGAATTATGCTACGAACACAGAGAGAGAGAGAGAGAGAGAGAGAGAGAGAGAGAGAGATAACAACGTAATTGAATGTCATTGTCAGTAACAAAGATTATTGTTTTATTGGTATTTTGGGTCTGTAAAGCCTAAAACAAATAGTTTATTGAAAGACTCCATAATGACAAGAATACTGTTTTTTATTACATAGAAGTAATAAAAAAAATTCGATTGCAAGTAGTTTATGTACTGTAGAATGTAAAATAATCTTCTGACTGTCTTCACTCCCACTCCCCGTCACTTCTCTCTCTCTCTCTCTCTCTTTATGCAGTCTCTCTCTCTCTCTCTCTCTCTCTCTCTCTCTCTCTCTCTCTCTCTCTCTCTCTCCTTCTATCTGTCTGTCTGTCCGTCTCTCTCTCTGCGCTCGAATCCCTTACCACTTTGTATGTAAATAGCATTAGCCCCTCTGTGCCATCTCAATCAATTCCTTGCCGCCTTAGCACATAATATTCTCCACTCGCAAACTCCTTTGGAATAATCTGTAAACAATTGTGTGTAGTGTATCAGCTGACTATATCAACGTAACTGAAAGTCAATGTGAGAGGTTAATTTACTTATCTCTCTCTGGGAGATTGTATAGAGGGATTAGTTTAAGATGGGACAGCTGATAGCAGCGGAATTTATGATTCCGACGAGGGGTGGAAAAATGAGAGGCTGGTCGTTGATGGCCGGGTAGGTGCTGCACAGTGCAAGGCGTTTCCTTCTTAAAGAGAGAAGAGAGAGAGAGAGAGAGAGAGAAAGAGAGAGAATCAAATAATACCTGGGCGTCAGGGTGGAGAGGACACTATAGGAGAGTCGGAGAAAGAGAGAAAGAGAGAGAGAGAGACTCGGTCATTAATACCTTAGTGTTCGGGCGAAGAAGGAGCTGATAAAGAGAGAGACAGACAGACAGAGAACTAAACAGCACCTGAGCTTCAGGGTGAAGAGGACACTAAAGAAAAAGAGAGGAAAAAAGAGAGGCTAAGTCATTAATACCCTAGCGTTCTGGTGAAAGAACAGACTGAGAGAGAGAGAGAGAGAGAGGGATGCCTTTGAAGAGCGACATTGTATTTGCTTCCGTGTTTTCATCATTACTGTATTACTCGTCTGGTGACAGAACTCTCTAAGCGTCCTTAACACGTTTTCATTTCTTAATATATTTTTTTTTTACCTATTTTGCTCTCGTATCTTGTTATCTTACTACCAACAAACGTTAAAGACCCGTTGTTACGCGTAGTTATCACTTGTTATCACACACCCTTCGAATTGGGCATTTTTCCATTGCTGTCTACGTTGCAAATTGTTGCTTGAGGATAGCAATTTTACGATCATTATTGACCAAAGCATCAAAATATTTCTGAGCGCGTCTAGTCTAGCAAATTGCATATCAAGTGTTCATAATACAAAGTTTTTCTCGTTTTTTTTTTCAGAGGGGTAACAGGTTTCACGGCGAATTCACCTTCTTCTGCTTCATCTTTTATAAATAGCTGTGAGGTGAGTATATATTTATTTCTGTTTATTTTTTTAGCTAATCTTTGTTGAAAGCGTTTCCGCAAAAAAAAAAAAAAAAAAAAAACCGTTAAGTGCATTCCCTTTCTTTAAGCTAATTCATAAGCTTGTCTGTACGTCATAAATAGAGCGAAACGTTCATGTGAACGACTAAGAATTCGCTGTTAAGAAATAACGTTAAAACTACAGAGATTAGATGTTCGTTCGTTTCTGTTCGTTTTCCGTCTTTCCACAAGATGTTGTAGAGTTTTATTGATGGATTTCAACTACTCTCTCTTTGACCAACCATAAACCAAAGGAAGAGTTGATTGGTTGTAAAATCAGTCGGATAGTTTGCGAATCCAAGAGTTGTTTGTTTCAGTTTTTCCAAAAAGGAAATTTAATTTCCAAGCTTCCTTACCATAGGTATATTAAACCAAAGTTAATAATCACAAACGCCAAAAATAAAAGACTAGCGGAGGCTTATACTTTATTTCAACCTGTAAGTCTTTATCCGGATCCCGAGGACTAATCCAGATATTATGAATGTAAATACATCTTACCAGAGGTCTGCACTGGCGGGAGTATGCGCTTTCGGGGTGCTTTAAAGTAAGCCACTATAAGTGGTTAAAAAAATTGCAGATGGGTCTGCACTGCTCTTCCGTACTTTATTTCCTCATTTCTTTCCCCCACCTATATTTCTGCCCTACTGTTCCGTACTTAATTTCCCATCATTTCTTTCCCTCACATATATCCCTCTATCTCACGCAGCCGGCAACTGGTATTGTTCTATCCCGCTCCATCCCACCCGCCAGAGCTACGACATGCAAAAGCTTTTTTTGCATATTACGATAGCGTGGACCTTACTCGTCCTTAGTATGCAAATCCTGCGAGGTATCGTTAGCAATTTGCGTAATGTCTCTTTAAAGGCGTTGCATTCCTGGGGCCTTTGTGCAGGCGTTAGTTGAGAACGAGCTGCACGAGACACTGGAGAAAATATTAACGGTATTATGATCGTTTGTGGCGTTTAAATTTTCCAGGCTGTTTGGGCAAGTTCGTGGAGGTCCTTGCAATACATTATCTTGCTTTGCTTTTTCTCACTTGCATAAATTGAGAGAGAGAGAGAGAGAGAGAGAGAGAGAGAGAGAGAGAGAGGGCAGTTGAGTAAAAATAAACAATATTTAGAAAGTTCATTAGAAATCATGCTAGAGAAAGTTCATGAGCACAAACAATTAAAAGCGGGGAGAAAGGGAGTTCACGAAAAGAGACAATCGGCCGCCATTTACATTTGTTCAGCCATAAAGATAAGCTCCTTGTTTATTTGTTGAAATGTAACGGAGCCACTACCAAAGCGGAGAGACACTAAAAGGGGGATTAAGTGATAACGGCTGACCCGCCGGGAGCGGTATAGCGGATTACCTTGCGGGCGACTCGTGGCAACACAAAAATATTGGGGGAAGCTTCGCCGGCGTTTTCGAGAATTTGTACGTTTTAAAGGTTGCCTTACATTACTTAATTCCTCATATTACTGGCCTTTACCGGTCAATAACGTAAGAATGCAATCGTTTGTTGAGCCTTATTATATAACCTTCTGCCACTTGTACAAGACTGCTGTGGTTTGTTGAAGGTTTGAAAGTTTTCGTATTATTTTATGAGAATGCGTTTACTCGCACACTACATAATCTCGTACTTTATTGGCCTCTGGCCTCATTGTATCCATTGCCTCCTGCGTGAAACTGCTAATGTTTGTTGCAACTTTGTTTGTAACTCTCCTCTTTTATCTGGGCTCGAAACCGGTGTCAGTCTATGAGCGCAGTAAAAGCGGTGTTTTAGTTCACACGCACATTGAAAACTCGAATTGGGTTTTGGCCGTAATCTAATTACAGCTTTTTCGAAATTTGCGCCGTCACGTAATTCAAGAGTTCGGAGTTTCGAAACCGGTTAATGAATTACACACTGCAATGATTTGCCGGTAATTACCCGGGGTCGCTCTGATGTCACGGTCGGCCGGAGCTATAACGAGCGAGGCTGCTGATAGCAAATCGAAATAACAGCTGGCAGGGTTTGCACCCAACAGATTTATTCAGTCCTGCTTTCAAAAATCATTTGCACCACCGTGAAATTTTATAGACTGTTGCCTTTCGCACGTCCTTAACACCCGTTTCCCGTAGGGGGTAGGACCGTCAGTGCGCCTTACGTGGTGCACTGTAGGCATTACTTAAGGTTCTTTGCACGTCCCTTCGGCCCCTAGATGCAACCTCTTTCATTCCTTTTACTATACTTCCGTTTATATTCTCTTTCTTCCATCTGACTTCCCACCCTCTCTGACAGTTGTTTCATAGTGTAACTGAGGTTTTCCCCCCTGTTACGCCTTTCAGACCTTCTTACTGTCAATTTCCCTTTCAGCGCCGAATTACCTCATAGGTCCCAGCTCTTGTCCTTTGGCCTAAATTCTATTTTTATTCTATTCTTAAGACCCACTGCCTCTTGCACAAAACTTTTAAGGCTTGTTGCAAGGCCTATTAACAGTTGGTATCATCTGCGAGGATATAGCGTTTACCCTACGCTCAACTATCCCCTTTTTTTTTTATTCGGGCTTGGAACGGGCATGAGACCACGAACTCTGGCGGCCGAGTTCACACTACCGATCTTATCAAGGCGTTGTATTGATACGAAAACTAATTTCGGGATCCTTTGACCAGTCAGCGTGCGTGCATAGCGAAGTCTAAACACACCGCAAACGCGATTGAATGCGCTTTATCACGTACTTTAAATCCAATTTACAAAAAAATACATCTAAATAGAATCAAAGGGAAATATGACCGGGCAATTTGTAACTTAATGATCCTTATTCACACTGATGATTTTCAACTCGAGACGGACCGCATTACCCAGCGTAAGATCCGGAGATCTTACGAACGAGGCGATCACCGTAATAAAAGCATCCATCCGAAGGTGATGGATAAAGTTTGTCCTGGATGCGGATAAGTGTGTGAGGTCCGGCGATGGGCGTGGGCCGGTCAGTAGGTAGCCATCAACGTGGGCGTAGGCGTAGTGGGGTAGCTAATTGGGTGGCCATCAGTATAGGAAATTCCTAATTATACCGTTTGGGATCTCTTGAACGGGTTCTTCCTCGAGACTTTATTACTGGTATTAAACTACCAGTCGTCGTGGCCCCGGTAAAAATGGGGTTACGTGTAGCCTTGCTGATTTTGGCGGGGATTGTAAGGTGGGGGAATTTGAGGGGCGGGGGGATATCGATAAGGGATCACTGGGGTAATTTCCAGCTAGAGGTCAGTGAGTGGATTGTTTCTCTTTTTTACAGGTCGTTCTCAAGAGAAGTCCAGGAAATTGTATTTTCTTTTATCGCTCTTAGATTTATTTTGGCTGATAGCTCTGACATTTTTCTCATCACTGATTTTCTTTTTCTGCTTCGTTGACCAGTGTATTTTTCCCTGTCACTAGTGGTGTTACGCAGGGGTCTGTTCTCTCCCCCTTTTTTCAATGGGATCATCCACATTTCCTCTTTTCTCCCATTTATATCCAGAGGAGTCCTTCCTTCCCAATTCCTTGCCTTCTTAGACCTCCTCAGAGACCCATTCTCAATCTCGTTTAATTTCAAGTAATACTATTAATGCCGGTGTGGAGGACTTCTCTGAATGGGACCAGCAAAACTTAGGACGTTTCTAGGCTTCAAAGCTCAGTATCTTACCTATCTTATGATTTCATACTCCTCCTACCTTCACAATAAAGTAAGAGAATTTGGAGAGTATAACTCTCTGACCTTTCTACATTATAGGCTTGAAGATAACAGCAGCATGTCCTAGGAGGGACAGACCATGAGATAACTGAGCCTGTCTGACTGGGTGGCGTTCTTCAGGTGTCGTAAAGTCTACTCTCAGACCAGTTCCTTTAGAACCGAAGTTGCTTCAAAGGCTTTCTGTCTAATCAAGGACCAGGCTCCTACGTTTATCTTGAATTTACTCCACCTTCGTGGCAACATCACCTCCCTCTTCCTGTTCAAAAGTTAATTTTTGTGTGTTATTCCCGACACCTTCTTGATGAACATGCCGCTGCTACTCGCTGGCCCTTGGTGTGCCTTTTTAAGAATCGTAAGCTACAAGGTCGACCAGTTTGGTTAGTACTTCCCACCATTTGCTTTCCAAATTGGGAATTCTCTCCCTTCCTCTGTAAGGACCTTTTAACCTGCCTTCTTTCAAAAGGCGAGGGAAGTTCTTGCAGACTGAAACGTTCAGCAACTCCTGTCTTTGCAATGCCTGAAATTGATGTGTGCAGCAATATGAACGTCTCGTTTTCTTCGACATTACAAAATGTTGTCCACAGACTTGCTATTATTTACTCGTATGGCATCTCAGGCCTTGTTGTGGCCCATTCCTGCTGTTTCAAGTGTTAAGAGTGCGAATCGGTCATGCGACCAACCACCATAATTTCGGTTAATTTTGCCTATAAGGAGAAATCTTGAGGTGAATTTTGTTTCTGTTCCTTTTTTTTATGCGGCCTAATCAACTGTCCCAAGACCCGACCTTTCTCCTAATTTAATCCTAGTAATTTCTTTCAAATCTTTGTAAATTTTTTTATCGTAAGAAAACGTGCTCGGGATATTTTTTAATCTTTTTAATTTTGTTGTAACATTTTTCTAAAAATTTTGTTGTAAGAAAATTTTTATCGTCAGTCATAACTATAGTTAAAAAAAACTTCATAAATATCCCTAATACAAAGAGAAATCAAATGCCCTGCGACAACGAAAATTTGACAAGTTCTACATTATTCTTCTATCTGTCATCATGCACGGTCACATTATAACATTTTTCTTTCTACTCTCCTGGGTCTTGTTGCATTTCCATCAACTATTTATTGCATTTGTATTAATATCCTCTATCATTTTTTTTATTTACATATGGACATTTTATTCTGTGGAACTGCTTTATAAGGTCATGACCTTTCAGCTTGTTTCAAAAGAGTGTGTGTTCGTAAGTCCACAGCAGTATATTCGTAAGCTTAAAGCGAAAGCTTTAACGAAGTCCTTGGCAGCTAGATCAGTTGGAATCTTCAGCTATGGTAGTGCTACTTCTTAATAGTAATAATGATAATTGTAATAGAAGTAATAATAATAGCAATGATAATAGTTATTACCAGTGTGTTTGTTTATTATTATTATTATTATTAACTAAGGAGTGTTAAATGATTCCATCCTATGAACTGGCTTCCCAACAACAACTCGGATCTTCTGCGCCGTTGTGGAACAAAGGCCGACAACGAGAAAAGGCCTCAATTGCTTTATTTTGCCGGCGGTACTCTAATAAAGTTATCCGTCCAGATAGCAATCGGCAGCTCAGTGGCTGGGATTTCGAAGAAGGAAAGAAATTCGTATTATTAAATCGATGGATGACTTAGAGACACGAGCGGCGTTAATAGACAAAAAACCGAATGCAAATATAGTAATCACGAGAGATACCTCAGTCGGCTGCACATACATGGGTGTGTGATGTACGGGGTGGAGTGTACCTCTCTCTCTCTCTCTCTCTCTCTCTCTCTCTCACTCTCTTACACACACGCAGACACATAGAATTATAACTTCATCAAGTCAGTAAGACTAATTATCTATGTGCCTGAATACTCAACTTTAATATCTCATTCAAAACTACATAAAATGATCTCTCTCTCTCTCTCTCTCTCTCTCTCTCTCTCTCACACACACACACACATACACACAAAATTTTTTCCATATCAAGTCAGTAAGACTAATTATCTATTTTCTTGAATCCTACTGGTAATTTATCTCATTCAAAACCGCATAAAATCTCTCTCTCTCTCTCTCTCTCTCTCTCTCTCTCTCTCTCTCTCTCTCTCTCTCTCTCTCTCTCTCTCATGAAAGCATCGTTACCTCAAATTAAAGTATGTATTTGAATTTTTATTTATCTTTGCTGCCAGTTCATCAGTTGACAAATTCACTTGTACATGTACTGACATAACGGTTCAAGAAAAAACGTTGATTCCAAGAAAAAGTACTTCTATAGAGAAAACAGATCAGGGAAAGTTAAATCCTTCCTAAGTAGTATTCAGACAATGGAATAAAATGATCTGGATAATTAAATCATATTTAATGACAAGATTGGGAGGTTAAATCCTCCTGAGGAGGCATCACTTGAATAGAAACGAACGGATCGGAAAGTTAAAGGCTCCATGAGTATAGTACATACATAGGGGAACGAAAAGATCGAAAAATTAAGTTGAAGTGGTGCTTAAGAATGGAATGGAGTATAGAGTTTAGGCCAAAGGCCAAGCACTGGGACCTATGAGTCATTCAGTGCTGGAAAGGAAGTTGGGAGTAGGTAGGTTTGAAAGGTGTAACAGGGGGAAAACCTTGCAGTTGCACTATGAAATAATTGTTAGGAGAGGGTTGATAGCAAGATGGCAGAAAGATAATATGAATGGAGGTACAGTAAAAGGAATGAAAGGGGGTTGCAGCTAGGGGCCGAAGGGACGCTGCAAAGAAGCTTTAGTAATGCCTACAGTGCACCCCATGAGGTGCACTGAGGCACTACCCCCCTACGGGAGAGTGGTACTTAGAGAGAACGAAATGATTGATCGCAATAACAAAGTGTCCTGCAGGATTACTTAAATATGAAGGATGAAAAGACTGGTAAGTTAACTACACCTGAAACAGCATTCTTACAGAGAGAGAGAGAGCGAGGGAGAGAGAGAGAGAGAGAGAGAGAGAGAGAGAGAGAGAGAGAGAGAGAGATACAGGATCAAAAAATTAACTCCTAGAGGATACTTAAACAGTAAGAACGGAAGGATCTAATCCCTAAATCCTATCGAGGTAGTACTTCAGCAATATAGAAGGAAGAATTCGGAGAGTTATATTCGGCACTCTCTCCCTAATCTTTACTCCCGTATGAATAGGGCTTCGTTTGCTCCTAGGCACTGAGGGAAAGAGACTGAATGTTTACGAGAGATATAACTAAGCCGTTGTTTAGCCAACGACCGGGAACGACAAAGCGCAGTCCTCTGCTTCCTTTTGTTTTGCGTATATGAACAATTCTGTCTTGCGAAAACTTGCTTTGCAAGTATATGACATTTTTGGTTTGAAATTTTTTATGTACTGTTATTCGTATCATCTGATTTTCTTATGCTTGTCTACGATTTGCTAGATTCCACCTCTTAATAAAGTCAACTTTTTCTCTGAGGTTAATTCCTTGCAAGGATGTACTTTAATACAGAGATCCCTGAGGCCAGCAACCAAATGGCTTTAACTAGTCCAGACGAGAGGAAATGATATCTACAGTAGCGAGAAGGGAAAAATGGCTCGGGTTCAACGCTGTATGTAGGTTAAATTCAGAAGATTCATTTGAATAATTGCTGTTTATTTATGTTTATGTTTATTATTATTATTATTATTATTATTATTATTATTATTATTATTATTATTATTATTATTATTATTATTATTATTATTACAAGCCAAGCTGCAATCCTAGCTGGACAAACAGAATGCTAAAGACCCATTCTTATAAGTATTCATAACGGGTGGACTTTCTTGTGGAAAAGTAAATTGTCCTAAACTCCCTCAGCAAGTTTCCTCAGAAGAAAAAATTCATATATATAAAAAAAAGAAAGAAGAGGAAAAGAAAACTTATAGAAGAGAAGCTGACATATGCAGTTACGAGTACAGTTACCAATAAATAAATTTGAATATATGAAAGTCTTTACGAGGACGGAGCACTCCGTTGTTGTACGTCGGTGCGGAAGTTTGGTTGATCTTCAGTTCGTCTTTTTTGCCGTGGGAGAAGAGGAAAATAAGGTTTACTGTAGTTGTTACGAAATTCACTTCCTGCTTCCGTGTTTCCTGAATCTTGCAACCTCCCATACTTCAAGATCAAGGTCTATCGTCACCTTTCAGGGAGTAAAGTTCCACTCATTAGCCCAGTCTGAATAAAACATAAAAAATGGTGCTTCGTTGTAGCTACACCGGAGCGAATATCAATCCGTTTTCCTTCCCCCTACTACGTGTTCCCTACGGGTCTGGACAACATAAGGACACTGGATTCCCCATTCCAGGCACCACTGTTTAATAAATGTAAGGACGACAACAGTGTTCTAAGCCACAAGAACATGCCTGACTTTGCATCGTATATAGCTGGGTTGATTTATGCTCCAGATACAAACTGGTTTCATGTGTTACAACAGGTAGAGCAAGTTCCTGAAGGCCTCTTAATAATAATGGATGCTCCGATACTAAGCGATCTATGGTCAGTTGTATGGGCAAAACAAATGATGAAAATTGATATGGCGACCAGCATTAAATATAGGATCCCACTTAGGAAACCATCGAGTGAATATTGATGAAAGATCATTAATTCAATTTTATCTTGTAATACAAAGGGATTGAAAACGCTTCGTCATGATTACGAGGCAAATAGGGAAGTCGGATGGAATATATGTATCCACTAAAATCTATTTGCCTGTCTGCCCACAGTTCACCCAAGAATTTTAATAGAATTTAATGGAGGAGGAGTTAATGAGATTTTCAGGTTGATCCGCATTTGGATAAACTCTCTCTCTCTCTCTCTCTCTCTCTCTCTCTCTCTCTCTCTCTCTCTCTCTAAAAGTTTAATTACTTAAGTGACTGTAGCACGATAACCCTCTCATAGGAGTTGGGTCACATTATCTGTGCAAACTCTTTCTTTTACTTTAATGCATCATTGTCTGTCTCTGATTAGATAACATCGGGGATGCAATTACACACCAAAAGAACGATCGTAATGAGCAGAGAATTGCGATGTTAAACAGCCGTAAAACGAATCAAATGGGGAAAATGAGAGAGAAAGATGAACCTGCCACTGTCTTACTCTCTCGCAGTTTTTATATAGTTTAACGTTTGTCTCGAAATTAATTTGCTTTCGTGTCTAAGACACATAGCTTTTCAGCCTCCCACCCCTCCCCCATCCCCGACTACCGTCTACTGGTGTTTACTCGGTGATTCCAGCTGCTGTTTATTGTATTTTTTGTATCTTGAACTTGTTTGAATAACTGTTGGTATGATGTATTGTTGAGGAGTTAGCCGTCATTATCCGGTGAGATACATACACACACACACACACACACACACACACATATATATATATATATATATATATATATATATATATATATATATATATATATATATATATATGAGCGTGTGTGTATGTGTGTGTGCGTGTGTTTGAGTACATTTCCTGTGATTTTCTTCTCCCCTTAACAATACTCATTCGAACATGAAATTTTCTATGTATATTCTTTCTTGGTTGTGTTGTTAGAATTCTATTTCCTTATCTTTTTTTTTTAATTTTCATCGTAATAATACATTTGATAGATCAAGATACTTATTTGATTATGTGTTATTGCATGATCATTAATGCCTGCATTTTCTCAACGCAGGTTATTGCGTATTTAGCTATTTTTCAGATCACAAAGTACTCTTCAGTATTTTTTAAAGAGTTTTAATAGTTAAACAGTAGCGTAAGACTCAGCCATGGGAGTTTGTTCACTAATACCGGTTATAGTTCTGGATAAAAGAGTAGGGTTGAATTTATAGCGAACGCCTAGACACGTTTAAAATGGGGAGAAAATTATTGTTCCTTGCAACTAATCTTCACGATCAGATGCAATCGGTCGTGGGTTACAATGAGGCCCGAAAGCAACGGACTAAGAATAAGTAATTATCGTCCTGCCTGGGTCGCCCACGATGAATTTGGCTGGAATTGCGAGTGAAATTCGAATGAATTCCTTATGTTTAATTGCAACATAAATTCGTCTGGCTCTCTAATTACAGTTATTTCCGCTAAGGTTTATTCTATATAATTACCAACTCTTGTAAACAAAACTTAATAGCCTCTGAAAGCCGGTGATTAAGGATTAGTTTCGCGTGACACAAGTCTGTAGATTAAATGTAGATATTATCTCTGAACTTGTTTCTCCCTCTTTCTCTCCTTCCTATTATTATTTTTATTACTGTTATTCATTCTCACCCGCGTGCAGTAGGCGAGGTGAGTTCTTAACGCATTCGTGTGTGTGTGTGTGTGTGTTTGTGTTTTTTTACAACAAAGGTAATATTACTTGCATGCATGTTTGTTCCTTGAATGGTAAGACAATTTTGTTTCGTTCTCACTAAGTATCTTTTACTGTATTTTATCAAAGGTCTGCTGTCATTTATTTTCTCGGGTTATTTTTGTATGTAGTGTTTTTCTCACTGTTATTTCGTTTTGTGTGTGGCATAAGTTCTTGCAATTTTCTGCTCTTCAACTTTTGGAATTATCGTAACTATTGTGTTATATGTTGCGATTCGCATTAACTACTGTTTGTTTTCCTTGTTATGAGGAAGACCCATTTTAATCCTCATTCCTTTCAAGTCTTTTATGTTTCTTTACTCCAGGTACTAATTGTCCCATACACCTTTTGCGTGTTGATGATTGCTGTTAGAATTAAATTATTATCCAATACACAAAGAAAAGTTAATAAGAATGGAGTCTTATTCCCAATAAAGCCTGATTAGATTTATCCATTTTGTCATTCCGCTTCAAAGAGATTAATCAAAAGGAACAGGATTACTCCGGCATCTTTTTAAAACCATCTTGCCGATGAAATGCACCAGTTAACTTATTTTTCGTTTATGTTAGTGCGAAACTGAAGGTATGTGTGTATATTAAGATCACGCTGCACATAACGAACACCTGCTACTTCCATTTTTTGTTTTAAGAAAATATTGATTACGTGGTACGGAGCTTGGAGGCAAGACCATGAAGGTTGCCAAAAACATGTTCGCGTGACACCACTTTATTGTAAACTGGAATTAAGAGACACGTGGACGAAGCAACAGTGGCATAACGTGCAACAAAGAATTCCAACAGATATTCCTATGAATATTCTTTAAAAACTTCCTTGTGAATTTAGGTGTTGAAATTCGTATGTTCTTGTACCTTGACGCTTTGAGCGTAGAAATGTCAGTTATTTCCGCAGTCCTTTCCTCTTTTAGTGAGTCTTACTGATAGCAATACACTCTATAGAGGCTCCCGAACCATTCCACCCTTGAAACTTAAGTATACCTTAGTTTAAACAGACCACTGAGCTGCTTAACAGCTCTCCTAGGGCTGGCCCGAAGGATTAGACTTATTTTACGTGGCTAAGAACCAATTGGTTACCTAGCAACGGGCCTACGGCTTATTGTGGAATCCGAACCACATTATACTGAGAAATGAATTTCTATCACCAGAAATAAATTCCTCTAATTCTTCATTGGCCGGCGGGAGACTCGAACTCTGGCCTAGCAGAGTGCTAGCCGAGAACTCTACCGACTCGTCCAACGAGGAACTCCCATCCCTGAAAGAAATAAATGAGATCACTTTCCTATGTGACTTTCTTACGTTGCTAATTCAACAAAACCGTGTTGTTTCTCTGGCGTGATATTACGTTAGACATTTCTTTTATGAGCTCCCTTTTAGCGCAGCCAGATCTTATGCATGTGTTCACTCGATATCCATTTGGTTCAACCACTAGTTTAGAATTCCTGTCTTCCCCTTGTGTTACCACAAATTAAAGAGCGGGTGAATCATCATCCGTCGGGGGCAGTGTAGCGCTATTTTACAGTTTTATTTATTTGTTTATTTATTTATACTCGAGGCTATGATGCGATCCAAACTGAGATGGTAAAAGTAGTCTTCTGTTTTTACCAGTTGTATCCGACTGAATATTTTCATGATTTCTGTTTGTACCATTTATCTTATATAGAAAATCATGTTTTTTTTTCTACTCTTTATCAATATACGTCATATATATATATATATATATATATATATATATATATATATATATATAATAATGTGTGTGTGTGTGTGTGTGTGTGTGTGCGTGTGTTAAGTTAAGTATATCTTAGCTTAGCCAGACCACTGAGCTGATTAACAGCTCTCCTAGGCTGGCCAGAAGTTAGACATTTTTACGTGGCTAGAACCAATTGGTTACCTAGTAACAGGACCTACAGCTTATTGTGGAATCGAACCACATTATACCGAGATATGAATTTCTATCACCAGAAATAAATTCCTCTAATTCTTCATTGGCCGGCCGGAGAATCGAACGCGGACCCAGCAGAGTGCTACCGAGAACGATACCGCCCGTCCAATGAAGAACATATATATGTGTGTTAATATGTCACTAACACGTCAGTCACGAGTTGAGAAGAGACGAAAAACGGTAGTTAAGATACGGAGAAGAGCAAATAGGCTATTGAACTAAAAAAACCTTATTAATTAATTCGCATTGCTCAGATTTTCTGCGATATTTTAACGTCAGAAAGTCGTGAATTAGAATGAATTACTTCCCATAAGATCTAAAGAGCGACAAGGTATTTGTAACGCGGATAAAAATCGCCACCTTTTCTGCTCAGCCTGGCTCAGAGGTTATACGTGTCTAACAAATTCAAAGCAAATTTATTATCAGATTTTTTAACATCGATTTCATTAACATCTTATCACCAGTTCCTGACAACAGTGCGGTGTGCAACTGCTGAGCGATGAATAAGAAAGGAAACATTACTCGTCATGATTTATGTCTTATTTTATTTTATTTTATTTTTTTTTTTGCCTGTTTTACATCTCACTTCGAATATTGCTGGCATTACTTTGTACTTCTTAACCTCTAATACATTGTTCTTTACCCTATCGCATGGTCAGTCACAGCTGATAGGTAAAGATCTATTATTCAAAGGAAGAAGATCAATATCTGACCTTTCTTCGATCTTTTAAATATGAATATATATTGCAAACTAAAAAGCACTCGGAGTAAATTCATATGTATTCATACCTATGCCTTCGCTGAATAAATCCTAGATTCACATCACGATCCGAATCCATCTGAAAATCCCATCAACTCTGCCTTATATTTCCCACAGCTCATGGCATAGCCCATCCTACTGCTAAATATAATATTAATTAATCCATTAACAACGTTTAAGATTTTTCCTACTACGAAGAAACAAGCAGACACCATGAATGCACAACTCCCATCACACTTGTTTGGTGAAGGCATTTAAGAAAAGAATCCTATTTATCTTGCTGGTCATTCCCTGCTACTTTGTATAATGATCACTATAAAAACAAATATTTGGAGCGACGTCTCTGAAGAATCGTGGAGCAGGATAAATGGAAAAGTTCCCAAGAGAAAACGATGCTGAAACTATATGAGAAGGGACACTTGGCGAAAAAGCAATCGCGAGAAAACCTTTACAAGAGCTGTTGGAAGAAGGAAAGTTCTCGGAAAAAGGAATTGGCACAAGTTTTGGATGCCTCAGGTATGTTAATGGAAACCTCGCTTTGTCACCTGATATTCAGACGAACTGAACTTAGAGGAGAGAGAGAGAGAGAGAGAGAGAGAGAGAGAGAGAGAGCTGGGCAAATGCTGAAATGCCACTGAAATGGCAAACCGAATCTGTTTCTTGTTCGCTTAATAAGGAATGAAAGATGTTGCGCTGTTTTTGGTGTTCTTTTCCGCGTAGGTAGTGAATAATTTACCTGACAGTCAGTCAACTGTAAGACGTTGCGGAAAACCTCGTATGTATATGTACAGTATATGGTGTGTGTGTGTGTGTGGGTGGTGTGTGTGGGCGGTGTGTGCGTGCGTGCGTGTGTATTCGTAGTTTTATATCGGTATCATATTCCTAGTGAGTCAGCAGAGATTACATTTCCAGAAACTCACTATTCTTCGAGACACTTGGAATCAAATGATGAGTTGTGAATTACTTGTCCTCAGCTTGGTCAAATCCAGGATAAAAGAGAAGGGTTTAAGAGTAGGATAACGCCCTTGACTTGTGAAATGCCAAGACTTACTGGAATGTCAACGAGCACCAGCGGTTTGGGGCAAAGAGATTTAGACTGTAATGGAACTTGAAAGCCAACCTGAGTAGGTATTACCTGCGCAGGTGGTTATTTTCATCAGCAATAATTCTTTTCTGGCTATTTCTCTTTTTCTAACAACTTTCGATCCACATTCCAGCCGCCCTGCCCTTCTCGTCCTCCTTGGCATATATGAACGAAAATTATTCGCAATTTTCCTAAGCTTCTGGGACTTACAACTAATGGAAGACAGCATCCTTGTGTTATAGTACCAGTGGTTTCCCAATTACATTCGGCCATTGCTCCAACTTCTCGAAAATCATAATTCGAGTTAAGCTCACTGCAACACATTTTGTTACTTTGTTCTATGCGAGTCTTACTGGTGATAAGCTTAGGTTTAAATTTCAGGTACCTTTTTAATATCATACATTTAAATATTTTTTGACAGGAAATTCAATGTATTTTTCCTTTTCACCTAAATTCAACGCCGACCTCGGAAGGCGAAATTCTCCAAGAATAATTCACTCATCATTACTGGCTTAAGCGATACGGAATCAGAGCACAAATTCTGTCGCGATGGGGATATTGCTAGGACGGAGAAAGTCCAGCAGGGGACGAAAGTGAAACGCTCCCGGCCCCCCACACGAGAAACAGAAAAATGGAGTAGACTCGTCTGCCCTGGCTTGTGAGACCTTTTCAGGTGACTTTGCTTCTGCCTACGCATTAGCCAATGCTAATTTGGGTGAATTTCCTGCAGGTGAGGAAGTTATGCATTCCGGGATCAAGACTCGACTATTCTCTCTCTCTCTCTCTCTCTCTCTCTCTCTCTCTCTCTCTCTCTCTCTCTCTCTCTGCCCCCTAACTCGCTTTTGCACTTCCGTCTTTACAGCTACAATTTACCACATACCATCACTTCTGCTCATATTTTCTTTTGGTTATTTACTATATTTTTTCCCGCGGCTCTTTATATTTTCCATCATCATCTTGTATATGATTCTGCCTCTCGCACCGACTTTAATTACTGTTGATTACGCCCAGCAAAAACAAAATCTCTCTAGGTAAGTAGTCAGCTTTCTGTTAACAATTTTATTTTTTTTTTTATTAGTAGCGCAAGAGCAGAAACAGAATTATTAGTACCACTAACAAAAGTAGCAGAATTTTAGCGCTCTTTTTTATGATTTAATGTAATCAGTGGCATTGACACGTGCCTAACCCCAATTAAACCTTGGCAAACTTGTTATTATCTGCATGGACCTGTCTAATCAGTCTTTCATCAAGGGCACGTCATGATGGATCGTAATTCGCCCGTCCAAGTGACTGCCTTCGTTACTTTTCCCCTGCTCCACTAGTAAAAGTATGCTTACTGAAATGTGCTTAGAGAGATGCTGTTTAACGTGAAAGTTCACCTAAGAGTTGAGCTTAGAATTCCTTCGTTGTATTCAGCTGCTGATGCTCCAGTGATCAGTTGGTTGTAGGTTCAGTGGAATGTGTTTAGATAGGTGTACAAATAAAAATCCAATGGCATTGTCATAGTTATATTCAGTTTCATTATAGCAATGATTAGGTAGGGAAATTTTTATAGTGGGGTATGTTCAGAGTTCCATAAAAGGAAGGTCCTCTGAAGATTCACCTGCTGATAATAATCGAAATATTTCTCTACTCATCCTGTAAAACATCCACGGTATTAACTTGGTTATATAAGTGAGTTTAGAATTCTTAGTTTCTAGTCTTAATCGCAAGAAATTTAAGGCTCCTCGTGCAGTAGAACTTATGAATCACCCGAAGCTATCATTAAATCAGCATTAGGTGGGCCATCCACCTGATAATAAAAAAGCGATTAAAGGAGAAATAGAAATAAAAAAGAAGAAAATGGATTTTGCCCGTCAATTTATCTTGGGAGAAGAAAGGCTTTTAGTGGGCAATCATCTTATCAAACTACCATTAGATTCCCTTTGGTCAAATATCATCGAGTGATAATCACCCGTTGCAAGACCATTGCAAGTAATAGTCGGTAGTATTCAGCCTCTCAAAGAACAGCCATTGAAGCGATCTTTCATTGCCCTTTGCAATACGCGGTCGACGAGGTATACCCGTCGTTCAGTAATTACCCGTCACATGTTATAGTTGGTCCTCGTTGAAACCCACCTACCCTCTCTAACGTAGCTGCCGGTGACCCCCCCACCCCCGACTCCTCTGGTGAGCATTCAGCTACCGGACACACCTATTGAAATTGCTATCCGTTGATTGCATTGCTCGTGTTGATGTTACTGATTAGGCAGTTTGTTTTCGTAATGAGGTTTATTCATATTGATGCTGGCCGAGATAAGGTTAGGGAGCCCTGCCTCATAATGAGACTAGGGGGACAGAGGCTGCATATCAAGGATGCTACATCATTGTTGTTTGGATAAAGATTGGGATCAACGGCGGTGATTGAAAAGACTGGTGAGTTATGGACTTCACTTATTACTCTTAGAAAGATTCAGTGTTTCCCTCCCCCCTCCCTTCTCTCTCTCTCTCTCTCTCTCTCTCTCTCTCTCTCTCACACTCACACACACACACACACACACACATACACACACACTCACACACATGCACAACTGTACGCTAGCAATAAACTTACACCATTTAATCATGATAACTCCTTCTGTCTCTCTTTCTCTATCGCAAACGCACACAAAAAATACTCTGGCTTTAGTGCCTTGTAAATAAACTTAGAAACAAGAACTTTGTAAGTTTTAATGACTCTCTCTCTCTCTCTCTCTCTC
Organism: Macrobrachium rosenbergii; assembly: GCF_040412425.1. NCBI lineage: Eukaryota > Metazoa > Arthropoda > Malacostraca > Decapoda > Palaemonidae > Macrobrachium > Macrobrachium rosenbergii. Next base: position 43,145,856 of record NC_089742.1, on the reverse strand, counting down.
TCTCTCTCTCTCTCTCTCTCTCTCTCTCACGCGCGCCCACATACACACACACGCACGCACACACACACATGTAGCTTTGTATGTAAGCTTGCTTAAGCCTGTAAATAAAGAAACACGTAAGAACTGTACCTGTAAAGTTTTAACGGCAGTTCTCCTCTCCGCCTCACGAGCGTCCGAGTCTCTCCTCCCAGTAACACCAATTCTCCCCCGAGCCTCGTCGGTGCATTCTTTAACTCGGGAAGTGATTTCTTTTATTACTTTGCCTAACCTTCGTTTGGCTCGAAATTAGAAAAGTTTCCCCCTTTGAACTGCAGACGGAGGAGACAATGAAAGTTGGGAGTTCCCGGCAGTGCCACTTCGGCGTTTGCAGAGGGCATCAGCACCCCTTTATTCTTTATGAACACAAGGTGTGAGAGGTGCGTTTCTTGTTTGCTTGTTCTTTCTTTCTGTTTTCTCTTTCGTGAAGTTTTGACAAGGCGGAAGGTTTCCTGTGAGAATGTGGGTTATTATTATTGTTACATCATCTTCCATACTGCTGTAGTATCACTATTTGCTACAATTCTTCGGCACTGATGATTATATTGCTGCTAACTGCTTATGACACTACTTTTGACGACGCTAATGATAGCAGAATGTCATAAAGGTACTCAAGTGATCGCAGAGGAATGAAGGTACTTACTCACCCTCTTGGCTTTTCGGATTCCGAGAATCCACGCCTGCCTTGTAACGATTTTTGGGATGATGTTGCTATCCCCATGGCCATGCCCCACAGACAGCCACGGGTGTTTATATGCCAACGGTGTCTGGTATGTGTCTTTTGACCTGAGGGCAAATGATATATTTGAGGTCAACAGACTAAAGTCAGTTTGGTGTTCGGTTACGCCTTCCTACTGTGTCCCTGACGTTGCTAATTAGACCTAAGATCTGAATTCCTCTTATTAAAATTATAAAAAAGGATTAGTTCCAAATCTGATAAGTATCTGAGTTTTGTTGGCAAGTTTCCCTACTCCTATGAATACCCAGGCCATTTTTACGTTTTCTTTGACTCCCATAACCTTCTTTCCTTCAAGAGGCGGGCTATCGCTTCATTCGGGGTTGATCCCCACTCTCCGTTTTCGTTCTTTCATTTTTGAAGTTGGCTTAGGCCATGGTCTCGAAAAAGGAGTTGGGTTGTCCGTCCCGTTAGTCTCTGCATTTAAAAAAATCCTCATTTAGTACAGTGTCACAGTACAACAAATATATTTATTAAATTACCTACTCGTTAGGTTTGAGTCTCTTCACACAACCCCATGTCATAAGTTTTTGTGTTTTCAAATGATCAGTTGATTATTAAATAATATTTTCTTGTATATAGGTTCCTGTTCCTTGGGTTGATTCGCCTTTCTAAAACGTCATATATTCATGGAAAATTTTCTTTTCAGATTATCACGCTAAAATAAACTAAACGAAGAGCTAGAAGCGGTGATAGCTATACCTAACACCATAAATCACCAGCGTTTATTTTTGGGGTCCCTCCTGTCAGCCCTCGTTTTGCTAACAAGATAGGAACTGTAGGGATGACGATTATTCAACTGTGTAATATAAATTTAAAAAACAACGATTATTAAATAAGCATTTTCAATAACCGCGATTGACGAAGTCCCTTAGAAAAGTTGTGATTGGTGCAGTTCTTTGAAAAGTTTGATGGCGAAACTTCGGCACTATCGGCAGGCTCTTTAATCCAAGCCCTTCTTGATTAAGGACCTCGTCATAGATACCCAAGGACGCTGTGACCAACAATGGTAGCAAAACCAACGCTCTCTCTCTCTCTCTCTCTCTCTCTCATTGTGAACATTCAAGTCGATCGGTGTTACGTAATTCCTCTCAGTGTAAACAATAAAGAAAATTGTCATTTTACTTTATTCAGCTCTCATCATTCATTCATTCAGTCATTCATTCATTCTTTCACTCAATTGGCTTTCGGATTTTATTATGTAGAATTTGCTTCTTACGCCAAACTGCAATGTTTGTTGTAAATTTCATTAACGCTTGAATTTTGATGAGTTCTGGGAGTTGACTCTACGCTCAAGTTTTTTTAAATTTTCGAGTAACTTAAACTTAATTTACTTTTTAACATTAGAAATTATGTACTGGAACTTCCATAAACAGGTATACTCTCAAAATATATGTAAACATCGATTAAACTGTCTGCATGTACGCATATTACGTATTAAAAGCTCTTTGCATCACTCAGATTATTTTGCAATTGCATTTGAGTGAATTAAAGTTTTCTGCTTCGTTTAGTCCCTCCCCCAGTTCTCTAAAAATGAAAGCGACACCACTGGAATCTGAGCACGAGGCTAGGAACCTCATCCCAACAAGCCAATGAGTAGAAACTTGCAACAGCTCCTTGGAGTCCGCTGTGAGCGGCAATGAAACACAATGAGGGCCCCAGAAGCCCACAGAACAAACCAGTGACTGAGCCTCCACTGAAATGAAAGCGGTTTCTTGCACCCTCGAGTTCTCCCTTTGAGAGACGAGGGCACCGCTGTAATTGTACAGTATTTCGCAGTCTCCCTTTGATTAAATAGTTCTTTTTAAGCTTGGGGAATTTCAATTTAACGGAAAACTTTGTCTCTCAAATGGAGGGTCGTTCAAAGCAGCGGTCTTACATGGCAAATGTGTGCGTTTATACCTAGGCTATGAGGGCACTCTTCTATAAAAACAAATGATTATATGATTAGGATTTACACATATACACACATATATACTAGTATATATACAGAATATATATATATATATATATATATATATATATATATATATATACATATTATATATATATATATATATATATATATATATATATATATATATATATATATATTTACACACGCATATACGAGTATATATATATATATATATATATATATATATATATAAATATATATATATATATGCGTGTGTGTGTGTGTGTGTACGTGTATCGCACACACACCACAAGAGTATTAGGATGACTTTGTTACGCTTGCTCGACCGATCGCCATTTCCAGTAGGAAAAGAGGTTCCTGCTGCAAGTAAATCTTATACAGACGGCAGCGAGGCAGGTAACCCAATAAACTCATGTAGCTCAGGTTTAAAGGAACTAAGAAAGAAAAGAATGAAAAAACAAAGGTGGGACTTGACCCCGAAAGAAGTGACAGACCCGCCTTCGAAATAAGGGATTGTTGTGGGTATCAGGAGAAACAAGATGCACGCAGAGTAAAGAGGCAGCTTGAAAGTACATATGACGCAGTCTGTACTATACTGTTCGCATTATTCATAAGCTAAAACAAGGACATTTGCTCGTGTTGAGTATTCAGATGATTCATTTCTTCTTGGTTCTAAAATCTTTGAACTTATCTGTCTTTAAGTAAAGATGTTCATTCATAAATCATATTCTCAATAACTGTTAGTCCTTTAATTAGGTTTCAGTTCTCGTTCTGGCTTTTACAGGAAAAAATCTATCCTGAATTTCATGGCTAGTGCTAAAAGTGTAAAACTGTGACAGTCCTAACTTAAGTGGTTGAACATTTCCAAATTATGCTACAAATACTGACTTCAAGATTTTAAATATCAAAGGCATTAAATAAATTGCTTAACAATCCCAATATCCAAAAGGAAATGTGATAAAATCACCCTCAGTTGTAGGCTAGTTGTTTAATCTTTACTAATTCAGCAAGTACTACATGACTAACTCACTAATTGCCAGTCGAGATTATGTTTATAAGACCTTAACAGCAGCACACAATACATTATTTAAGAAATGTATAAAGCAGTCTACTCCTTCATTACCTATTCATTGTAGTTCTAGACATGGTTAGGTGACGTCATCCCTTCATGCTGGATCAAAACATAGATAAAAAAAGTGTTAAGTATTCCTGTAACTTACGATAAACGTTAGAAATTGGATGCTCTAAGCGATGGGCCACAATGAGATCTGAGGGCGTCCGGAGTTTAAAGAGAGAGTCCAGATAAAAAAAAAGTATTGTGAGTTGAAGCCCTCTGATGAAATTCCATTCATGCATATTAAAATGCCGATTGAGTCCGCGAACGATAAACGGGAATTAATTTGAATAATAATTTATACTTTATTTATGATATGCAAATGAATAATTTTCTGTGCCGTATAATGCACTCACTCCCACATACACACACGCACACACATTTTATATATATATATATATATATATATATATATATATATATATATATATATATATATATATATGTATATATATATAATTTATATATGTGTGTGTGTGGCATTATAGCAGAGACTATCTTTTAGGTAAAAATGCCATTGACCGCCATAGAAGTTATAGAAGTTATACAAGAAAGAAAATATGCCCAAATAGCATAGTATATATATATATATATATATATATATATATATATATATATATATATATATATATATATATATATATATATATACTGGGTTGTTTTATATCTGTTGCTGGCCGCAATATTAAACAGTTTTCCTAAGCTTAAACTCTTCTATTATAGGCATATGAAAGCTACGTAATAATATCATTATTTCAAAGGTTTTGTAGTAGTGTATGGCGGGTTTAATACCAGTCCTGCTGCAGGTTTTATGACACTTAGTAGGGTAGTGACACAGTAAGTTAACCGTATCTTTTCAGCTTCATATGCGTCAGCAGTGTGCTTAATCAGGATTCAGTTTTAGTTGGACAACCTTTAGGTCTGAAGTTTCTGAAGAAAATTATGAACAATTTTATTCCACCGAGAGAAACATTCAAGTATATTCTGAACGTAAACGTGCCTTAGGAAGAAACGTCCTTTGTATATTACTGTTGTTATCATCATTATACTTGGTATCAATAGAATCACTAAAAATTCTAAGGGCCGATGGAAGGGGGAGGGTCGATGGGGAAGGAGGAGCGTAGTGGAGCTAGAAAAAAAGCCTACCTTTAAGCGCTGTGTTTTATTTACGTTTCAGTTCTAATGTACAGAGTTGGTGCAGCTATAACAGCATAACACTGCAAGTGATAATGCTGTTCGTGGGATCTCGTTGTCTTTCAAAGAATCTAGGAGAGGAGGGGCGAAGGAATAGAGTGGTGGAAGGGGAGCTAGGAAAAATGGTAGTCTGCAAGGAAAGCGCTAAAGGCAAGTATAAATGATGCAGAGTTCAAGAATGCATTTTTTATTGTTCTTATTTAAAATAAAGTCTAGGGATATTTATTCCCGTGGAAGTTCCACATATTTCGCTATTAATTATCATAATTCACAAAATACAAGCATTCATGTGGAACATCGTTAAAAGTAATTGAAGTGCAAAGCAGCTTCCTGTAAAACAGAACTAACATAACACACACACATTATATATATATATATATATATATATATATATATATATATATATATATATATATATATATATATGTGTGTATATACATATATATATATATACATACATATATATATATATATATATATATATATATATATATATATATATATATGCATGCATGTAAGTATCTATGAATTCATGTATGTACAGTATATGTGTCTGTCTTTGTCCAAGTACATGCATACGAAAACAGAGAGAGAAGATAATGGCAAATAAATAAAATAAATATTTTGCTTTATTTTCTGCATCGACTTTTAAGACCCTTCTCCTGCAGTGGCAGTGTGTTGGCTGGCAAGGTGCCTCTTGAGACCCTTCAAGAATATGTCCTTGATATTCGACAGCCCGATACATCCTTTGGCAAAAGGCATGCTGAGTGCCTCCTCAAGTAGAGACAGGAGTTCCTTTATTGGCGATCCCATTTGGTATCTCTCCCATGCTTGGAAGACTGCCTGGAATAAAAATTAATGTACGTGAGGGCTAACTGCCACTTCGTTTATGTGAATCAAAGCCCTCAGACAGGTAGCTCCACTTTGGGCATATGCAAATTTGCTCCTCGATATTTTTTTTATGGAATTTTTTCTTCTTGGTCTTAACAATTTTATTTTCAGTTATGAGAGCATAAAACCAGTGAGAAATGACTCCTATGACACCTTATCCGTATAAGAATATGAAACTAATGAAAATTTGGTTCAAGACAGAGATGCAACTAGCTCAAAAATTTAGCTTCATAAAAAGTTGAAATCTGTGAAAAAATGTTAGCTTTACAACAATATGAAATCTGTAGCATTTTCTAATTCTTGAGAATACGAAACTTGTGAAAACCTTAGCATAGTGAAAAACCAAAGCGTGAGATCATTTTACTTTGTGAGAATATGAAATCAGTAAAACTTCGCTTTATGAGATCATGAAACGTCAGACAATGTCTGACAACAGTGAGGAATTGGCATCAAGAAAATGATGACGCCAATGAAATTTCATGACCGATTGTTCCATCAAACCAGATGATTTACAGCGGCACGTTTCAGTTCCTTACATTACTTTTTAAAATTTATGAGGGTGAATCAAGAATATAATTTACTTCGTATATCACGGGGGACTTCAAACAATCATCCAATCATTCTAGAATTACGCAAAGTGAAAGGAAGATGAGTAGGCAAAAACAAATAGAACCTTTTTCTCAAGCAAAGACGAAGGAATAAAAGAAGACTAGAAAAAAAACTAGAAAAGGGGAAGAAGTAAAAGAGGCAGAAATAAAAGAAGGAAAGAAAAAGTCCCTCAAGTTTATGCACGAGGAAATTAGGAAAGGATTTGAATTCCGCCGCAATTCAGAGACGGAAATAAAGGCAAGAAATGTCCAGACCTTGATCGTGGGTTCCTTGTTGACTCTGAAGGTGCCGTCACAGCCATGCAGGAGGGCCACGCCCCTGGAGGCAGCGGCGGCGCATTTGTTCCAGTCACTCTGACATACGGTAGCTCGATAATTCCATTCGCATCCCAACTCGTAGAGGTACTTGGAGTTCTCCTGCGGACGGGGCAAATAAACGGTTGGTTTATTCAGCCATCATTGTTTACCGCGTTCGGGGTTTATCCCTTGACGCCGGTTTTCTCTCACCGCTTGTTTTCCTTTAGTCTGTCTGTTTTGTTAAGTTACGACGGTAATCAGTGAGATAATAAAACTAAAAGAAATTTGGTAATACTGAATAAAAGAGGAGATGCAAACTAAATTTAGCAATAAAAAAGTTTAGACATGCGGATGTTAAAGACAGTCTAATAATAGTAAAGACGTCAAAAATTAATTCAAAGAGAACATTCGAGGATAAGATGAAAGAAGGGAAGGATAAACCACGAAACTAAAGAGGTCTTAGTGCCAGATTGATGACTTTGGGTTAAGCTTTGATCTGTTCACCTCGGAATTAAACCAGTGTTTTAAGGGTCTCGGGCCTCGTCGTGACCCACAACTGTTTTTGCCAGGTTGCTGAGGTTCCTTGCAAGTCTTAGTATGCTAAATATTTTATAAAGCTGTGGCTTTAACTTTATTTTCAGCCCTCTTCTTTTATAAGGGTTTGGAATCAGCGAGAGCATACAAAGTCTCATTGCAGAGTGCAGGGCTGAAGTACCTCCCGTGTTTACTTTTACATATTGACAGACACGCATGCCGGATGGAATAATAGGCTTGGACATTATTGCTTTACATTTTGATTGCCCTTTAGTCGTGTTCCATTCCTGTTTTTTTCCTTATTTTGAATAACAATAATAACAATGGTAGGATACGATGACATCCACACAGACTTCATTGATCTTCATTCGTTTTTATGATAACCACTGACTAATTTTTTACCAGTTACTCAGTACAATTTTATTACTCTAAGCCTTAGAGTAATAATACCTTAGAGTCTAAGGTATGGAATTATTAACTGGTATTTATGAATTTTGTGTATGAGCTGTCACGCGATAAACATTTGTATCGTTTCATTTTTTAATGCAACAATTCAGTAAATACTGCACTTTCATAAGTCGTCATTAACTACAATTGTTATCACTTGTCAGCTCTTGGTCCGGATAAAAAGGAGATAACTGCCTCACTCCTATAAGACATAACGGTGCCTTGACTCAAACTCACTGTATGCAGTGACGCCAGTACACAGTATTATATCACTGTGTTTTATATTCTTGATACCAGTACATATTAAAAATCATATAAATTAATCAATCAATTAATTACCCAGTCAATCAAATGATAAATGGCTTTATAATAACTAGCAAAGAACCAACACAGTGACGTCAAGAGAATTCCCTCAGTCTGTCAACTGGCCTTGTGACTCATGATTCCCACACCAATCAATCAGTCGACCAAGTGATGTCACAAGATTAATCTCAGTGAACCAGCCGAGACCCAACTCAATCAATTAGCCAACGAATGCGGTGCTGTCATGAGACTCAGTTCAATCAATCAGTCATCAATTTGTCCCTGAGAAAATAGGCTTCAAAGATTTTTATATTATTCAGAGGTCCTTAGCTCAACTTTTGGGAAAATTTGGTTGGGAAATGTAACAACATAGACAGCTGAAGTTTTGATATATTATAGAGTATCAGAAACTGACACTCTCTGGCTGGAAAACTCAAATACTTAAAACAAAATGACATACGCCAGTTCGTCAAAACGGATGAGTTATAAACCCACCACATTCCATGAGTCAATCACTCAACCGACGTTGCAGTCGCAAAACCCACCTCACTGAAGAAATTGGTGAGGATGTCCTGGTCGGAGAGGGAGAAGTTCCTCCTGTATTTCATGAAGGAATCCGTAATCGATGGCACCCATCCGTTTTGGAAGCTCCGCATACGCGTCAGATTCATCAGTACCACGCCCGTGTTCAGGCCGGAAAATCCATAGGTGGGGAACTTTGTAAGGAGGTAATGTTTATGAGTGCAAAGTCACTTAGAATGCATGCTATTTGGCTAAACTTGTGTAGGTAATGAGCCACGGCAGTGACTCAATAGACGTACTTAAAGTGTGTGTGTGTGTGTGTATGTATATATATAATATATACACACACACTATATATGTATTATATATATGTGTGCGTGTATAAATACAGACATATATACTATATAGCTATCTGTCTGTCTATCTATCTATCTATCTATGTCTAAATCTATATCTATATATATGTATATATATACTTATATATATACATATATATACTGTATACATATATATATATATATATATATATATATATATATATATATATATATATATATATATATAAATTTTATTACTTGATCTTATTTGCTGTGTTCCTACCCTATAGAAATGGACATTCTTTTCTCTTCTATTTGTGTAACTGAGTAAGTATCGTCCAAAAACGGGATGCACCACTGTTATGAATTATTCCATACTTTCTAAACCCTAGGATTGTTGTCATGCCTCAGTAATTTGTTTGTAATCCTGGAAGATGAACTTACTGCGGTGAAGTTTCTCCCATACCTAGCTAAGCAGGGAGCAATGCCGCAAATTTGCCGCCTCTCGAAATTCCCGAATTCCTCCCACAAGTCCTCGGGGGGCTGCATGAAAAGCACGTCAGTGTCCACGACGATGAGGGCATCCATGTCCTTGAAGATCTCCGTCAGGAAGAGTTTGGCAGTGGCGCACCTGCGGTAGGTTAGGTGCTGAGTGTACTCGAGTCCCCGAGGGTAGAATATTCGACGTCGGGGGCCGAAGGTTATCCTTTTCTTGTAGTCTTCTGGCCAGTCGGAGGTGATTTTAGCGATTTCGTTGTACACCGGCGAAAGGGGGGACACTATGTTGATTCTGGAATGCAGAGAGAGAGAGAGAGAGAGAGAGAGAGAGAGAGAGAGAGAGAGAGAGAGAGAGAGAGAGAGAGATGAACTGATGACGAAATCAGTGTTCGTGAAGTGCTCATAAAGGTTGATTAGTTACCTTTAGTTACTTATCTCTCTGAGATACATTTGGTGGTTATTATTGATACCAGCCTCACACTGATAGGCCTTTAACCCTTAAATGTAAATATCAACACAGAATGAGAAGTACTGAAAAGAATATGATGAGAATCGCTCTCAAGGTGATGTAACTGGCATAACGACGTAAAAGAAGGCTAAATTTACCACTGAGCTGTCATGGTGGAGAGGGACTGATTTCAGTTTTAAAATGCAGAGCCTGTAATCGACAGAAATTTGTACTAGAGAGCTGAAATCAATTCTTATTCCCCTTTATAATCGAATGGGTAAGTCGTCTGTAACCCATCACTAACCCAAAAAGGCGCCTAATGGGTTAAGGCATGGCGAATATGATAGCAGTTGGTTCTTTGTTGTGTAATATTTGAAAGCATGAGAATGGTGAATCTTTTGGGATAAGTTTGCGAACTTCCATAGTCGACTAATTAACGGGTACATTATTCACTACTCAAGTCAAAAGAGGTATAATGGGTATAAAACGCTCCAGCTCGTTTGGGAATTGAACCCATGAATTCACCTTTTAGTTGTACGTGCTAAATAGTACATGCTACATAACTACGGCATAAATATTCTATCCTAAGACATGCATTTTCATTAACAGAAATATTAAGCGTCTTTTTTATTATTAAATTTAGCGTTGAATAACAATCACTATTACAAAGAAACTTACTGGATCGTAGATGACGTCAAGACTGCTATAGATTTGAAAAGAACCCTGAGTTGCCTCAATTGGCTCCTCCAGATACGGGCGGTTTGGCTCCCATTTCTTCTTCCTGCAAATGGACCATTGAAAGTTCAGCCTAGTTGACTTCTCGGGACTCATTGTGACCCATTGCTACTCAAGCTAGACTCCAAAAGTATGATACAAGTCTCTAAGTATTGATTTTGGAATCATGTTGCTAACATGCATCACATTTGCAATAAAAGCATTAACAACTTTATCAGGTGAATTTAGCAATGTAGAGTAAGCAAAACCTTGAATTTTACTTCTAAATGTACTTTTCATTTATTAGTATCTGGTTTTCAGAGTCTGTTTATAACCGACTGTGGCTCGGCGCTCATATCAAATCTGCTAGAGTTTGATGCAAGACTCGGCAAAGTTGTGTATTTTAGAAGGTAGAAGGTTTATCCAACTCTCAGCCTTCCTCTTCTATCAGACTTGGGACTGTCATGAGCTTATACTCTCATGGCAGAGCTATTTGAAAACGAAACAAAAACTTTTGCATTTCATAAATTAACAAATCCAACCGTCGACCTGCGAAGCCGAACGAAGGACCCACTTACAGTTAGATGGTGCCTGATGAATGGCAACAGATCTGAGGTTTCATCTGAGGGCAAGGTGAGAGAATAAAGACTTTCTATGGCCAGACGTAGCGGGTTCCACCCGCGCTTTTGGGGGCGGTGGAAACACCGTCTTTGATATGCAGAGGAAGCCTCTGAGAAGCTATTGTGAATCTCTATGAATGAAGCCTTTGATATGAATAAAAGATCCCGTTGCTTGCACAAGCCACTGAATTATGAATGTTCTGAATTTAAATGATTTTTGCAATGCTGAATTTGTTCGCTGCATCCAGCCCGTGTCTAATGCGTTATTTCTTCATTTTCTTCAGATATTTTCTTCACTGAATAGGGTGACGGCACCATGCCTTTTCGGGAACTGTACAAGGGAAGTTTAGACACTCCTGCTGATCCCACGCCCGGACTGAAGAGGGTGACTGAGTGCAGCGTTAAAAGCCCTGAATTATAAAGAGCCAAATACTACCGAAACCTGTGACAAACCTCAGCTCTCTGGTACGGGCGTTAATGGCTCCCAATGAGACCCAAAACTACGTATAAAATAAATACGCCCTTTCAAGGCGACCCGTCTTCGCCAAAGGCATGATCTATCTCCAAAGGATGACTCACCCGCGCCGTCCGAGGTCTACGCCGAGAACGGAGGTCACTGTCACTGTGCGAACCGTCTGGGTGTGAGGCGCATACTAAAACTAACACTAATAGCGTCCTTTACTAGCTGCGATTGGAAAATATTCGGGAATCTGACTATCTGCCTGTTTCTTTATTTTGCTATATCTTTCTGTCTTTTATATGTACGTTAATTCTTTAATACGTAATTGCATTCTTGCAGCTAGGATTTAAGGTATGTAAAGTTGATTGTATCTGATACTGATGTTTGCCTCTTTGTTGCTAACTTGCTACTGCATATCTATCTATTTATTTATCCATCTATACCTATCTACCTGTCTATCTTTTTTATGTATGTTCATTCTTTAATACTTAATTGCATTCTTACAACTGACATTTTGAGGTATCTAAAATTCGTTATATCTTTCTACTGATGAGAGTTCTTTTTGTTGCTAACTTGCTGTCCTTTTACTCGAACGGGGTTTGGAGATATTTCAAAGTTAACAACTCTCTCTCTCTCTCTCTCTCTCTCTGGTATCTGTTCTCTCTGCATGTATGTGGGCTCGCTCTTAAAGAGTTACGTACATGGCCGCCCACATCAGATGTTGTTTGATTATCTACTGAATCGTGATGGTTGGACGAACGTAAATAGCTGCGCACGGCGATCCCCAAGATATCCATGGGAAAGCTGAGACCGGTTCGGTTAAGAGAGATTTATGTCAGCTTTTCGGCTGCTTATGCATGAAAGTTTCTTTCATATATTTATTCATTTATTCGTACTCTTTGTTTACACAAGCATTTTCCTTCATAAAGAGAGGCTTAGTTGTTTCGTTGGCTTATCGTCCGCATCATTACTTACTTTTGCTCGCACCAGACATCTCAGGTCAGTTGCAAGTTTTAATAACGCCAGGTTCTTTCTAGAGGGGACATAGATGTGCAACGCTAGGTCCGGTCTTACTTGTTGTCCAGGCTTGGTACCGGTCTGCAGGCTTTTCACATCACTGTTTTTTTTATCTTATTATATTTTGGTTAATATTTCACTCCAACTGAAAAATCAGGAGGTCGGGGTCAGGCGGCGGTATCCACTAGTATATGAATAAAAGGTTTTCGTATTATGTAAGAAAAAATATGTATATTCCTGCATCTTAATGACGATCTGTATTTTTTTTTCATTGTAAAAGAAGTGCGAGACTTGACTCATCATTTTTCTTTACAGAAAAGCCAGTACACTAGAACAACAGGACTGACTTTTCATATCATTTGCAATACAAAATGCAAGTAAGCATTTACTAATGTGATATTTTTAGCTATTTTCCTGTGTACGGTAAATATATTTGAGTAAATGTTCCTTTCATGCCTCCAAGAATATGAATTTTTTGCAATATTATCTCAATATCTTTTGGAGGAATGCTAACGTCACTTGAAAGCATTATAACTGGTATTACTATAAAAAAAATAGTAAGATATCTTGATTTTTTTCCAAGGAATAAGCGTTATCATGCCAAGAAACACATCTGTAGAAAATGCTTACAAATTATTATTATTATTATTATTATTATTATTATTATTATTATTATTATTATTATTATTATTATTATTATTATTATTCGCGTACATTCTTCTGGGAAGAAACGAGAGGCCATGAACTTATACAGTAAGCTTCGGCAGAATAGAATCAAAACTTTAACCCACACAGACCCCCATACACACACACATACGCACACATATACAACACACACACATGTATCTATATGTGTATGTATATATAAATACAGGACCCGTGCAGCGATGTTTGAAATTATCGAATATCTGAAACTCTGGCATAAGAACACATGTAAAACTGTCCTGAAATATATGTACTTGAAATCTCCATTATTTTCAGACGATTTCATTATGGTGGAGAAATCTTTCAGGTATTGTTATCTTGTTTGTATCCTCCTACACGACGGGTATTGGCAGTAATTCAAGACAGGGCCTCGATTAAAAGTTGTTGGGAATATCGTACACATTACTTTCCTTCGGACCAGTGAGAATTTTTTTCTTCCTTCGTTTATTTTGTTTGTTGTGGGGTGAGACTCTTTCGTAGGGGTTAATGTAGTGGTAGAAGTGGCTTTTGGAACTTTCGTTCCCTATTACTGTCCTGTTGTAATTAAAATTTGGATGTTCTACCTTCAAAGTTCTTGGGTGTCAAATGCCAATGAAGACTATGTACCGTATGAGCAATTGTCATATAACTCCATGCAGTTATAATAACTGCGTTTATTTCATTTAAGAAGAATGAAAACTATTAATTCATTCTTTTAAAACCCACTTAAGAGAATGACCGAAGAACGACCTAAGACTGATTGAAAAAATTATTATTAGTGTGTCAATTAAGACTATGTGAAAACGAAACCCACCCATTAGATGCATTTCCCATTGCACAGCCACAAAGCTACGAAAGACAGAGAGAAACAGACTCTATTACGCGGGAGAATTAAGAAGAAAAATCGTTTGAATGATGACCAGAGAGATGGGAACCGCCCATACATTACGAGATGATTTACAAAAGGATACCTGCGCTTCCCATTCGACCCTTTTCTATACCTGCGCTATCCTGCTTTCCTGGTATAGCTCAGTAAAAGGATATAAACAATCACACACACACATACATATATATATATATATATATATATATATATATATATATATATATATATTAATTATATATATATATATATATATATATATATATATATATATATATACATTAATATATATATATATATATATATATATATATATATATATATATATATGTATATATATATATAACTGAATCACGAAAATATGGAACGTGATGAATATACAAACAAAGGCAATACCACGAAGGAAAGAAACGACGGAGTTGTGCTAGGCTTTCGACTGATTATCTGCTAAGTAAAGGACAACAAGTCGAAAGGCCTAGCACCACTCCTTCGTTTCTCTTTCCTTCGTGGCATTATACTTTATACATATATATGCATATATACATACATACACACACATATATATGCATTTGTATAAGTATATATATGATATATATACAGTGTGTATATATATATATTTATTTTATATATAGTGGGTGAAGTACCTCAGTGGTGGAGCACTGTGCTCGTGTTTGCAAGGACCATGGTTTGATCCTAACTCGTTGCCCATCTATCAACACAGCTGTGAATAGGCTGACACTCTTATCCCTAGTGAGAACTGGGATGCTCTACACTTTAGGCGCCACCTTAGAAAACTATATATATATATAATATATATATATATATATATATATATATATATATATATATATATGTATATATATATGTATGTATATATATATGTGTGTGTGTATATATATATATATATATATATATATATATATATATATATATACATATATATATTTATATATATACCTAATACGACAAGTTTTATAGTATAATATAATTTCCCCTTTTTCAGAATAACAACGTATTATCTGTCCTACAAACCAAAATTCTCATCTATCTATTTAGTTGCAGTATGCAGATACACGTCATCGCTGAAATTGTACAGAGGGTTAGTTTACAGTTTTATCTTGCGTTTTCGTGTGTACCGTTATAGGTTTTACACAATTATCTGAAACTAATCTTGGCGAGCTAAGTCCAGCCTACGTTGAAACTGATATTTCCAATCAATTCAGAATATTAATTAACTTCTTTCAATGTAAGTTCTCGGCAACGAACATTGTAAATTAATTTAGCTACAACATTGCTGTCGCGTGTGAAGTTTAGCAACATTTCGCAAGTCTGATCAATACTTAGATGACGCTAACAATCTGACGATGGCCGTATTCCAAGCTAAACAGAACTAGATCTTTTTTCCACTCATCATATTAATTGTTTTATTTTTCTAGCGTCAGTGAATTTCGCATTTCGTGTACTTAGAGCGTGTAGAATATTCCTTTTTGAATAGGGGATAATGTAGGAGATTATCTCAGTAATCAAGGTTTTGCCTTCAGCTCTGTTTCATCTACTCCTTTTTACTCTATTGTACTTTGCAAAATAAAACAGGGAAAACGAATAGATGAAGCAGAACTTTTAGTAAGAACCTTGATTACTGGGAGTTTTTCCTGCGTTATCCCTTATTCAAAAAAGAAATTACGATTCTACACGCTCTAAGGCCACGAACCGTGAAATTCGCTAATGCTAGTAAAAAGAAAACAAATAGTATGGTGAGGGAAAAAAAAAACCCTTTTTCTGTTAAGCTTTGAATACGGCCGTCATCAGATTATCACCGTCATTCCCTCTAATTCTTTAACAGATGACTGTCATTGCATTCAGTTCCCTCATACTTAACTGTCATCATCCTCAGTGGTCTGACTTACGACTAGCATCAACTACTAAGTTTACCACCTCCAACGAAGCTGAATGCAGACTGAGTATTCACCCGTTTCTGTTTGTTTGTCTGGTTGTCTCTTCACACGGTATCTCAAAAAAAAAAGTGATGAATGAATTCCCATGAAATTTCTAGCTGGTACGGACAATGCGCCAAGGAAGCCTTGATTACATTTTGGATTTGATCCCAGTCCAAAAGCTATTCCAAAAAATTGTTCAAATTTTATTCAAAATTGCGCTATAAAGCAATTTGCATTGGATTATTTCTTGTAATGATGTGTACGATAAAATACTAAGAATTTGAAACAAAATTTAAAGCACATTTTTTCCAAGAAAATTTCTCATCCCGTGAGATTTCATGCGAATAGATCCAGCGTTGGTAGTGGTATACACTCTCAAGGTTTTTCTTTTTTTCTTTACCACTTAATGTGTTGCACGTTACTAATTAAAAATATTCGACTGTATTACTTTTTATCATTTCTGTATAATATATATATATATATATACATATATATATATATATATATATATATATATATATATATATATATATATATGTGTGTGTGTATATGGTGTGTACATGTGCGTATATATATAATACATTTATACATACACACACGTATTATATATATATTTATTTATTTATTTATATATATATATATGTATATATAAATATATATATATATATATATATATATATATATATATATATATATATATATATATATATATATATATATATAGGCTGTTGATAGAAATAATACGCCATAAAAATACGCACGCAGGCTCAACTGCATATTGCAATAGCTCGTTATTGCTGGGGAGAATTTACGCCTTGCTAAAAGGGCGCTCATGGCCGCGATATCTGTCGGAGACAATCGCACCGAAACAAAAGTTACAACCTACTGCCGGCCACAGTATGAATCTGAAACACCAGATTATCTAACAAAGGAGACGGTAGCGGATAAAGGGAGGCGAAGAACCGCCGGCGAACGAGGGACGTCAGTGAAGAGGAGAGATTTGCAGTCGTGAGTCGATGATAGGCGGGGAGAAATAAGGAGACAGAGAAACAAGAGAATAATAGAATTTAAAAAAAAAAATTGACTTTTTGTGGCTGGAAGTCAGGAGACTATCCTTGATAAAAGAAGGAGAATAAGAGAAAAGGAAAGAATCATTCCCGGCCTGACACCTAAGTGCCGGTTGGGAAACTGCACATCATATTAATATCGAGCCACCTTTGAGTTGCGAGACCTTCAGTCTGTACCCCGGTGACTTGCATGAAAATCAAATAGTTAAAAATGGAGAATATTTCAGTACATAACGGCAATGCACTGGTTTGTATGATTAGAATGCTGATTGCAAAGAAAATATTTTTGTTTTTTGCAAGGTATACGAATAACGTTTATGTGATGCAAATGCCCATTAATGTATTCGCCTAAGCACTTACCAAAACAGGTAACTATGGCGAATTGCAACGTAGGCCTATCGCTGAATTTGCCCGTGTTTTCTGTAACAAAAATGGAATGTTTATTTTAGTGTGTCATTTTTAAAGTGATTTATTAATACTAGCTGGTTATGTTTCTTCATATTCTCACTGATCTGAACTGGGAACTTACTGAGAAAGCCCACAGAAAAACGTTGTCTTGATTTCCCATAGAAATATCATAATGTAAAAGGTTTTAACTTTTATTTCAAGTCAGGATATGTTATAATCTTTTATCTGTGAACATGACTGTCCTTATTATCTAAAGATCTAAACCTTAAATTCCATCACCTCACAACCAGAGTATATAGGAGACCATTCCATGCACGCACACACTCCTAAAATGTTTGACAAGCGTGTATGATCTGCTTGTACCTGTATGTAAATAGATGTTAGACTCACGAAATGGCTCCTAACAACATTAATTAGAATGTTAAAAGATGTTTCAAGGTGACTGTGATTACGATGTACGTGAAATAATTAGAGGAAGTGCTGTCTTGCATAAGAGTAATATTGAGACAGGGGATGATCATAGTATTATCAATTTACTGAGGATGATCATATTATTATCAATTTACTTGTTTATGGGCGATGCCAATTAGTTAAAGAATCTGTAGGTTAATGGATTTACAATTCAGGTAGTGAACGGCATGCGGAATAAGTAAAGTGCAGGTGATTTAGTGGTGACTGCCAAAAGTGAAGAGAAATTGCACGGAATGGAGAGAAAGAAATTGAAAAGCTGTGTAGAACGGAACATCTAACTGGGAATTATAGTAAGTGAGAAGGTTATGCGACCCAATGGAAACCACAATAATGTTGGGTGGGTGATTGATGATATTGTGGATGAATTTTAGTGAATGGCTCCACACAGGGAAGGAGGGATAAAGATCCAAAGTGGTAGACGAATGAAAAAAGGAAGAAAATTAAAATACAATGAAACGAAGGGCAGCATCGGTTCTAGCAGTTGTGGAACGGAAGATAGGAATCAATAGAAACAAAAGAGTGTTTGTTAAATCAAGCCTTCCTTGAAGAGGCAAGGTGTGGTCGTCGTCAAAACAACCTTTTGAATTTTCAGCAAGACGTGCGTGGAATAAGAGAGGCTGAAAGGATAAACGATGTGAAGATATTTGAAGGTGTGGGAAAAGGTAGCATCAGGTGGGTAGATGGACGGAAGATTGGTCTGGTGGCTGGGCGTGTAGAGAATGAAGGGGGAGTTGGGGGTGGGGGAGTTAAACAAATGACAGGTGTGCGAATCTCGTGGTTTGCAGGACGGAAGAGAGAAATACAAGGGAAATGCTGAATTGATCAAACGTTGCAAGGAAAATAACTGCCTTGAAAAACGAGTTCGTGAGACTGCGAGTAGTAAGGATTATATTGGGAGGAAGACTCGCTACCAGTGAATTAGTTTACTGAGCAAATACTCAGACATACACACGCACTTACACACACATGGAAGGAGAGAGAGTGAGAGATATATTGCACCACCTACCTTCTGCGTAGATGTTTTCACTGGGAACCTTTCTCCAGTCGTTTTGGGATTTCATTGCAAGTTAAAACCTTGAGGTAGAGTCCCACTGATACTCCCAGAAGCCAGCACCACAGTAGACTGAGTTTTCCCCTCATTTGGAGGAGACTGAAAATAATTGTGAAATATGATTACTACTACTATACTGCTACTACCATCTCTGCTGCTATCATTATTATTAACCAAGCTATAACTATTGTTGGGAAAACAGAATGCTACAAGCAAAAGGGCTTCGACAAGGAAAGCAGCCGGGTATAAAAAAATAAAAACAGATTAGGAAAAAATAAACTCTGAGAAATAACAGAAAGATAAGACTAAAAATTAAAAGCACGAAATAAGATTCATGTGGGTCTGCCCACCAAAAAAAAAAAAAAGCATTTGTTCCAGGAAGATTCTTCCATAATTTAGTCAAAGCTTGAATAAAACAGTCTGGTAGACTGGGTGCTCTGGAATCCCACAGATGGAAGGGCAAGACTGTTAGAATTAACTGCATATCTAGTGCAATTAGGTGCATGGTACAATCTGGGAAGGTAAGAACGATGAAGGCGAACAGAATTATACGAAATTTTATGAAACATGCACAATGAGCTAATTATACAAAGTGGCAAAGATTAATGCTAAGATCTGAAACACAACAACAACAACAACAACAATAATAATAATAATAATAATAATAATAATAATAATAATAATAATAATAATAATAATATGGTTTAAAACACGGTTTACCTTTCAATTAATTTTTCTGAATTTACTTGGCGGTTTAGATATGAATACCTTTACCAGTTTGCCTATTTAGTTTTATTTGTTCGTTGACTTATTTCTTTATTTTTTTTTTCTTTCGGGTAGGAGTAATATCTATGATATGGAATCTTGCTTTCCATGTCAATGTACTTATGTGTTTGTTTTACATTTTTAAGGGTATTTAAAACAACAATGACAATAGTAACAGCAACTATTAAAGTCACTACAGTACTATCACTAGAAAAGAAAAATAAGAAGCAGTTTAAATGGACGCAGTTCTGAGCTATAGAATATATAACTGATACGAAAGTGCATCAGCTATTCTCTGCCCTTGTACCATAAGTGCCTAAACGTATTACGAATTACAACTAATCAGCTGATGCATTCGGAATTAGCAAAGCAATTTAATTTGTTAAGAAATTTTAATGGCATACATGAATTATCGAGGTTAATGCCGAGGAAAAGAACTTTATTGGACCATGACGACATTGTTATTTATAATTACATTTGGTAGTCGGAATGAATACAGTTTTCCAGTCTTAATGATACATTTATCTGCGAAGAAAATATTGCGAAAAGTCAGTTTTTATATTTCATTCGGAAATTGTAATTGCATCAAAACGAGTTTCTGTTATTATTTTTAAAATTTACTTCTTCTCTCAAGAAAGTTATAATAATAATAATAATAATAATAATAATAATAATAATAATAGTTATTATTATTATTATTATTATTACATATTATTATTATTATTATTATTATTATTAACTTCTAAAGAAAGATTCCATATAATGGAATATTCACATGTGAAAAGAGAGAAGCAGAGAAAAGAGAATAAAAAACTAATACAGAGGAATCATTAATGTATGAATATAAACATGCACAGCAACAGTTTCTGTATCGGAAACCAGACACTGATTATAAAAGATCAGAAAGGAAATGTTAAGTTCACTTAGAAATTCAGTCCAGATAGAAAGGCAGAGCTTATCAACTGCATCGTGCAAAGTGAGAGTTAACTGGTCATTATTATGGAGGCCATCATTATGTCTGCGCATGCGCTTTCGATAATGATAATCGAGTGCTTAAGGAGTGGTTTACCTTTCCAAAGGTCGCTGTAGATTTGGACGGATTCAAGACATTTACCAGATAGATATTGTTAACCAATCTGCATCAGAAGTTAACCTGTCCTAGTCTAACCTAACTTTGGTCGTAACTTTCTACCTGAAGCTCTGCAAGATCTCTCCCCATTAACTGTTTCGACCAATACGGTAGCGTCTGTCTGGGAGACGTCCAGTACAATGGCGCCCAACTGCGCGAAGCGTCCAGCTTATACAGTAGTGTTTGTCTGAACAGCATACAACTGAGATAACACGAGGTTAGTGTCTCAAATATTTAACTGCTGGATCATTTTATTTAACTAAAATTTGTTTCGAGTCCTTTCTTTAAGATTTTTTTTTCTTACACTCGTTGCGTCGATAATCCGCATTACTAGAACAGAAATATCGTAAATGGAAATTTTATGGGGTCTAGTACGAATGTCACTGGGACACAGAAAGACACAAGATCCAGCGTGCTGGAAATAGCTATTTTATTCTTTCCTTTTTTTTTAGTCGTACAATAATGCCACGCATTTTAGTAAGGGCATTTTTTCAGCATTAACTTCGTCATTAGTTTTGTGATAGTCACGTTTCACCATTAAATGACAGCCCTTTTCTACTATCTACAGTTTAGAATGTCCATTTCCCTGAGAGAGAGAGAGAGAGAGAGAGAGAGAGAGAGAGAGAGAGAGAGAGAGAGAGAGAGGGGAGAGAGAGGATTGCGGGGATTGCTTCTTGCTGATGGGATAATTAATGAAAAAAGGCTTGTGACTAGGGAGCTGAAAAGCTTAAGGATGAGAGAGAGAGAGAGAGAGAGAGAGAGAGAGAGAGAGAGAGAGAGAGAGAGAGAGAGAGAGAGCTCTTCGTCTTGATCATTAGAAACTAAATAATGCAGAGAACAACAGCACTTAAGGAGGATTTGTAATAAGGGTGAGAGAGTTTGAAATGCTCGATATTATAGACCTAGCTCTGGTTAGTTCGTTCATTCTCGCAAGAGGGCGTATAGCAACCCCGTCTGAAATCCTCTCATCGATACATTAGCTGCAACATTCAGTATCTCCCTGCATGACGATGACTGCATGGCTAAGTGTCTAGTCCACCTGGGAGAAGTGCTTGGAATAAACAAAGAAGTTTTTCTCTTAAACAGGTAACACCTCATGCATATGCAGTTGCCAGCGCAGGAAACGCCTCCACTGATTAACAACTTGCTCGGGAGCGAGAATTTCTCGATACAGCACCGTGCACTCGGTTGACGGTCATAAATAAGAGAGATTCGGTTGATATGTAAAATGATTTGCCTTAAATGCTATTATCTGTTTATCTGTCTTTTTATTAAACAATCGCAGGTGTATGACATTCTCTCTCTCTCTCTCTCTCTCTCTCTCTCTCTCTCTCTCTCTCTCTCTCTCTCTACTGAAGAGATGTATTTGATATCGTTTGCATAAATCCTACCAACATCTCTCTCTTTCTTTCTGTTACAGGAACCATGTACTTAACTCCCTACTATTATCTCTCTCTCCCTATTTCCAAGTAGCCGCAAATGTGTGAAATCATTTAAATCTTACCATCATTTCTCTCTCTCTCTCTCTCTCTCTCTCTCTCTCTCTCTCTCTCTCTCTCTCTCTCTCTCTCTCTCTCGTCAAACACTCACAGACACAAAGACGAACCAGAAAACCTCTTGATCGCTGTTTCCAATGATAAATCTTACGTGTTCACTCATTTTTATTACAAAAACATCTGAAGTTAAATGGTTTCTGAAAGGTATGAGAAGGAATGATTAAAGACAGTTTTACAATTCATTCTGAAAAGTTATCCCTTCGCTGTTAGTTACCGCTGGCGGCAGTGTCTAGACCTATCACCTGCAACGCTGTGCTTCATAAATCTCAGCTGTTATGTTTATCGCAAAAATTAAAATACAGTGCCAGTGGAGGAAACATAACACTAACAATAATTTAAACACTATCTTCTTTTCAGGTTCATTAATCAACAATGTAAATCCATGCAAATAGTTGCCAACTACAAAAGGGAACTCATTCAAGGTTACATGAATGGGAACGCTGAAAAGGGTGGCGGTGGTACGCCTAGTGAAATCCTAATGCTGTCCGGCAGGCAGCTGATGGAAGAAGTTTCATCATTCCAAAGGACGATCACATATTCTCTCATCTCTCTTTTTCCGCTTATATCGATGTTCCCACTTCTTCAGCAACTTCTTCTTCTTTGCTTAATACCCAAGTCAGGGTCTCTTTTTTTTTCTTCTAATGAGCTTCATCCAAAGACTTATTTCATTATTAGTTTTGACTCCAACCCTCCCTATTTATCAGCGCATGAAATCTCTCTCTCTCTCTCTCTCTCTCTCTCTCTCTCTCTCTCTCTCTCTCAACTCGTTTGATTATATATATATATATATATATATATATTACATATATATATATATATATATATATATATATATATATATATATATATATATATAATATATATAATTATATATATATATATGTATTCTTATTTAGGCTAATAAACTGTCTCATATAGGATATATGAATAGGAAGAACAGTCAGCTCATCATTGACATATTTATTAATAGCTGCGCTTAAAGATCACCCATATCCCATCCTTTCTGGCTAAAAAGATACAAAAACACTAATTAAAAATACAATAGAGCTTGCAAAAATTAAAATGCTTTAAAGACTGAAAATGACAATGATAAACAAGGAATAGAATATTCAGTAGTAAAGTCCAGAGGATGAAAGTTTGATAAGAGTAAACAAGGTTAGGAAGTAAACAGGAATAGGAAGGGTACAAGGCTATGTATAGGGGGTTGAAGTTAAATGATTATTGAACGATGGAACAATTTTCTTGATAAATTTTCTAAAATATTTGAGGTGTTACCTTCTGCGTCGTTTATTTCAAAGTTTTTATAGTTTATCGGGTGTTTACAAATTAATGAATGATTCCTAATGTTCATTTGGCTAAAGACCAGTACGATAGCTCAATCCACTAATTAAATCTGCCTCACTTTGAGCAAGTACTTCCGCAAAATTGCGGACTGCAACAGCAAGTATACTTGTACACCAGACTGCATCAAATGACAATGACAAAATTATGTTGGAATTTATAATACCTTCAGATGTAAAAAATCACCACTAACGAAGGATTGATACATAGTGGATAAGATGTATGCTCGGGGAATTTAATTTCAAGCTAAATTCCTTAACCACCCAATCCATAAAGGTTACTTTCTTCTGATTGGTCCTCCTTATAACGAAATTTCCTTCTTATAAAAATATTTTCAACAAAATTGTTTTCCTTTGTCTTTATTTCAACATAAAATAAAGGACATTTTAAACAACCATTTTAGCCCTCCCTCTCCTTCCTCTGATGTTCCCAAATTAGAAACTACTTTTCCTTCTTTTTTTGTACATAATGGTGATTTTTACGACATCTGGAACAGATTATTCTTGATAACCATAATTTTGAAGAAAAATAACCTTTTTTTAAGGAGCGACTCTTCCTCGGGCGTGGTGTACAGTCTTGCTGTTGCAGTCAACAGATTTATTTCAAAGTTTTCATAGTTTATTGAGGTACTGTTTTACTGAAATTAATGAATCATTCGTAATTTGTAAACACCTTAATAAACTATAAAGGTTTTGCTAGTGCCTACGACGCAGAAGTACGATAGCTCATATTTTAGAATCCTTGGTTATCAAGAAAATTGTAACATCGTTCAATAATCATTTAACTTCAACTTATACATAGCCTTGTACTTCCTGCTTTTCCTAACCTTGTTTACTCTTTAAATCTTTGTTCCTCTGGACTTTACTACTGAAGGTATTCTATTCCTTGTTTTGTCATTGTCATTTTCAGTCTTTAAAGCATTTTAATTTTGCAAGCTCTATTGTAAGTTTTAATTAGTGTTTTTGTATCTTTTTAGCCAGAAAGGATGGGATATGGGTGATCCCGAAGCGCAGCTATCAATAAATATGTCAATGATGAGCTGACTGCTCTTCCTATCCATACATCCTACTGTATATATATATGTATATATATATGCATTTGTGTGTATCCGTTTGTATGTAGAAAGTTGAAGCGAATTGTTTTTTAATGAGACGAGTGTATCGAAAACATACAGACTTTTTATGTTGGGAGATTAAGAGGAAAGGAAAAGTGTCCCGTAGAGTCCGCACTTGAAAGTGAAGCCTCGCAAAGGTCACGTAATTATCTTCTAACGAGTCATTCGAAAATGTTCGTTAGATAATGAAGACAGTCCGACCATTAGTCTGAGAAAATAGTTGAAGCCTTTAAATAAACCATTATGCTCGACGTTTAGAAATGGATAAAAAACATGATGTCTAATATATATATATATATATATATATATATATATATATATATATATATATATATATATATAATATATATATATATATATATATATATATATATATATATATATATATATATATATAGGGAGAAACTCGTCAAGACCTTCACCAAGTTATTTGTTTCTTCACTGTGGATCTAAGTGATTATATATACTGTATATATATATATATATATATATATATATATATATATATATATATATATATATATGTATGTATATGTATGTAATCATTCAGATCTGTGGGTGAAGAAATAACAAATTGAGTGAAAGTCCTGACGGATTTCTACTTGATTTCTAAGCCACTAACGAAGGATTGATACATAGTGGAAAAAATTCACAATATGTATGCTTGGGGGGGCCAGTACAAACAAACATCCAAAACCCGTTTAAAACTAAAAATCGACACCTGAAAGGGTCAGGAGGAGGAGCGACAAACTACTAATCAGTTACAACCTTTATGGAAGTTTTTTTTTTTCAAGTAGCTCATCTTTGATTCAACAGTTACACTCCGGATGAACGTGGCAGTGACGGTTGTTTGCTTTATTTTATATATATATATATATATATATATATATATATATATATATATATATATATATATATATATATATATATACTGTCTATATATACATATATATATACAGTATATATAATATATATAGACAGTACATATATGTGTGTGTGCGTGAGTTACACAAAAATGCTTGAAGCTGTTATGATGAATTGTTTGCGTAATATATGTGGCAAAAAGAAGAAATGAATAGGTGAGAAAGTGGATATACATAGTAAAAAGGATAATGTAGGTGAAAGGGTGGGTCGATTCTTTTTAGATGGTTTGGTCATATAGGGAGAATGAAGGACAATAGGCTGTTGAAAAGTGCATAATTCGTAAGTGTTAGGATGGAGGAGAAGAGGACCCAGAAAGTGCTGGATGGACGGTGTAGAAGACGTAATGGAAAAGGATCATAGTATTCGGGAAATACGATAGTATGTGTAAGATAAAAGGTTAGACGTACAGTTGATGAACCTTTTGTACAGGTGCGTGAAGAATGGGAAGTTCATCCACGAAATTAAGCAGTAAATATCGATGTAGCAGTGATCGCTCTTTTTTTTTTTTTTTATCTTTTTAGCCACTCCCGATATGATAAACGGCCGAATGTTAAATATACATATCATGTATCTGAGAGAGAGAGAGAGAGAGAGAGAGGAATAAGAACGCGGATATAACACATTCAAATATTTATGATTACGAAGGTCATCCGAGCAGTTAAGCAACACTGGGCTAGGCATGAATAACCCCCATGAAATGTTTTGCTGTATACATATTGTACATACATTCTCATGATACAAATAGAACACCACTTGCATATATTTGAAGCTTTCGGTGAATGGAATGCCCAAGTGATAAAAAATGGAAATGGCATTCGAGACTGGTAAAGTAAACTACAAAGGAATATACATAATTAATTCGCGGTTGGAAAGTTTTGTAAGAAATAAAAAAAAATAGCCCTAAAAATATAAATAGGCCCAAGTGTAGCCTGGAGCATGGGAACAAAAGCCAAGCACTGTGGATGATCATGACGCAGAGGCTATGGTAGAACCTAAGTTTGATGCCATTAGCTGTTTTGGTTTCTACCCAGCGTACAACAGCAGTGTTCAGAGATGACTCAGCTGCCAAAAATAGTGAAACATATTCTCACGAACTTCTTGCCTCCAGTAACTTATATTTTTGTTGTACTCACCTTTGGAGATGATTCCTGTTCCACTGTGTTTCTGCTTCTCTCACTTCTGTTAAAATCCGGTTGCTGAGAATTCAAATCTTGGTCAACTACCTTTAAACTCTGGACATCAACCTTTCAGCACACCACCTTTCCTCATGATTCCCAACGTTAAGATAAGGTTGTTGTAATATCTGACACACTTGTCGCGCCTGCTTGAAGCTGAAAACACCTGTATTTTAATTGGCTGTGTCATTAGACCAATCCGGCTTAAGCACATGTAAGTACTACTGCTACAATTTTTGCTTAGTTAAGAAAAAGTTTTTCATGAAAAATATCACCTGTAATGTCATTTTGCTTAGAGGCATTTTGATTTAAATAGATGAATTCATACTTATTGGACTTTTGCCCAAAATAATCGATTTAACTAACTTCATTAGTAATCATATATTAATTACTCCTTGCTGAGAAAAAGTTGTTAACGTGGGAAATTTGCGTTTCGAAAAAGTCCTCATTAATGCTCATTTGCTGCATAACGTTAGAAAATGAATGCTATTAGGTAATTTGTTTAACCACTGACCGGCAAGATGACGAGAAAGCAATCAAGAAAGTAATTTACTCTGAATACTGATTTAAAAAGGTTAAAGAAAGATAGATTCCCTCTGAAGCCTTCTCCTTTCCTTTCCACATTCTGGCCCCAAAACCATTATAAAAATGAAGTTTTGGGATTAGGGTTAAAGCCTTTGCCTTGTGAAAAAATAATCATCATTTAAATAAACTATGGGATCTTGGGAGTTTGGTGGGAGCTCTTGGAATGACCCTCTTTCCCTAATAACAATATTTGGCATAAAACATCATTCTTCAGATATACACATCTCTATGTATCACAGACCTTGAGAAGTTGCATATTTGACAGATGGTCTTTTAGATGTTCCAGCAGATAATTCTAGATAAATGATGCTGCAAGGGTACTAGAGTGTGTGGCTTTTCTTGAATCCATTGTTTCATTGAAGAATCACGGCATAAATTTTTGTTAAGCTAGATGGAGTGTGAAAATAATAACAAAAATCGTTCAAATTATCTGGTCACAAAAATTGTCTACAAAACTGGAGCTTGTGTACAAGATTTACGGAAAAAAATACAAAATCGTTATATTATGATTCTGGAAGTAATGTTAAAGAAATGTTTTCAATCAGAAAACCCTCATGAAGCTACTGAATAGCTCAGGTATGCAACAAGATGAAATCCCTCGAATGTCTAATAATATTTTGAAAGTATAAACGTGTTGATTAACTGTATACTATCGTTACAGACAAAAGTTTATAGATACACATTGCGTTTTATATAGTCAAGTTATGTATGATAAAATCCTTACCTTTGAACACTGGTGTCATAACAGAGCTGAGCTTCAGAGCGATTTTAGAAAGTGGTGTAAGCCTGTTTCTCAGTTTTATTATGATAAAAGAAGGGAAAAAGCTACGTTAGGTGTGCACTTGAATAAGGTTCATTATAATGGATATGATTTCTTAACGTGATGGTATAATTTTTCTTTTATTTATTTGTAAAACATTATTCTGTTCGTTATGTGAAAATTTTGAAAAAAGCAAATATTACTTTAAATCACGATAATAATCTCATTAGGATTCGTTCTTCTCAAATGTTGTTTTCTGTTTTGATGTTTGGCAGGGAATTTGTGATAGTGCAAGAAATAGCAAGAAAACAGATGTTAAAGCTCTTAAGGGTTTGTCTCAACGTGAATATGATTTGTTTCAAAAGCTGGTTTAACAGATATGCTTATACTCGACAAGAGTTTCGTAAGCATTAAAAAAAAAAAAAAAAAAAAAAAAGTCTTACTAGTTGTTAAACAGCATTAAATGTAAAGCTGTTCATTGTGTTATTTTGGGTATGACCGTCTTTTCTGTGATGTCGGTGAGATTTTCTATAAAGAGAAATACAAAAAGCCGAGAAAAGCTTCCGCAGAATTTGGTGTGCAAAAGTGCTTGTATGTGCTACATCACACACTTAATTCCTCAGAACAATTCCATTAAAAAATATATCCTATCGTATGTTAATTTCGTGTATAATTATAAAAACATAATATAAACTCTAATGCCTTAAAATCGTTTTCTATTTAGGTAAGTTTGTAGAAAATGGATATCCATCAGTTGTTATGTAAACTACTTAAATTTTATTACCCTCAGGAAAATGAAAAGACTGAGAATGGAACTCCGTTGCTTGCTTTTAGAGACTTTAGATACATGATGTAATGTGTTTTAATATTTCACATTATCTTATTCAGCTACATAAGAGAAACTGCGGAACTTTCAACCATTAACACACCGGTCATCGCACTCTGTAAAAGCCATACGGCTGGGGGGGATAATGTGAATACGTCTGGGAACAGTGGCGTCATTTCAGATTTTTCTTTGGGTGGTGGGAGGCGAATTTAGAATAGTATGGGTGGGGTGGCGAGGCAAGCGAGTTCTATCAACTGGTGGGGCAGTGTAAGCCCCGGGAAATTTTGAAATTTGTGCTCATTTGAAGCCATATAAGAGCTGTATTGAGTTAATAAAGCAACAAATGGTGTGCCACCCACCCACATAATATATATATATATATATATATATATATATATATAATATATATATATATATATATATATATATATATATAATCTATATATATACAAGCTCCTCTTCGAGATCAAAAGACTTGACCAAGTTCTTTTCAGTAGCCATTAACATCAAGCTACAAAGGCGGTCATCTCCAGTTCTTGTTCTCAAGTAGTTTTTTCCTCTTTTAAGAACAGAAAAAAATCGCTCATTGCCAGCAGTAGTAACAGGAATGGTAAGCAATGATCGCAAGATACGTAATATCTCAGAAAATGCAGTTGGTAGTCCGTTCAGAGTACTGTAAACATCAATTTGGTCATCAGGTTTCTTTTGTTCTAATAATTCCAAAAGGCTTGGGGGGGGCAAACGAAGGCTGGGGGAGGTCAGTGTCTTGAGGGGAGCAAGTGCCACGCCCCCCCTCCTCCAAATGACGTCCATGGTCACAGTCTGCTAGTAGTAAACCCTAAATAGAGTTGACATTAAAAAAAAAAAAATAAACTATTAACATACCAGCTACTATAGGATGGTTTATTTAGAGTAAGCTGGCTTTGCGCCTCATGACAAAGTTGAAAGGAATAAACGCCTGATGTGGATTTCTGTACATTACCAACCTACAGTGACGAAATATTATTTGTTTTAGATTATTCATCCCTGTACCTACGCAAGATCTTGACCCTTGAGAAGCCAATATGAAATATTTGTTTTGTTTGAGTTGCAATTAGCCTTATGCCAGCAGGGGCTCTTACTCACGGACAGCCCATAACGGATGCATATATATCTGTGGAAGAAAATAAAAAATATATATGTATTAAATTTTGACTGCATTACCATTCACAAGTTAACTTGGAATATAAAAGAGAGAAAAAATCTTTTATATAAAAATCCACGGTGGCTGAGCTAATCTTCATGGGTACTCTACGAAGCATGACAAAAATCATTAATTCTTAAAAATCACTTGTTTTCCACATTGATTTAAATCAAGTTACATTCAATGGTCCATGCTGGCAAAAGGACAGCGTAAACTAAAACAACTATAGTGTATGCTTCTACAGTGTTGTAACAATGGTAAAACTTAACCCGTACGTTAAGACGCATATAAGGTTAATGTGTGAATTCACAAAAAATCACAAGGAGAGGAAAAGACAGATGAAGAAAAACAGGAAAATAGGCCGATACACTTACAAGGGTAATTGGCTCATTTTTCTAATATTGTGAGGAGACACAGAGGATACACTTGATACAAGGCTGTGCACAAGGGGTTCTGGGTGCATAAACCCCCATTGGAAACAGTGGATCAAAATTAAATTAAAGATAATGAAAACTACAATTCATTCTACCGAATAAAAACCTATTAACAACGTTACGAGATAACAAATAGGACCGAGTTATGAACAAATTGAAAGTTTCATAGAATTTCTTCGAAATCATGTTATCGCAGGAGAAAAATTGAATGTTAATGATAAAATGAAACTGTTTATACAGTTTCTCCTTGTCAACAGTATTGTGTTATTCAGTGTAGCTATATCCTTAAAAAAACTTCTACATTTAGGAAAAAATTTCAATCCCCTTACTTTCAAAATCTTATGCACTGACCCAACTGATCTGGACTCTCAGTAACTTGACGAGCAACGAGCCACAAACAGAAATACACTCACATTTCAAGATCTAAGCAGAAAGGATAATTCTTCAAATTTAATATTTATATTAGACAGAACCATCTGGTACCCGGGATGACTTCTCTTTTTTTACGTAAAACAATAAAAAAGAATTTACTGGAGGAAATGGCTGAGTGCATCACCTGCCACCATGAACCTATATTAGGAGAAAACTTAGTTTTGTAGGATGGAACTTATTTGTTTTCTAAACGGGATTATTGAAATGCTGCTGCAGATGTAAAATAAAACTGATTACCAGACATGGCTTAGGTGTAACGTTCGATGAGCACGAGCAAAACGGGTAAAAAAGTATTTATACAATGCCACTCCACTGTTACTATTATGGATTGTGGGTTAAGTGAGGAGGACATTGACACATCGTCAAGAGTTTCTTTTCCTCTATCTGTGACATCTGAGCTATCACAGTAGCACATTTAGTTGCCGTATATCTGGTCCGCTGAGTAGATGGGATCCCTACACTCATGTGCCTTTGCAACAATCTCACATTTCACGTTTACCTTTGCAGGTCAGCACCCTCGAGCTGACTAGTTTAGCGGCCGTGTGTATCCGTAGGCTTATTAACCTACCACATTTTATTTTTAAAGAAATTGATCTATGAATAAAACTTGTTTTTTCCCCCTACTTAACTATATTTTATTTTAGCCTGTTCCTTTAGATCTGAGGCTTCATTTTAAATATGAACCTCACCCAACATTTTTTCTTTTTATTTTATAAAAAGTTAGCTTTAACATGCTTTCACACACGTTCTCTTACTTCAAACAAACATATTTTGATTTGTCTTTATTCAGTTTAAATTTGTTTCTGTATAATCATTCTTGTTAATATTCACCACATCTTGGCGAGGCTACTGTGCGAAATAAGATTTGTTAGTGTTCATGGACAGCAAATGAAACTGGAAATAATATTCTTCTTTGAAGTTCTCATACCAGTTTCCTTAACTGAAGATTCCTAACCTAGTTGATGGCGTTCGAACCATTGCAGAGCATCATTCCCTCTTTTCATAGTCCTAGAGTTCTCTAAAAGATATTTGTGGATTCAAGTAGAGAGAGAGAGAGAGAGAGCTCGCGCTGACAGGTCAATTAGAATCTTTTCTAACTTGCCTTAATCTCTCATTTTTCGCAAGCCACGTGTTACAAAACCTTGTACCTATTTCATATGATCCCTATAGGATACACACTTATCCTACAATCCCGATTTTATACACGCATATCTCAAGGAGAATAAATACATCAAATGGAAGAGAGAGAGAGAGAGAGAGAGAGAGAGAGAGAGAGAGAGGAGGGGGGATCATAGAAGGGATTTGGGTGGGTGGGGGTATTATTATTGGGCAAGTTGCATCCTAGTTGGAAAAAGGGCTCCAGTAGAAAAAGGAGCCCAGTGCGAAAAACGGAAATACCAAAGTAAATAACAAAGAAAAATTAATAAGACATTCAAACTATGAAAGGAAACTCACGCAAATTCGCTCAACAGGAAAGTCTTTGCATCTAGTTTGAATTTGATCCAAGTTCTGTACTAAATATCTTTAGTTTACAAATCTCTGAAGTATGTCATACTGCTTAAAAGGAAATAATGAAAATGTACGGGGAATCATTTGAATAAATACACAATGCTCATTTAAAAGCTCAAGTATGATTTGAATGAGGTATCCTACTTTTTTCAGTGTTTTCTTTTCTTATGGCCCTCACCCCCAACACATTGCGAGTATTGGCCTCGATTTAGTTCAGATAAGAGTGAAATCCGATCATATGACAATCGCAGCCACAACGAAGATTTTATTCAGTGCGGATATGGCATCATCGTGCGACGAGATCTCAATGTTAGCACCAAGAGCGGCTGCTGCAGTTTATCTCGATTACAAGATAGGTTAAACTCTCTCATTTAATTTGATTTGCATCACAGACTGTTCGTTATCTGTCTCGCTAAATTCACCTGTTGCGTCTTTGACAACACCCCAGACCACTGAACATAGTTATTGTTAAATGATTTACACGAATTTACTGAGCATCAGTTGTAAATTACAAAAAGGCTTTGTTAATCGTACACTTCCACTCACGCTTCCTGAAATATCCAGATATTATTCTCCTTTTGTTCCTTCGGTAATGCGACGAGCGGTCTCCCGCGAATCATAACATCTGTAGTGATTACATTGCGCGTTTCTAAGATATTCAGTCTTCTCTCATTAATTATATTTTGTTACTTTGTCGTATGGAAAAAGTAAGCTCTGACATGCAAACTTATTATGAATGCCCTAACTTGTATTTGGTGCAAAAGACTTTAAATTGTGAAAAATGTAATATTCTACGGATACTTTAACAGGCTTGCGCGATTTCGCTATTGCACGTTGAATTATACGTCGTTATTTTTTGTATGGCAAAAGTAAGCTTTGGCATGTCAATTCATTACGAATGCTACAACTTTTATGTGAAGTAAAAGGCCCTCAACTATGAATGAGATACCATCTTACGGATACTTTAACTGACTTGCGCGATTTCGCTTTTGTACTTTGACAACTTCGGTCTGCCAACGGGACTAAAGGTGGACGATAAATCATTTCCTTCTGCTGGTTGTCAAAATGACGTTTGCATGTCGATGAGCCTGCTTTTGTGTAACTTAGTGTTATCCACTGCCCTTCTTACATCCAAGAACAAAAAAGATTTAACTCATTTTCATAGATTCATTTCTTTAGCAAAAGTCCTCCGCCCATTGTTATTGTTTCCAGAACTTCGGTGGGCTAGGCTAGACCGAGTCTGGCCCTAGACTGAGGTGAGTTCTAACAAACCTGCTTTGTGTTTTCGCTGGCTTCAATTCTTTTAAATAGCTGTGTATAGAATGTAATTAAGTGATCGCTAAACTCGTGTGTTTAATAATGAGTGGGTTAGGCCTATTTAAGTAGCCTAAGTCTTGAAAGCAGCTAACCAGAATATATATTCTAGTTAGGCCTAATTTTAACAAACCTGTAATGTGTTTATGCTTGCGTCGTTTGTTTCAAAGATAGCCCATATGTGTAAAAGATAATTAAGTGATCAATAAACTTAGTTTTATTGAATTCTTGGTAAGTAATCTAGCCAGAATGGCCTAGGACGTAGGCCTAGGCTGCAGAGAACGAGCTAGTGTAGGCCTAAAACGACTTCACTTCTGCGGGGATACACGTAATCTACTGTTGCAGAAATGAGAAAGAGAATGGCTGGTTTTGGTAGGAACTTGCTATTTTCTTTACAAAACCTTCCAGATTCCCATAACCTTACCTAACCTAACTGTACTTGGATCTTATTATCTTTAAAATTTAATGTTACCTAGACTTATCCCAGCCTAACCTAACTGAACTTGCTTTACAGTGTGTAATATTTCCAGTTTTAGGCATCTGGTAATGCATTCAGCCCTTGAGTATTCATGGGTGGATCTGCCAATTGAGTAAAAGGAGTGTTTATTATTATAGACTGATAACAAGTGATGTCCATTAACTGTCTCCCAGAATGTGACAGGCCTAATGCCTGATTTTTGTAGGTTTCTACTTTCTGTAATGATATTTTTCGTTCAATAGGCCTATAACTTTTTTGTCTTGGGCTATCTTTCTTTGTTACTTGTATTGCAGCTATGTTTACAGTAACTCACTTAGTGAAATGGCCATTAAAATTATTCTGCCTCAGCTTATATGCTCTTCTGTATTGCATTATGGGCTTATTTTGTCAAAAGCTGAAGTGCACTCACTTTTTTTTACCAATTATCATTTAGTGTTTATGCTTTGTGCTAGTGCAATAGCCTTTGTTTGATTGATAGGTAGAACTATATAGTAGCTCCGTGGCGGCGACAGCCTTCTAACTCAACTTTTCCTACAGTTTTTTGGTTGCTAATTATGAATTTACCTTTAATTTTTTGGCGCTCAAGTGTAATTAACCTGTAATTGGCACAAAGTCCATCAACAAGAAGAGGTTTCCATACGCAATCTTCACAAAGGCGAACACAGGTACATCTGTTTTGACGGTTCATATCCCGTCCGGCAGAGTGTAATAACAACTTGTTAACATATGTATACCCCGGGCCAGTACTAAACAGTAAGGACATTCCATTGGCGACAACAATGGATACTGCAGTATCAGAACCCTAAAGTGTGTAAATACCAGTTGAAAAGGTAAAAACAGGTGCGGAGCTAATATATAGAATTACCTTTTGATATTTTAAACTACAGCCTGTACTACTTAGTTGACATTATATGTTTTGCATTTGATTTGTATTGTTGCAGTGAATATTATTGCATTCCATTATTGCATTCCATGTTGATTATAGGTAGTATACTGTAGTAGGATTTGATTGCATGGACTTTGCCCAGTCTCAGGTTGGGAAAACAGTCCTTTCAAATAACAACAAATCGTTTTAAATATTGGTCACTTAAGAAATCATACTGTACATGGAGGGAGTTGATCAGTTCTTACCTTGCTCATCATTGCATCTTTCAGATTTGTATCTAGTTACTGCAGGAAGCACCCTGACTCTGCTGATGGTTATTATTAATATTGCAATACACTCCCTGAACACCTGAGTTAGCCCTGGTTACCTACCAGCCCGAACTATCTCCCCAACTCATTGCGCACTAAGTGGGTAATTAACTGTCAGCGTTACCAGCAGCTTACAGGAAAAATCTTGTCAAATGAGTTACCTAGCGTACCGTTGGCAACACTGCTGCAAGTCCCGCTGTGTGGCCGAGATCCCCAATTGCTTTTTGTTCGCCATGCTGCTAGGACTTTTTCTACATCGAGGCGAATTTTTGGTTATAAGCGACCCCATATTTTGGTTTTGGATTGGATACTGACTTGGACTGGTTTGATAGCCCCTTCTCTCCTGGATTGTTCTTTTCTCTGGATTTTTGGACCTTCTCTCCCGTTTGACTTGGCCTGGCTTTGGATTTTTGAAATGGATAAAATGGATAAGACACCACCCCTTGGACAACACCTCGGCTTCCCATCTGCTTCTGCCATGGCAGCGGAGAATCGCTACTGCTGGAGAAACTGTGGCCCATCGTTCGTGCACTGCCTGCAAAAGGATGAGTACCCTTAAAAACGACAGACATTGATTTGTGCATAAATTTGCAGGAAGGTACAATGAGTGTAGGTCATGGTCGACAGCAGCACATGGAAGATTATCTCAAGTATAGAAATCATTAGCTTCTAAGAGTAGCGTAAGGATTCAGCGGTAAGAGACTCAGGGTTTTGACAAAGAGGCTTTAGAGTCAAATTATTTGGGAAATTAGAAGACAGAATTGTCAGCCAGCATGTCTAGTTTGTTTCAAGTTTCATGTCAAAACTAACAGAGATAAAAGATCAGGAAAAGGTAATAAAGGACACAGAACCTAATCGCTCTTTTCAGCTCCCTGCCTGTTCCAAGAACCAGCTAATGGGTGCTGGGGTCATGAGGAGCACCAAACCTCAAAGAGTAGAATCTGCCGGTCCCCGGTAGCGGAGCAGCCAGTGTCAACGCAACAGATTTCCCCTTTCACCTGGTAACGTAAGTCCTAGGTAAATCAAGATTTGGGTTGATGCAGACAGTTAGGGATAGGGCGGTAGTGAAGAATCAGGAAGATGAGTTGAAGGTGCAGTTGGAGTCAGGTGTCATTAAGGTTGGGGCTGCCTTGTTGGATCAACAGCGGTTCTTTTTTCCATAGTAGGCTCTCTGCAACAAAAGGTTGCAAAATGTGGGGATGATTCAATTTTGGTTCTAGCTCTTCTGGTTTGGATGGGTTGGAAAGTATCCCTTCCTCTTCTTGAAGTTTCTGTTTCCCCTGAGGACAAACCTTAGTCCCTTTCAAGTCTAATTCAGTAAGATCAATTGCTAACATTGCAGAGTATAATGCTGATCTGTTGGGACTCTCTAAAAAGGCTACAGATCTTTGGTTAGAAATTGTTTTAATATTGGTTTTCAACATTTTTTGAGCATGTTTTTGAAAAATCTGCACAGAATTCACAAATGATGCTTTACAGGATTATCAGGGGAACAGAATCGGTCTGTTTTCTTTCCTTAAAATCTATGGCCTCTTCTGTATCTGAGACACATCTCTTCCCTATAGTTTCAAAATCTTCTATGGCTTTTCTCAACCTTCGTTCCGTTTGGTCATTCTTGAGGAGACTTTCGGTTTCTTCTCTCGCTCATCAAGCTCTCTACCATTGGACTTGCCTTCGGGACAATCTTCCAAAATCATATGACTTCTCATCCTCGGAGCTGAGTTGCTCACGGCATCTGGCAATGCAACTGTTCGTGTTCAATGTTTGGCTCCGGTAGTCTCAACAATCACTCCGGTAGCTAGGTTTTACTGGTAACTATCATCCACAATGTTTGGGTTCGGTACCCTAGTTTCCCATCACGAAACTCCCCTGTGAGCTCGGCCGTCTGATGCGTTCTCCACATGTATGCGTCATCGGCTTGGGGTCTCTGGTGGTTGCAGTGTGGCTATTCTCTTCCCCTCCTACTGTACCTTCCTTCTCTGCCTTTCCAGCAGGTTTCTCTGTTCCTCTAGTTAGAGCCGGTTTTTGTAGATTCGGTTAGGTTGCGGGTCAGCAGGGTTTTTCCCACCTTGTTCTGCTTCCGCAAATAATGAGTGTCTGCTGCTGCGGTTCCTCATCCACATGCTACTGTTATTCAGCCTAGTTAGGGGTTGGCGAGTGTTGCGGCTTCTCCGTTTTCTGAGGTGGGCGTGGATTCGCCCAAGGTGTGTCTGGCTCAAGCGTGCTCCACCGTTGTTGGAGAGTCGGGTTTC
Source organism: Macrobrachium rosenbergii (assembly GCF_040412425.1). Classification (NCBI taxonomy): domain Eukaryota; kingdom Metazoa; phylum Arthropoda; class Malacostraca; order Decapoda; family Palaemonidae; genus Macrobrachium; species Macrobrachium rosenbergii. The sequence goes on along the minus strand of NC_089742.1, from coordinate 43,107,710 downwards.
GCGCCAGCCCCTTCTCGGCTGCCCGCAACATTATTGCGGATGATCCCTCAGGTGTTCATCTTGCACACTCCAGGTATTTCATGTTCGAGGTTAACTGATCCAGCGTTTTCTGAGGCCAGCCTGTCTCTGTTCCTGTCTCAACTGGTCGGATCTTTCTGATGAGATTTCTCTTGCGAGGAAGAGGATCGGTGCGAAGCCTGTTCTCCTTCAGCGAAACGAGAACGAGTACAAGCGGATGGTGGACTTCATTCATGCTCTTTATCCACAGTCCAAGGCTCCGGAAGAACCTTTTCAACCTAATCAGGCGTGTTTGAGTCACTGTTTGCGACCAAACCAGTGGTGGCTCATGCAAAATCTAGTTTGGTTTGGTGTAGAGCAGGCATTGAGGAGCGGACGGTAAGGTTCGCGGCATTAATGGGTCAGGTAGGCAGGATTCCACCTTGCCTCCTTCTCTTAAGGAGTTTTTTACAGGTTGCGGAGTAACCATTCTCAAGGTGTTAGGGTCCCTCTTAATGAATCAGTGGAAGCTCTTCTATCTGGTCCCTTCTTTGCGTCATTTGGTTTCTGTCACGGCGAGGAAAGCGGGTATTTTGGAAGACACTTTTAGTACTCAGTGGGGAGCTCTATCCCATTCGATGTGGATGTTATCTGGTTTAATGGGGTTCCCTTAAACAGGGCGGTTATTCTCCCCTCGGACCCGGCTTTGTTGACAACCTCATCATGATTGTCAGTCAATGGGACTGGCCTATCAGGCAAACATTTTGGCCGTTGTACAACCTTCTTGGTATTAAGAAAAGGAGGGATTTCTTTCTGAACCATCTACCTCCGCATTATCCAGATATTCACAAAAGGGCTCTGTTGGGAGCACCTTTGGCTCTCTGCATCTTTCAGGGAGAAGAAGATGTAGCGTCGATGGTAAATTCGTTTCCTCTTCTTCTTCAGCTAGAGTCATAGCAAGCCATGATTGGTGTAACACAGTCGCTAGATCACTGAGGGTTTCAGGATGACATCACCAGCCAAGCGGACGTTCAAATCTGCAACCAGGTCCCTAAGAAAGTCGCTTCTCATCAAGACTTCAAGCTGCTTCAGATTCGAAACCTTCTGTCATAAGAGAAGGGTTTTCGAAATAGAGGAGACACTTCACTCATCTGCACCCGTTGGGGAGTTTGCCTAGCTCCATTCTGGAAATCTGGAAGGAGTGTGGCGGGAGAGTTGGGTAGTGGAGGTGTTAAGGAGGGTACAGAGTCCATTTCGTTCTCTTCCTCCCGCTATCCAGCTCACCGGTTCATCTTCCCAGTTATTCCCTTCCTCCATCAGGAATAACTTTGTAAGTCGAGCCCTCTTGGAGAGAGGAGCATTAGAACCCGCTCCTTCTTCCCCAGAGCTTTTTACAGTCAGTTTTTGTGACTCCAAGTCCGGAGGATATTGAAGACCATCATAGATCTCGAGTCTCAACCGGTTCATCATCTCCCGAGTTTCATATGAAACTTCTCCCGTCGTAAGTTTCTTTGATCGGTCTGGAGGCACGACTGGATGATTTCAGTGGACCTCAGGGCGCTTATCTCCAGGTTCTGGTCCATCCGGGTCGGAAGTTCATGATTCTCGGGTCCAACTGGAACATTTCAGTTCAAGTCCTCTGCTTGGTCTGACCACAGCACCTCAAAGTCTTTATGAGGTGATGTGCTTGTATTTCAGAATAATGCATCGTCGGGGTTTCAGGATGAGCGATACCTGCCAGTTGGTTAGTTCAGAAGCCGTCAGTAGAGGAAGTTTTGCAGAGCGAGGGACTTCTTACTGAATTTGTGTCAAAGTTGGGAATACGCATCAACGGAAAAATTCTTTGATTCCAGCTCCAGACGAAGCGTATTTGGAATAACGATTCAGGCCAGCGTCGTTTGAGGGCTTTCCGACGGAGGAACGAGTTTGGCAATTCTGAGCCAACATTCAGGTCGAACAGAAGCGCAACCTGTGAGCCTATGGAAGAGCTTGTTGAGCCAGGATGGCCTCCCTCTCTCCCCTAATTCCAGGTCTTGTCTCAGATGTTCTCTTCAGGCATGTCTCGAGGAATCGCTGGGACTTTGGGAAGAAACGCGTTCTAGTCTGGGGACGATTCTTGCCTGAAAAGGATCTTTGGTGGTGGTCAGAAGAATATCATCTGACCATCGACAGATGGAATCCCCCATTCAGAATTTCATCTGTACACAGATGCCTCGGATCAGGGTTGAGGGAGCTGCCCTGGAGGAATGTCAGGCCAAGAGGCCTGGGCCAGTCTGGATGGGAGGAGTCCATCAACCACAGGGAACTCTGAGCAGTAGAAGAGGCTCTAGGTTGCTTCGCCAGATCAGATAAGCAACAGGGCCCAGTGGCGCTCTTTTGCGACAGCAACTGCTGTGTCATACCTCAGGAGGAGGGACAAAATCGCAAATTTTGAATCAAGTCGCCCAGAAGGAATTCTCCGGCTGGTGCGAAAATGCCACAGACTACTCTCGTTCCTCAATTAGGTGTCGGAAAACTCAGCGTTTTTGCCGGACACCTAAGCTGATCACAAAGGTTCTAGGGGGGAATGGGCTGCTAGTGCGGGAGGAAGTTCAACTTCTATTGAAGAAATGGCCAGCAACCATAGAACCTGTTAAGCTACGAGACTAAACTTTCGCCTCCCAGTATACTTCTCCCAGTAGAAGATCCCATGTCGTTCGGAATGGGCGCCATGTTACACTCTTGAGACGACATGCAAACATATGCATTCCCTCCATTCAGAATGATTCAACAAGTGTTGATGAAACTCAGGAACTTTCCTATAGCGCGCCCGAGATGACGTTGATTTGCCCTTTCTGGCCTCAAAGACCTTGGTTCCCTGGACCTTCTCGATTTACTGATAGATGTTCGGTTTTCTTTCCAGAGAAGGAAAGATCTTCTCGATACAATATCTTCCATCACTTCCACGGAACCTCCGCATGCTGAAGCTGGCTGCGTGGAACTATCCAGCGGCAACCCGTCATGCCGGACTCTTTAAGGCAGTGGCTGCCAACTGTCTTTCTGTCTGAGAAGATCATCCAGGAAACTATATCAAGGCCAAAGTGGGCGGTTCCGCTGTCGCGGTTGGTGCGGAACCAAGGTCATCATATTTCACTTCCAACAGTAGAAAAATAGCGGACTTTCTACTTTTTCTGAGAAAGAAAAAGAAATTATCGTACTCTCGATGCGATGGTTACAGATCAATGCTTAGTAGTACATTCCGTTTCCATCATCCGAATTGGCGACCAGTAGAATACTTCACGATCTCTTAAGGTCTTTTTAAGATGGGAAACGTCCAGTTCTTCCTCTTTGAAGCACCATGTAAGGTTAAGCGGCGGTATTGACTCTCCTTAGGTCGCCGGAATCTGAGCCATTAGAAGCACTGTCATTAAGACAGTTAAGGAAGAGGTATTATTTCTAGTTGCTCTGGCCACAGCTAGAAGAAAGGAGAGATTTGGGCTGTCTCAAAACTGTATCTTTCTCAGGAAAGATATTTTTTTCTGTCATATTTGCGAATCGTAGCTAAATTGGAGTCAGAATCGAATCCCTTTACAGGCGTTTAGGTAATGTCTTTGAAGATTTCCGTGGGAGGTGGCCTTCAGAAATGCTAATGTATGTCGGTCAGGGTGCTGAGAGCTATTTATTATACCAGAAAAGATGTTGCCTGCCGAAGCGTAATGATTTCTCTGGCGTCCTTCACACTCGATCTCGAAGAATGCTATTTTTTCTTAAGAGTGATACAACAAGCGTCGGCAAATTCTTGACTCTTTGAACCATCGAACTCCTCTGGCGCCCAGAGCTCATAGTATTAGAGGTGGCGACATCGTCGGCATTTCTCAGAATTTCTAGGTGTCCGGCAATCTTAGAAGCAGCTACTTGGAAATCAGTATCCCAGTTTCCTTTACACATTTCAATTCTCATCGGAAAAGGATTTTCGCTGGGTCCTTTTGTGGCGGCCAATTCAATTCTTTAGTAAAGGGTAGACTAAGGGTGGGGTGGAGTAGGGGCAAGGTTAGACAGCATAAGATGGAGTGAGTAGAACTGTCAGTGAATCGAGATTCATTTCACGAACACAAAGATGTTTTACAATTAAATGAGTTAGGTATATCCAGGTGGTTTTTCAGCTCGATATATTCACCCTCTCGGCACTTGCTCGATGGCAACGGATGGCAATGATTGGACTCCGACTGCTCACTCAATTTATCCTCCATTACATGAGAGGCTACAGCCCAGCCCACATGGGGCTGCGTCGTTCCCCTCCATACATGCAGGAGGCTACCAATAGCCACATGGGAGGTTAGCAAAACTCCGCTACATGCGAGCTTTGATTACCCACATGGGAGTTAGTTTCCCTTCTTCCGGGGAGGTTTTTCTTTGAGTACCACATGGGAAGTAGCTCAACAGAACAATTACCGTGACTTCGAGACTGATGTTAAACTCTACTCTCCTTTCAGGCATCCCCACCTGCCGGAGTAGACAACCAGGTGAGTTTGTTTTTATATGCATAGTGAAGCGATAATGAGTTACCTGCTTTACTTGTTGGTAGTCGGTCTGACTTAATTGAACCCACCTCCACTAAATTTTGTTAATGGGCTAATTCAGGTGTTCAGGAGTGTATGCAATATGAAGTTTTCATAATAAAACTAATATTGTAATGGCTTACCTGAGCACCTGAATATTCCACCCTCCTCCCCACTTCAGTCTGATTAATGAATAACGCGGTGGGGATCGGCCATACAGCCGGGACTTGCAGCAGCGTTGCCAACGGTACACTAGGTAACTCATTTGACAAGATTTTCCTGTAGCGTTGGCTAGCGACGGTCAATGCCACTTAGTGGGTAATGAGTTAGAGATATAGTTCTGGCTGGTAGGTAACCAGGGGCTAATTCAGGTGTTCAGGTAAGTATTACAATATTAGTTTTATTATGAAAACTTCATTTTTTGTAACAATATTAATTACCTGTTAAATTTGTGCTGTTAAATTTGATAATTTGATTTAAAGATCTTTTAAAATTTTTATTACTCTATTTTGCTCACTTATCCCAAGCTACTTACTTGTTACCAAGTGCCAGTGTTAATAGTTTTCATTATTGTAGAGAGTTCTGTAATGAATATTTACAAACTTAATGTTACTTGCTTGTTATTTTTTTTTAGTATTCAGAGGCAGATTTCTTATTAGCAGTTTAGAAGCTCATGATAAATAATGATAGTGATAAGAAGCACAGATACACAATTTTTCTTTCTTATCCATGCAGAGCCAAAGCAGATATTTAGGCTAGGTTGATATGATGGCTTCCTCATCATACACAGAAATAAGATGTCCATGCATGTATGATTGCCAGAAGTAGTTTGCATTAAGCATGCATCCATGTTAGCTTTATATTTTGGAAACCTACCTTCCATAAGTACTGTATAAAATATTCAGTGGTATGGTACTGTATATGGCTTTATATGTATTACAAGAACCAGAGTTTTTTCTGCAATTTATTCTTCCCTTTTACTGTTTTATTGTGTATTAATTTAATGCATTATTTCAGACATGGACAGATTTCGTGGAACCGGTAGACCTCGTGGTAGACCCCGGAAAACAAATCCAGATAATGTGTAAGTTGCTGTAGCCTTACTACTTAGATTCAGACAGCCTTGTGCTGACATGGGCTCTTCAGCAGCCCATATTGGTAGCCTTATGAAAGATTTTTAACTCTATAGTGAAAATGTGACAAGTATTCAGTTATATTAATGATGCTTTTTCAGATTAATAAAAAAAAAGTCTGGAAGCTGTACAGGTGCGCCTAATTGTGATTATGTATATAGCCTGGAGAACTTGGATCATAACATCTGCTAATAGAACCTGTCAGTTGTATGTGGAAGATGCACTCTAACCAGTATAGTAGAACAGTATGATGTTTTCAAAATTAAGTTGAGATACTCATCTCAGCAGTTAAACCTCAGCAATAATTGGTGCATTGATCCTCAAGAAATTTTATATAGGAAAGGGTTAAACTTTTGGATTGTATATTACTTAAGGATCCTACTTGTGTGATGGCCTTCACATAGCTGTCACAGATCTTGTTTTTGTGGTGACCTATCTCTTAGCTCCCACATCTACCAAGAAGTTTCTTTGTATGAGTTGCTACTTACAATGAGTCATGCATTGCAACCTACAGTAAGCCTTACCCCTGAATTTGATGTGGTTCAGTTGCTAGACTATTGAACTGTTTAGAGTCCATTCCATTTTCTGTTGCTGCAGTATTTTGTCTTGATACTGCAGTGTTGAATTATGTGGTTATATTTGTATCTGTTGATCACTTTTAAATAAAGAAACATTTTGACGTGACGATCACGATTTACAAAGCAGCCTACCCTTATCCGTGGAAACTCAGCTTGAAAATTGACATACCTTTGCTTTATCAGATAATTAATGATGCAAAATTTACTGAAGTCAGACTTGCTTGTCTGAGCTACATTATGGTAGCTAGCCTTACTGTCAGCCAGCTACAAGAGGACTGCTAAATTGGGAGTTCCTCCTTGGGTCCTCTGAAGCGATTAATTCTGTTTGACAGTAAAAGTCATAGAGGTTCAGGTATCCTTTTTTCTCATTGAGTAAATTTGGCTTCTTGTAATCTTTGATTATGGGTTCTTTACAAAGAATGAGGGCCTCATTCCATTAGAAAACCTGTGATAATTGAGTTGCCCAAGCATGCCTTGGAATCCTCATTTAAAGTTTTCCTTGACATACAGTTCTAGATCAGCATTGGTAACTCTTCAGACCTCTTCTTCATGTCCTCTTAGGTTGCAATGCAGCAAAATAGAATTGAAAGTTTTTATGTTGTGTTGACCAGAAACTTAAATTGATTTTCAGTCTTTAAATACAAATACCCTTATTGATGAGAATGGTTTTCTCTCAGCCTCTTGGATTGGCAGTTTGTTTCAGGGGACATCCAATAATGGAGTGGTGAAATTACAATAATAGGTATAGGGGCTTCCCTGAGTGGTGTGGAATAATCATCATTTTACTCTCTCTAACACTTTATGATCAAAGGTCCTCTGCGAAATTTGGCCACTCATGTCTGCCTTGTGCTTTTTCTTGACCCAATCTCCACTCACCCTCAGTCTCCTTTCTCATAGTTCTTATCCAAGAAGGTCTACGTCTTCCAACTCTTCTGGTGCTCACAGGAGCCCAGCTAATATTAGTAAATACTATTCTCCCTGTGGTTGTTTGAAATACTTCCGTAATCATTCTTCATTTCCCTTTCATCATTATTTCTACAAATGGAACTGTAGAGGTTCTCCTTATTTTATCATTTCTAGTTCTTTTTTGCCAGCTTATTCCAAGTATTCTTCATGAAGCTTTATTCTCAAATTGACAAAAGTTTTAGGTTTAGTTTGATTGTCATACCATGATTCACATTCTTTTACCAATAAAGATTGTGCTCGACTTCTTTATAATCTTACTTTCACATGCAGTTTAAATCTGTTAGATTCCAAATCTTAAGTTTGCTTGTTGTTTGAGTAGTCATATTTAATCTTTCGTTGGATTCTAATACTGAAAAGATGGGAGTGCATCTATGGAACCTGAAAGTAAAGTTTAGTGTGTATTTCCACTGCTGTAGCTGACTATTCTTTTATTGCAGCATTTATTTTTGTTGCTTGTGTTAATGCTTAATCAGTAATTCCATAGCAATGAAGCAGTGGTAACTTTGTTGAAATCAGTGGATATAATTTTTGATAGGCCTACTGTATGCAGTGCTTTTTGTTTGCATCTTTTAACATTAAGGAGTGGAGCATCTTAGTACTGGAGAAGTTAGAAAGTTAATTATAAAAAGAAGCATTTTGTTTGAAGTACAGTGTAAAGTATTTACTCACTTCCAGCACATCAGCAAGACAAGATGAGCTGAAAAGTACTGAGCTTCACAGTACAGTGACCTCCTTAATTAGAAACAATGATAAGTATTTGTAGTTTTCTTTGTGGTAATTGTCTTTTTAACATTGGTTTGGGTTTTCTGATAGCATTTTAACTAACCTGCCTATCTAGAATACTGTACTGAGTGAGACTAGAGTTTTAAAATCCTTCTTGTCCAGACTAATACTGTTATAGCAAGTGCCTAGTTATAAGCGCAACTTACTGATCACTCTATTAACATTTGATTATGGTTTTTATAAATATTGGGAAGTGATCACGTTTCCTTTTTTAACCTTTATTCATCAGATCAAAGGAAGGGGTCATGTTAACTGAAAATTACCCCACATAGCTCTTCCAACACTCTATTTGAAATGATACGGAGCTAACTAGTTATTTTGGTATTTAACCGAGATCTAATGTAATTTCTAGATTTATTTCCAACAGAAGAAAGGTTTGTATTTTTTTGTCCTAAAAACTTTTTCTTGTCCTACAATATATACTGTGATGTTGAGGGTCTAAGCACTTTTTGTTTCATTGGCCCCTTGCTTTTGGTTCTGAGTGACCTGAAAGTTTCTTTGTTATGCCACTTGGTCAGGTAACATTTATGCTGAAGTGTTGTATAACTAAGGCTGTGCTGTATTCCCATATACAGTATTGTAGTTGATGATCTTAAAGGATTAATATATGAACAACATGAAGTTCACCTGCTGAAGATGCATTTGCTAATCTTATGAGCTTTCATGCCGGGAAACTAATAATAGTGTGATGGGGGGAACTAATATTAGTGGGTTAGATTTCACCAGTAATTCTGCACAGTTTTCCCCTGCCACAATAATACCCTATTAATACTCTATATTACAGTTTTACAGTTTGCAGTCATGGGAATTCTTACGTAGAATTTTATCTCTGATGAAATAGTAAATAAAATGTGGAAGCTGCCCACTATTTGGACATTGGATAGTTTATTGTGTTTAGTTGCATGTGAAGTAGATACTGAAAGTATTCAGCAAACATAAGAAATAGAGTTTTTATATAAGCTGCTTACCAAGTAGTTATATAGCTCTTAGTTTTCTATTAACAGGCAGCTAGAATTTTGAAATTTGCAGTAGCGATAGTTTTGTTTTGATTAGGCAAGTGACCCCTCCCACTTTCGGGGTAAGAGAGGAACCAGCTCGGCAAACGAGCTCAGTATGCTTCTGCCGGCTGATGGCTGTGGATACAGTGATTGGCAGCAGCAGTTTTTTGGAATTTTTTCTTCTCTTTTGATCTTTAGAATCATTGGTGAAGTATTCTTTTTATGGTAGCCTTTTCGGCACAATTAGATACTGTAGCGTCAGGTTTTCTCAAAATATTGACTATCTAGAGATTTTTTGATTTGTGACTAGTCGGCAATGTCTGATTCAGGTTCTCAATGTTTTAGGTATTGCAGTAAAGGCTGCAATACGTGACTGACTCAAGCCTGTGACTCAAGCCTGCTATGACGCTCATACTCTTTGTACATCTTGCATGGGTCAAATATGTTCTCCTGAATTGACTTTTGAGGAGTGTGTTTCATGGGATGGTAAAATGTGGAAGACTTTGAGTAGTCATTTGACCAAATTAGACTGGGACAAAAAGAGGAAAGCAGCAGCAAGGGCTAGTAGTAAGATGACTTTTGGTAGTCAGGTGTCTGCTAAATCTTTTATTGATAATAATTCTGTCCATTATTCCACCCAATCCCTCTTCTCAGTCTGTACCTACCACTCCACACCCTGGCTCCCTTTCTCCCGATCCCGGCCCCATTACCAGCCTTGAATCTAGAATAAACCTTAAGGTTGGGTTATTAATTAATACAGTGGAGAAAATTGGTGCTTCTGTTAGAAGTCCTGATGGACAAAGTGATTGTGAAAAGTGATGGTGAAGTGGTAGTGGAGGAGGTGGCTGTTTGTCCCACCGATTCTTCTAGGCCAAGTTCCCTGGCCAACTCCCCTAAACCTAGGAGAAGCCAAATTGGCAGCCCAAAGGAGGTTGGTGGGGTCTGCCCACAGGCAGTTGCCCCCTCAGTTGGACCTGTTTCCGCACCCCAGGTTACAACCGAGCTCCGCTGGAAAGGCGTCTCTGTGGAAGTGGATCGTCTTTCATGTAGTGTTTCCAGCAGTGATTCTAGTCCTAGGCGCCAGTGGTGTTTTCAAGGAGAATCTCACCCTCTGAAGAGAAGTGCCCCAGGTGTATCTCAGCCTCCTTCAGTTCCAGTTAAGAAGGTTAAAGAAACTTCTCGAGAATGACTGCCATCCTGTAACTTTTTGGACAGTCCGGGACGTTCCTCCCAGGATCATCCAGAGTTAGTGGGACAGTTTCCGTCTACTAAACGTGCTACTGTTTGTAAGCGCTCTTCTGCCTCCAGGACCTCGCCTTCTTCTAATTGCCCATCTGTGGTTTCAGAGGATTTGCCTGGGCATATAATGATGTCGGAGCGCTCACCAGCACCCATGCGCCCAGCTCCTGTTCTTGTAGCTCCTGAACAATCAGCTTTACCTGGATCTTCTTTGGCTTCTGAGAAGTCTTTGGCGCCAATGCGCCCAGTGGTGCCAGAACTTCCTTTACCTGTTGAACGTGCTGCTCCTTGTTGTGTGGCTCTTTCCGAGCACCCATCGTCGTCTGTGCGACCATCGTCTCCCGAGCACCCGTCGGCTCCCGAGCGGCTGTTGCCGCCCATAGACCTGTCGGCTCCTGAGCGCCCATTGGCGCTTGTCTGCCATTTGCCACAAGACAGTCTGTTGGCTCCCAAGTCCATTTCCACTTCTGAGCGCCCAGTTTCTTCCGAACCTTCTGCAGCGCCCATGTCTTCTTCTGTGCTGCCTATTCCTGCTCCTGCAGTTGCAGCTTCGCTCCCAGTCACATCTCTCTCTTCATCTTCTGCAGCGCAACAGGCCCCTTCAGTAGTGGATCCTTCATTTCAGTCGATCCAACACCAATTGGATAATATCCTGGGCTTAAGAAAGTGCCCTCGGCCCCTCAGCCTGTTGCGGAATTGTCGCCCATTTCTTTTTCTGAGGAGGAAGATGTGGATCCTGTTACCCCTCCTTCAGCATATGCCTCCTTACTCGGCTTCTGCTGGTGACTTTTCCAGACTACTTCTCCCCTGCAGCTCCGGCTTCGACGTACTTAATGGACAACCAGACAACTCCTAAAATTGTGCTATCCTCTTCAGCTAAGAAAGCTCTCCATGAAGTGGAAAGCTGGCTCTTGAGCAAGAGAGAGCAGGGAAGAGCCTCTTTTCGTTGTCTGCTGCCTAGATTGTCACAGAGAAGATATCTATCTTATGCTACCGGAGAGGCCCCATCCCTGGGAGCTTCTGCCTTCTCCCAGGGAGACTTCTCCAGGTTGATTGACTCCTCCAGAAAGTCAGTGTTTAATTCAGCTAAGATTTTGTTCTCGACCTCACCACCTTATCAAGCATTTGTTTAAAGTCTTGGAAGTACTCGGTTTTTTAGACCGGGAAGTAGGAGCTCTTGCCCGCAAGTTAAAGGATTGCCCTCATATTCCGGAGGACTTCTCTTCAGATTTTTTAGGGGTCATCTCATGCCTGGATAAAGGTATTAGAGACGGTTTGTTTGAATTATCCTCGCAGTTTTCGATGGGTAAGAAGAGGGAGCTTTGGTGTTCCTACACCACAAAGGGAGTAACAGTTTCCCATAAGTCCACGCTCCTCATCTCTCCGTTTGACAAGAGGCACCTATTCCCTCAGGCTACTGTGTTGCAGATTGCTTCTGATCTGCAGAAAAAGTCCACTCAGTACGTTCTCGCACAATCAGCAAGGCGCCCTAAGGAGTCTCCAGCCTTCAACTCTAGGACAGTTTCTCTTGTGGAACTTCAGCCCTTTTGGGGCAGGGGCAGTCAAAGAGGCTTCTCCAGACCTTGCGGAAACTCCTGTTTCACCCCTCGAGCAATCAAAACGTCCTCTAATAAACCACTTACACGGAAGTGAGGATCCAGTCCTCGGCACATCTGTGGGAGTAAGACTCTTCCACTTTTAGGAGAATTGGGAAGCGAGAGGCGCAAAGAGTTGGATTGTACAAGTCCTGAGAGAGGATTATTTGATCCCATTTCTGAGGAAACCTCCCTTAACCAACAAGCCTGTCTTATTGATGGCCTACTCAGCAGTCTCTGAGAGGTTTTCAGCCCTCTCCCAAGAAGTGTCAGCTCTCCTCGGAAAAGAAGCAATCGAACTAGTTGAGGGCACCTCCTCTTTTGGGTTCTACAATTGGCTGTTTGTAGTCCTCAGAGTTTCAGGGGGCTGGAGGGCCATTCTGGATGTGAGTGCCCAGAACTTGTATGTGCAGAAAACAAAATTCAAAATGGAGACGTCCCAGTCCGTCCTTGCATCCATTTGTCTGGAAGATTGGATGATTCCGATAGACATGAAAGACACCTACTTCCATGTCCCAGTTCATCAGGATTTTAGGAGGTTTTAAGGTTTGTATTCCAGAGCAAGGTGTACCAGTTCAGAGCCCTTTGCTTCGGCCTGTCCACGGCTCTGCAGGTATTCATGCGTGTACTAGCTCCAATGGTTACACATTTGATGGGGGCCAACATTTCGCTGTATCTCAATGATTGGCTCATTCGCTACCAGTCGAAGGACAAATGTGCGGAGGACCTTCACAAGACCATTCTTCTCGCCCAGGATTTGGGCCTCTTGGTAGACTTTCCAAAGTCTCAACTGACTCCTTCTCAGGAGATAGCTTATTTGGGGATGAGGATAAACTCACGGATTTTTCGGGTTTTTCCCTCTTCCCAAAAGATAGACCTGTGCCTTCAGAAGGTAAACAAATGTGTCTCCCTTCGGTCCTGTTCTGTGATCAGCTGGATGAGCCTGTTGGCGACCCTCTCATCCATGGAACAGTTCATGTCCCTGGGAAGGCTACACATGAGAAACTTACAGTTCTTTCTGAGAATCATTTGGAACAGAAAGAAATACCTGGGTTCTTTTGTTTTTCCAATAACGAAGGAAATAAAAGAGGACCTTGTTTGGTGGACTTCAAAAGACAAGCTCTCTCGAGGAAAGTTGCTGGGGATTGCAAGCATTGGCATCAGTGGTGTTCGGAAAGACAGTGACCATCCACTTGGACAACACCAGGCACTGCCTTATGTCAAAAAACGGGGGAGCTCATTCGTTTACCCTTTGCCAAGCAGCAAGAGCACTGTTCATTTGGGCAGATCAGAATTAAACCCAGATCTTAACCAGGTTTATTCGGGAAATTCAACATGTTAGTGGATAAACTCAGCCGCCGAAAGCAAGTTCTCCCCATGGAATGGACTCTGGACCACCTTGTGTGCCTAGAGTTATGGAAACGGTTGTAGATCTGTTTGCGACCGCAAAGAACCATCGTCTCTCTCTGTATTGTTCGCCTGCGCCAGATCTGCAAGCATGAGCGATGGTTGCAATGCTTTTAGATTGGTCGAACAAAGACCTTTACGCCTTTTCCCCCATTCAAGATGGTGAGAGAAGTAATAAACCAGTTCCGAAATCATCGGAATGTAACGATGACTAGTTGTCCCTTTCTGGCCAGCACAGGAATGGTTCCTGGACTTGCTGGAACATCTCACGGATTTTCCGATGCTGTTGCCTCAAAAACCCAAACTATTCAAACAACCACATTTCAGGCAGTCCCATCAAAGACTGTCCACTCTGGCTCTGACCATGTTCAGACTGTCCGCAGATTAGTACGAGTGAAAGGATTTTCAAAGGCAGTTGCAGACACTATTGCTCCTTGCAGATGACATTCCTTGAGCAAAGTTTATCAAGCCAAGTGGACAGTCTTCCATGACTGGTGCAGGAGACACACCATCTTGTCTTCTAAGACATCTGTAGCAGAGATAGGCAATTTCCTGCTCTATTTAAAGTTCCAGGAATCTGTCTACCTCAACCATTAAAGGCTACAGGGCAACGTTGAGCTCTGTATTTAGACAAGACATAGGGCCTTAGGTCACTCTGCTAATAAAGATTGTTCTGATCTCATCAAGTTGTTCGACACCACGATCAAACAGAAAGAAGAAAAACTAGTAGCTTGGAATCTAGACGTGGTTCGTAAGTGGCTGTTGCAACCACGTTTTGAACCCCTGTGATCTATCTCTTTGAGGGACCTAACTAGGATGTTCCTAGTAATGTTACTTACTGCCAGGTGGGGTAAGTGAGCTACACACTTTTGATAAAAAGATTGGATTCTCTCAGGGTAATGCAATTTGCTCTTTTACCCTAGGATTCGTAGCTAAAAATGAGACCCCTCTTCCAGTTCCTGTCCTCGCTCATTCATTATTAAAAGTTTAGCAGATATTCTAGGTCCAGAGGATGTAGAAAGAACTCTTTGCCCTGTAAGGGCATTCAAATACTGTTTACTCAGAAGGGAAAAGATCCTTGGGTCTTCGAGCAACCTTTGGTGCTCGGTAAAGAATCCTTCTCGCCCCCTCATTTTTTATGAAGGCTCTTATTCTAGAGGTGCACTTGCAGATTGAGGAGGATGCTTTACCCGTAGTGAAAATAAAAGCACATGAAGTGAGGGTGGTAGCCACATCTGGCTTTTAGACATAATTTGTCTATCACTTCTATTATCCAAATAACATTCTGTAAATGCAAATTGGTGTTTACATCTCATTATTTGCGTGAAATTGAAACTATGAAAATTGCAGTACAGTACCTTGGGTGCTATTTTGGTTGCTGGTATGGTGTTGGGAGAAGGATTATAGGAAGTCTTCCTTCATCCTTCCTATTTTTTTGCCTTGATTGATGGTATCGAGTTGCAAGGGAGCCTGGGGGTACTTTGTATTTGGAGTGCTCACCAGTTTTGTCTATTAATGATTGGGTAATGGTGCTTCTTAACGTTTGGCAATAGACAATTGTGTTTTTATTCTCTGGTTTTGTTTTATGGTACTGTGCCTGGGGCAGGAGCAAATTTGTTAATTCTATGTGTGCAAAAGGACAGTCCTTCGCAACAAAGAATCCCAACACCTCTTCACAACAAAGAAGCTCACTAATGTAATAGGTGACTCCTGGCTACACTGCCATGCCGCTATATGTTGAGATGAGTGCCATCCAGAGGCAGTGCTTTCCTTTAGCAGCTCTCTCAAACGGTAAGGAACCTGCAAGCATATTTACCAATGCTAGCAATACTCCTATTTCTTTCACTTTACAATTTTTAATATATTACGATAGATAATCCATGTGTCCCACCTCCTCCAATGTGGGATTCAGCTATGTAGTTACTTGGTAAGTAGCTGATATGAAAATGATATTTTTATAATAAAGTTTTATATATACTTACCAAGTAATTACATAATTAAACTCTCCCTCCTCCCTTTGCTTGGTTAAGAAGGCATAAACATATTCAGCTCAGTTGCTGAGCTGGTTCCTTTCTTACCTAGCCAAAACAAAAGTAGCGCTACCGTGAATTTCTAAAATCTAGCTGCCGGTTAATAGAAACTAATAGCTATGTAATTACTTGGTAAGTATATATAAAGATTTATTTTATTATAAAAATGTCATTTTGTTTAATGCATTAAAAGTATGAAATGCTAAGTGAAGTATGGTGGTTAGATATCATCTAGCTTTATTGTATTCCAGTTTTCGTCGTGTTAATTTTGTTTGTAAATTGTTCAATACCAACCAGTACTTGAGTTCTGGATAATTGCCTTCTGTTTTGCTGGAATAAAAAGCCCCTTCATGGGAAAACCACTTACAGTATACCTTGCTTGGCACATTGTAAGTGAGACTAAGAGTTCTTTGTTGTCTGCACTTGGACCCAGCTACTATACATTGCTGTTTGCCTTTTACTTTTCACCCATTCCCTTTGGTCTCCCTTAGCTATTCAGCCTCTTCTGTTTGATCTTGCTCTAGTTTTCACTTCTCACAGTTAAAAAATAAATCCTTAAGGTGAGCCACATAAGGGTAGAAATGTGGTCCAGTGGTCTTGTTTAACAAATTTGTAATGATCTTTACTATATGCAAAAGTAGTTAGCTTCATCATAATATCACACTCATGTGCCCACATTTCTTGTTTGCGGAATGTCTCAGACACTGCACTGTTTTGAATAACATGAATTAAAATCAGTAGTAACACAATGCAGGCACCACCTACTTCACTGTCTTGTCTGCAGTGCTGTTGATAGCTTAGCAGAATTGTCCAGACTGTTTTCTCCTTAGTAAGATTGCCCATACTCATCATTATTATATTACTCATATAAATTCATTCTTTTGCAGTCTATTCTCCATTACTTTTAACTTCTTAGTGATGGAAAGTGTGACTTGTTTTGCCAGTCATTGTTGGAATATATATGTTCCCCAACTAAGGCTGATTTGTCTAACGCTTAAAGAATTCTTTGCAACCTTACTGATTTTTAAGGAGATTTTGCTGGTTTTTAGTGATATTTGACATGTCAAGACACTATTTGACTTTAACTCAAATTCATGCAAATTACTGCAAGACTGTTACTACATGCTCAAGGACTTTGTTTTGGGCTCAAGGGTGCAGGAAGGACGTTGTTAACCATATATAAGTAAATTGGAGTTCATTATAGCTACTGTTAACTAGACCTTGTATGTGACGGACTGCCAAACTAAGCATGGAGACAGAGTGTCTTTCTCTTCCCTTCAGTTCCAATCTTTTGTTCTTCAGTTGGGATTTGTTAAAGAATGGCTTTTACCAATATATGAGCTGGCAGCGTGAAGGTAATATTATTTTAGCATACCTGCATTCCATCTGGGAAGAGTGGGAATTATGTGAAGATCAAGTTACTTAACCCTTAAATGCCGAGCCTCTATTTACAAAAACGTCTCCCGTATGCCGGCGGCGTTTGGTGAGTTAGCGCCGAAGCGGAAAAAAAGTTTTTTCAAAAAATCACAACACGCTTAGTTTTGAAGATTAAGAGTTCATTTTTGGCTCCTTATTTTGTCATTGCCTGAAGTTTAGTATGCAATCATCAGAAATTAAAAAAAATATCATTATCATATATAAATATTGAAATATATGACAGTGCAAAAAATTTTCATATATAATTTTATACAAATCGCTGTGAGCAAAAGCGTTAAAGCTAATGGATTATTTTGTTTTTCTTTGTATTGTACACTAAATTGCGATGATTTTGGTATATAACAAATGTAAAACGACCAAAGCAACACAGAAAATATTATCACAAAATGATGCATGAATTAAACGCATGGATTTAAAAAAATGTTTTCAAAAAATTCACCATAAATCGAAATATTGTGCTTTAGAGACTTCCCGTTTGTTGAAAAATGAAGCTAATTGATTGAATATTACTAGACTGTAAGTGTTTTAGCTTAAAAATTGCAGTTTTAAACCATTCGGTCGAGTTAAAGATTGACGAAAGTCGAATTTTTCTATTTATCGTGATTTATATGAAAATATTTCAAAACTGATAAAGCTTCTAAACCATGTGTTATTTTCTGTTGTATTGTACATGAAATTGCGCACATTTTTTCATATATAAAACTTATGTAACGACTAATATAAAACGGTGAAAATATTATGACAAGCGTGATGAAAGAATTTCTGAGATGTTAGGCTGAGTGCAGCGCAGGCGTAAGAAAATGTTTTTCAAAAATTCACCATAAATTGGAAATATTGTGCTAGAGACTTCCAATTTATTGCAAATGAAGGTAAACGATTGAATATTACTAGAATGTAAGAGTTTTAGCTTACAATTGCGTTTTTACCATTTTGGTCGAGTTAAAGTTGACCCGAAGGTTGAAATTTTAGCTTGCAGTTATCGTGATTTATGTGAAAATATTTCAAAACTGATAAAAGCTACAACCATGAGCTATTTTCTGTTGTATTCTACATGAAATTGCACACATTTTTCATATATAAGTTTATAACGACTAATGTAAAATGATGCAAACATTAACGACAACGATCTAAAGAATTTCTGGATGTTGGCCGAGGTTACAGCGAACATAAGGAAAAGTTTTTTTTTTTCAGAAATTCACCATAAATCGAAATATTGTGCTAGAGACTTCCAGTTTGTTGCAAAATGAAGGTACATGATTGAATATTACTAGAATGTAAGAGTTTTAGCTTATAATTGCGTTTTTTTACCATTTCCGGTCGAGTTAAAGTTGACGAAGGTTGAAATTTTGGCAGTTATCGTGATTTATATGAAAATATTTCAAAACTGGTAAAAAGCTACAACCATGAGTTATTTTTCTTGTATTCTACATGAAATTAGCACATTTCCATATATAAAACTTTATGTAACGACTAATATAAAGCGAAGCAAACATTACGACAGCGTGGCAAAGAATTTCTGGCGGATGTAAGAAAAAAGTTTTTCAAAAATTCACCATAAATCGAAATATTGTGCTAGAGACTTCCAATTGGTTGCAAATGAAGGTAAATGATTGAATATTACTAGAATGTAAGAGTTTTAGCTACAATTGCGTTTTTGACCATTTAGTTCGGAAATCAAAGTTGACCGAAGGTTGAAATTTTGGCAGTTATCGTGGTTTATATAAAAATATTTCCAAACTGATAAAAGCTTCAACCATGGGTTGTATTTTGCTGTATTTTACATGAAATGCACACATTTTCATATATAAAACTTTATGTAATGGCTAATATAGAACAGTGCAAAAATTACGACAAAATGACAAAAGAATTTCTGAAATTTTCGCCGAGGAAGGTGCAGCGTCGTAAGAAAAAGTTTTTCAAAAATTCACCATAAAAATCGAAATATTGTGCTAGAGGACTTCCAATTTGTTGTAAAATGAAGGTGCATGATTGAATATTACTAGAATGTAAGAGTTTTAGCTTTACAATGCGTCAGAAATTTCGACCATTTCGGTCGAGTCAAAGTTGACCGAAGGTTGAAATTTTTGTGTCGATGTGCGGGGCAGTCCACTTGGCAAATCAACAGACAATTTTAGTCGATGTATGATACGTCCAGTAGGCGTTTAAGGGTTAACAGTTGGTTGAGCTGTCTAGCTTTGTTCAGTTACACTGCTGGTTTTTGTATAATGTATGCCAGATCAACAGAAGTGAAGAAAATAAATATTGGATTTATTGTTGTCATAACTATTAAGGTCTATTTTTGAGAGTTCACATACATTCAGTTTTGTGTGGTAGACTCATTTACATTTTGTATTAATCCTCTGCTTACTTTTTAACATCTCAGTAAACTACTTTTGTAACATTTGTTTGCATATCATGCTTTATGGATGACTCCTTGGAAAGGTATATTATGTAGATTTCAAAGGCCACAATGATTAGATGTGGCTTAAATCCATCCAAACCAATCATTACAGAATATTTCATTCCATATTCATTTTAGTTTAGTGATAAGTGTTGTATCCTGTTTGTTACAGAATTCCGAGAAAACGTCCTCATGATGGTGATGAAGACAATGATAGTTTCCCCCACAAGCGCCTTAAGTACACACCTGATGCTGTGATTATGGAGCGTACCAATAACACCGTAAGTTATTTTGTTATATTTTATCATTAAATTTTTGGTGCTTATTGAGTTCCTTTATAAACTGCCGAGTCATTTGCTATTATGAATAGCAATGGAAGAAGCTTCAGAAATACAGAAAAAGGGAGCCCTTAGGAACTGCATTATGCAGATGACTTAGTATTAACAGTAGAAGCTGAGGTAGAGGTGATGGAATTATCTTAAAGGTAGAAGAATGGAATGGAGAGGAGAGGACTGGAACTCAAAATAAGCAAAGGAAAAAGTACAATCGGGAAGGTGGCGATGTGGCTGTTGGGGGAAAGGTGTAGGGATGTTATCACAAGAGCAAATAGGGAAGAGAGGGGAGTCAAAAATACTGTTGTGATGGACAGGCAGATCTTAAAAAAGATCAGAGTATTGCTGCTAGTCTAGGGGGTGGGGGGGAGGACAGTGGAGTGTGAAGCAGGAGGTGAGAGAGTAATAAGAAAGAATAGATGCAGCATGGGTGAAATGTAGAAAGATAGCTAGACTACTGGTGAAATGTAGAAAGATAGCTAGACTACTGGTAAATAAAAATATTTACATGGTATAGAGAACTTATGATTGGCAAGTATGACCTGTACTATTGTATGCAGTAGAAACAGGCTCTGACAAGGAACATGAAAGAGATGTTGAAATGGGAACATTTAATGTTTAAAATTCATGCCTAGAGTACAGTGGGTAGATCATATTATAAATAAGGACTTTGGGAAGAGATGTAGTGTCCAGAGACTGGAAAAAAGACATCTCAAAGATGGAGATGGTTTGGAAATCAAGATGACATGGATGAAAAAAATTGGTCGGAAAAGCAGTAAATATGAAAGTAGTAGGACAAACACCAATAAGAAAGCCCAGGAAATCAAGGAAGAAGAAGGTAGTAGACAAAGAACTGGACATGATTAGAGTTTAGGCTGAGAGTGCGCAAGACAGAAAACAGTGGAGAGACCTCATTTCATAAAAGTCCCAAAAAGGAAAAGCTAATGCTTTTGATTGCAGTGATTGAAGGTGAATGATGACATACTAGTAAAATTCAGTGTTAAAAATGAACATAAATAATGAAAAATTATATTAGATTGAACCAACAAAAAATAATTATATGTTAAACTTTTATTTTCAAAATATATAACTAGTATATAAAATAAATGTGACTAAAATATTAAATATACCAAGATCATTTCTCATTAAAATAACCAGTTTCTTTCAGATAACCCATAAGGTTATCTACCTCAACGTCATCATTTAAAATTTCTAAAATAGTCTTCCCAGGTAGTAAGTACTTTGTCCTAAGGCAATTAAATTTAGGACAGTGCACCAGCATGTACTCAACAGATAGCTGACCACCACAGTGAGCACAAACTAGGGCACTGGCTCCCTCCCAAATATAGCTATGAGTGAAGCGGGTATGGCCAATCCTAAGCCGTGTTAGGATGATCTCAAATCTTCTGTTACAATTAAAACCCGAACTCCAACAATCAAAACCCGAACTCCATCTCTGCTGCCATTTCGTATTAATGTATCGTCTAGTAACTAGACGCATATCCAAATGTGGCACGTTATTAGTTAAGAAATCACATCTTGCAGCATCCTGTGCTTTACTATCAGCCAGTTCATTCCCTTCTAGACCAGTGTGCCCAGGAATCCAACAAAACTTTACTGTTTTATATAAGTAACTCACCAAATAATTACATAGCTATAGTTTCTACTTTATACGGCAGCTCAAAATTCGAAATTCGCGGTAGCGCTCTTTTGTTTTGGGTGTCGGTATACCCCCATCCCCCCAGTATCGGGGAAGAATAGATACAACGTAGCTAAAGAGCTCAATTTGTTTCTGCCAGTTAATGGCTGAACACCAGTTATAAGCAGCGGAGATCGTCCTTGGTGAAGTACCCTTTGCTTTTGGTAGCGCAGCTATCTAGCTTAGAATTTGGATTATTTCTTCGATTGAGACTTGTCTAATTGGAATTTTGACCATTATGTCTGACTCTAGTTTCTCTAGCATTAGGTACTGCAGCAAAGGCTACAAAACTAGACTCACGTCTGCAAAATATGACTCACATACTATTTGTTGTGCTTGTAGGGAACAAATTTGTTCTCCGGAATTAAATTGTGACGAATGTAAAGACTGGGAGAAGAGTAAATGGAAGACTTTACAGACACACTTAGACAAATTGCAGCGTGACCGAATTAGAAAAGCTATAGCTAGGGCCGAAGCTAAGGCTTCCGCTAGTGTAGGTCATTCTCCAGGAGTTGATATTGATGTTATGCCTATCCCTTCAATGCCTGTGACAGCCTTTTCTCCCATTTCCAGTCATCCAGCTTTTTCTGTCACTCCATTACCTAGCTCTCATTCTGCTAAACCCAGTGCCATTGCCAGCTTAGAAGCACAGGTAGATCAAAAATTTAATTTACTTGTCAATACTGTTTCCCAGATTTGGAACTCTGTGAAGGTCCTAATGGACAAATTTAATAGTGTAGTGTCGAGTGAAGTGTCAGTGGAGGGGGCGGCTGTTCGTCCCACCGATGCTCCTAGCCCAAGGTTCCTGCTAAACTCCCCTTGCCAACATGGGAGGAAGCAAACTGGCAGGCCAAGGGAAGATTGTACGTCCCTTCAAGAGAACTTCGCATCGGACTGGCTGGGAGTAATGGGATGTATGGATAGAGCCGTAAGTGATGGAGCACTAGAGCTAGCAACCATCTTCACAACAGGAGTCCTTAAGAAACAAGATTTGTGTTGCTTGTACACAGCAAAAGGAGTTACCCTATCGGAACGTTCTTCGCTCCTTTTTGCACCCCTGGACAAGAATAGTCTGTTCTCGCAGGACACCCTGGAATGGGTTTCAGTGGATCTAATCTACAGGAGTTGACTCAAGACCTCGTCACTCAGTCCACCAAAAGAACTAAGTTCCCTGCACGAGCCACTACAAGCACAACTACCGGAATTTTGTCGCCCCTGCAGCAACAACCCTCTTGAGGTTCTAGAGGTCGTTTCCAGTTCCGACCTAGAGCCAGCCTCTGAACCTCCAGACCAACTAGGAAACCCATTAACCCTTTAACGCCGAAGCCCTATTTACAAAAACGTCTCCCGTATGCCAGCGGCATTCGTGAGTTAGTTACTGCTGAAAAATTTTTAAAAAAATCACAGCACGCTTACTTTTTAAGATTAAGAGTTCATTTTTGGCTCATTTTTTTGTCATTGCCTGAAGTTTAGTATGCAACCATCAGAAATGAAAAAATATCATTATCATATATAAATATTGGAATATATGACAGCAAAAAAAAAAACTCGTATATAATTGTATACAAATCACGCTGTAAGCAAAACGGTTAAAGCTAATGAGTTATTTTTTTTAGTTGTACACTAAATTCCGATAATTTTGGTATATAACAAATTTTAAAACGATCAAAGCAACACAGAGAAAATATTATAAAAAAATGATGCATGAATTCATAACGCATGACGTAAAAAATGTTTTGTTTTAAATTCACCATAAATCGAAATATTGTGCTAGAGACTTCCAATTTATTGCAAAAATGAAGGTAAACGATTGAATATTACTAGACTGTAAGTGTTTTAGCTTATAATTGTAAAGTTTTTTCAAATCCATTTCGTCGAAAGTTAAAGTTGACCGAAAGTCGAATTTTTCTATTTATCATGATTTATATGGAAATATTTCAAAACTGATAAAAGCTATGACCATGAGTTATTTTTGTTGTATTGTAAATGAAATTACGCACATTTTCATATATAAAACTTTATGTAACGACTAATTTAAAGCAGTGCAAATATTACGATAAACGTAGACGAAAAGAATTTCTTGAGATGTTCGGCCGAGTTACAGCGCGAGATGAAGGGAAAATGTTTTTTCAAAAATTCACCATAAATCGAAATATTGTGCTAGAGACTTCCAATTATTGCAAAATGAAGGTAAACGATTGAATATTACTAGAATGTAAGAGTTTTAGCTACAATTGCGTTTTTTGACTTTCGGTTGAGTTAAAGTTGACCGAAGGTTGAAATTTTGGCAGTTATCGTGATTTATGTGAAAATATTTCAAAACTGATAAGAGCTACAACCATGACCTATTTTCTGTTGTATTCTACATGAAATTGGCGCATTTTCATATATAAAAGTTTATGTAACGACTAATGTAAACGATGCAAACATTACACAACATGACAAAAGAATTTCTGAGATGTTCGGCCGAAACATGGCAGAGACTTAAGGAAAAATTTTTTTTTTTTTTTTTTTTTCAGAAATTCACCATAAATCGAAATATTGTGCTAGAGACTTCCAGTTTGTTGCAAAATGAAGGTACATGATTGAATATTACTAGAATGTAAGAGTTTTAGCTTATAATTGGCGTTTTTACCATTTCGTCGAAAGTTAAAGTTGACCGAAGGTTGAAATTTGGCAGTTATCGATTTATATGAAAATATTTAAAAACTGATAAAGCTACAACCATGAGTTATTTTCTGTTGTATTCTACATGAAATTGCGCATTATTTTCCATATATAAAACTTTAAGTAACGACTAATATAAAACAGTGCAAACATTACGACAACATGACAAAAGAATTTCTGGCGCCGACGAAGGAAAAAAGTTTTTTCAAAAATTCACCATAAATCGAAATATTGTGCTAGAGACTTCCAATTGGTGCAAAATGAAGGTAAATGATTGAATATTACTAGATCGTAAGAGTTTTAGCTTAAAATTGTTTTTGACCATTTCGGTCAGTCAAAGTTGACCGAAGGTTGAAATTTTGGCAGTTATCGTGGTTTATATGAAAATATTTCCAAACTGATAAAAGCTACAACCATGGGTTGTATTTTGCTGTATTTACATGAAATTGTTTTCATATATAAAACTTTTATGTAACGGTTAATATAGAACAGTGCAAAAATTACGACAAAATAACAAAAGAATTTATTAAATTTTCGGCTGAGTTACACCCGTATACGTCAAGAAGAAAAAGTTTTTTTCAAAAATTCACCATAAATCGAAATATTGTGCTAGAGACTTCCAATTTGTTGCAAAATGAAGGTACAGGATTGAATATTACTAGAATGTAAGAGTTTTAGCTACAATTGCATTTTTTCGACCATTTCGTCAAGTCAAAGTTGACCAAGGTTGAAATTTTTTTGAAGTCGATGTACGGTGCACGCCCACTTGGCACCAACAGACAATTTTAGTCGACGCATGATACATCCAGCCAGGGCGTTTGCTGGTTAACAAGACAACACTTAGAAAGTGCTACATCCGCCCTCCGTGTTACAGTGGGAGCAAGACTTTCCCATTTCTGGACAGAATGGAAAAAGAAGAATGTGGAGCCGTGGGTACTGAAAGTATTGAAAGAAGGCTATGCTATCCCTTTCAGGGAGAAACCTCCCTTAGTAACCTCTCCCATCAGCTTAACAGCCTACTCAGGAAGTGTCAGCCCTACTAGAAAAGAGAGCCGTGGAAGTAGTCGAGGATGTAAATGTGGGGGGGTTTTACAACCGCCTCTTCGTGGTTCCCAAGTCATCGGGAAGATAAAGACCTTTCCTGGACATCAGTGCCCTGAACCTCTTCGTTCAAATAATGAAGTTCAAAATGGAGACGAATCAGTCAGTTTTGTCAGCCATCCATCAGGGAGACTGGATAGTTACGATTGACATCGAAGATGCTTACTTCCACATTCCAATTCACCTGGACTCTAGGAAGTATCCGAGATTCGTGTTCCAGGACAGAGTCTTTCAGTTTCGGGCACTCTGTTTCAGACTCTCCACGGCCCCTCAAGTTTTTACCTGGGTACTCACTCCCTTAGCGAAATGGCTACATCTTATGGGGATAAACATCTCTCTGTACCTGGACAATTGGCTCCTATGCTCCCCCTTGAGATCTCAGTGCACGGAGGACCTGCAGAAAACTCTTCGTCTCGCCCAAGATTCAGGCCTTTTAATAAACTTCAAAAATCACAGTTAGTCCCGACTCAGTCTATTCTATATTTGGGGATAGTGATAGACTCTCAGAGTTTTCAGGCTTTTCCATCCCAACAAAGGATACTAACTTGCTGCAGGAAAGCCCAGGACTTTGTAACTCGCCACTCCTGCTCAGCCAACGCCTGGATGAGTCTTCTATGAACCCCCTCTTCCATAGAGAAGTTTGTTCCATTTGGCAGGCTACATACAAGAGCACTGCAATTTTACCTCAAGGCCAATTGGAAAAGGAAGTCATTCCTGGACTCATTCATTTTCAACATCGCTCCCCAAATAAAAGAGGACCTCCGGTGGTGGCTAGCAGAAGACAGATTCACAACAGGAAGGTCTCTGGCTCCAACGAACCCCGACCTAACGTTGTACTCAGACACTTCAGATCTGGGTTGGGGAACCCTTCTCAACAACATGGAGGTGTCAGGAACTTGGTCGCCTACCGAAAGAAACCTCCACATCAACGTAAAGGAATTAGAAGCGATTTATCTGGCACTTCAACACTTTGCAATGCTAACCATCCACAAGACAGTAGCGGTTCATTTGGACAGCATGACCGCCCTGGCTTATATCAAGAACCAAGGAGGGACCCATTATTTTACACTACGAAGCGACAAAGGATTTTCTTCTTTGGGCAAGGAGTAACAAGACCCAATTAGTGACCTGCTTCATTCAGGGCAAGATGAATGTCCTTTCAGACAAATTGAGTCATGGCAAATAGGTCCTACTGACGGAATGGACACTCACTCCACAGGTGTGCACCGACCTGTGGAGGCTGTGGGAAAGCCATCAATAGACCTGTTTGCTGCGTCAAGGAACTACCGTCTTCCATTGTATTGTTCCCCGGCTCCAGATCCGCAAGCATGGGCAACAGATGCCATGTTGCAGGACTGGTCAACCCCTGACCTTCACGCCTTCCCTCCCTTCAGTATGTTGAGGGAAGTGTTAAGAAAGTTCAATGCACACAACAATGTGTCAGTGAACTTAGTCACTCCCTTTTGGCCACACAAGGAGTGGTTTCCCGATCTGTTGAGCCTTTGGACGGACTTCCCAAGGCTGCTTCGTCAGAAGAGAAGTCTTCTCAAACAGCCACACTTCCTCCGTTACCATCAAGGGTTATCCACTCTCAGGCTGACAGGCTTCAGACTGTCAGGGAGCTTGTCAGAGCGAAAGGATTTTCAAGAAAGGCTGCAGATGCTATTGCTAAGTGCAAGCACAATCTTACTCTGCAGTCCACCAATCCAAGTGAACAGTGTTTCGGAAGTGGTCCCAGGAGCAAAATAGCTCCTCTTCTCAAATGTCTGTAGCCCAAATTGCAGATTTTCTATTATACCTTAGAACATCGAAAGGACTCACAACATCTACCATCAAGGGTTACAGAGCGATGTTGAGTTCAGTATTCAAACATAGAGGAGTAGACATGTCTTCAAACCAAGACATCAGTGATTTAATCAAACATTTGAATACTAGTAAGCAAGTTAAACCCTCGGGAGTTGCCTGGAACTTGGATGTGGTCCTCAACTGGCTGTCAGGATCACCGTTTGAACCTTTGGACTCGTCATCACTTCGGAATCTTACAAAGAAGACATTATTCTTGATGACACTGGCTACAGCCACGAGAGCCAGCGAGCTTCATGACATTGATGAAAGGATAGGTTTCTCACAAGGCAATGCAGTATATTTGCAAATTTTGGATTTTTTGGCCAAGAATGAGGACCCGGCTAACCCTTGGCCTCACTCCTTTGCAATCAAGAGCCTGTCAGAAGTACCAGGCCCATCCGATCAAGAGAAAGTCCTCTGTCCTGTAAGAGCTTTGAGAGTATACCTTGAGAGAACCAAAACCTTAGAGGATCGGCCCTAATCTTTGTGTGTCCTGTGAAGAACCCTGTGTCATTCTTGTCCAAGAATGCATTATCATTCTTTTTAAGATCTGTACTGAAGCACACTGGAGTTCAAGATGATTTACTACCCTTTGTGTAAAGTAAAGGCTCTGCGAAATAAGAGCCGTGGCGATGTCTTTGGCTTTCAGACGTAATCTGTCTCTCTCTTCAATTTTGCAAACAGCATTTTGGAGGTGCAAGTCATTGTTTGCCATGTTTTACTTATGGGACATTGAAATGGTGTATGAACAATGCAGTACTTTAGGTCCGTTCTTCGCAGCTGGCATGGTATTGGGGGATGAAGGATAGGAGGAATGCCTTCTTTTCCTCTATCCACTCTCCTTGAATAAGGATAGTTGTACTTCTTGGGAAGTACCCATCTGCTATTGCTCCCTCACAGGTAAGGTTACAACAAGCATTTGAAAATGCTAGCTAATGTTCTATTCCAAATTCTTCTCCATATCAGAGTTTTTTTTGGGATAGTATATGTCCATTCATCCCACCTCCAATCAATGTGGGATTCAGCTATGTAATTATTTGGTAAGTTACTTGTATAAAAAAGACATTTTTTTATAATAAAATAAAGTTTTTATACTTACCAGATAATTACATGATCAGAGCCCTCCCTCCTCCCCGCTCATGGACATAGAGCATAAACGAATTGAGCTCTTTAGCTACATTGTACCTATTCTTCCCCGATAGTGGGCGGGGTGGTATACCTACACCCAAAACAAAAGAGCACTACCGCGAATTTGGAATTTTGAGCTGCCACGTAAAGTAGAAGCTATAGCTATGTAATTATTTGGTAATTATATATATAAACTTTATTTTATTATAAAAATGTCATATTTGTGGTGAACAGAATGATAAAAAAAGCCATTCCTGAACCTTTTGAATTAAGGGATGGGTAGGGTTTAAAATTCTTTAGGGCTTCTAAAACACTCCTTGAGTCACTAGATATTACTGTGGATTTAAATTTCTTTTCAGATGTAAGATTTAAAGCATCAACTATGGCTGTTGCTGCAGCGGTGAATATGGATGAGGAATCTAGTAACTTTTTTATATATGACTCCCCCTCACACACCAATGCACATCCTACTCCATCTTCCGATTTTGATCCGTCAGTATAGATTTTCCTGTCATTTATATGCCTCTCATCATGCTCCAAAAAGTTGTTTTTGACTTCTTCCGGACGACCTTTCTTCTTTTCTCTTTAATGCAGACATCTATTGCTGGAATAAATGATGGGGGGATAGCAGGACGTTTAACTTGTAGGATCTACTGCATTTTTATCCTTTCATCCTCCAGTTCACCCAGCTGTCTGATTTGAAATTGTATGGAAGATCTAGATCCAAAAAGACTTGAGTCACACTGTTTTAAGATATCAAAAGAAGGATTCTCCTTTGAGCTTTTCAGCTGCAAGGTGTGTCTTAGACCTAGCTCCTGCCTCCATAAGTCCAGTGGTGACTGATGGGAGTCTACATAAATACTTTCAGTGGGTGGAGTTCTAAAAGCTCCAGTGCAGATTCTTAGCCCCATATTATGCACAGCGTCCAATTTCTTAAGTTTAGTCTTTGAAGCAGATGAGCATACTTGGCAGCCATAGTCTAACGTAGATAAACATACTGCATTATAAAGCTTTAACAACGATATCTTGTCAGCACCCCAACTAAAATTAGACACTACTTTTAAAATATATGGTGATCTCTTCACTTTCACTTTTAACTGGTCTACATGATTATTCCAAGTGAGCGTGTCATCGAAGGCCATTCCTAAAAATTTTACTTCAGTAGAGTAAGGTAAAATAATTCCATTTAAGGTAAGAGTTGGAATGGTTTCCTTAGTTCGGCATTTGCAGATCAGAGCAGCAACAGTTTTAGATTCAGAAAATCAAAACCCTTGCTCATTAGCCCACTTGCTTACTTTATTGATGACTCTTTGTATGAACCTGCTAGTAGGTGCTGCATCACATCCTGTGCAGTACAGAGCCAGATCACCTACAAATACAGAGCCTTTTACTGGTGATGATAGCTTTTCTAATACTCATTAATGGCAATAGCAAAGAGAGTGACACTAAGGACACTACCCTCATGAGGAACACCCTCTTCTTGTAAGAAAGGTCGTGATACATGATTCCCAACTCGTACCTTTATATATCTTGCTGATAAAAACGAATTTATAAATCTGATAATTTTTCCTTTAATGCTCCATCTTATATAATACCATGTGGTGTCATATGCCTTTTTCAAACCAAATAAAACTCCTGTTGTTTGGCTCTGTTTAGCAAAACCTTGTATTTGGTTTGAGAGGCTGAGCAAGGGATCTAAAGTAGATCTAGTTTTCCTAAAGCCAAACTGGAATGGAGAAAGCAGTTTATTTGTTTCTAAGTGCCATACAAGTCTGGTGTTAATCATCTTTTCCATCAGCTTACAAACGCAACTGGTGAGAGCTATTGGTCTGTAGCTGCTGGGTAAAGCAGGTTCCTTGTTTGGTTTTTTCATAGGGAGGATTAGTGATAATTTCCAGCTCTTAGGAATAATATCAGTTTCCCAGATTTCATATGTTATGTCTAAAAGAAATTTCTTTGACTTTTCTGGGAGATGTTTCAGCATTTCATAAAGTATTTTATCTTCACCAGGGGTTGATCTTCACCAGGGGTTGATGGTTTGGTATTCTGCAAGGCATCTTTGAGTTCCTGTAGTGTAAATTTTGCATTATATGCAAAATTATTTTCACTTAAATCAAGAGAAATCTGGGCATTCCTAATATCTTGGAATTCTAGAGAATAGTTCTCACTACTCGATATTCTCGAGAAATGTTCTCGTAATTTTTCTGCGCCCCTCTCTGGTGGGTGATTAGGTCACCAATTATCTTGAGGGTGGGCAAAGGGTCAGGGTCAAACTTGCCATTTAGTTTTTTAATTTTCTTCCAAATCATTCTGAATGGTGTTTTTGAGCTAATGCCATTAATGTAGTACATCCATGACACTCTTTTTGATTTTTTAAAATATTTATTTTGCTTGGCCACAACATGGTGGTAAATAACTTTGGCTTGGGCAGTTCCACTCTTCTTATACTTTCTGTAGCATTTTCTAGTGATCTTTCTCATGCTACTACAGGTTTTGTTCCACCAAAGAACTGCTGGTCTAGAGGGCTTCCCTTTTGTTGTTAGAATAGAGGCAATTGCACTGTTGATGATGGTGGTGTCACTGAAGTAATTATATGCCTCTGAGATGGATGGAAATGATTTTACATTCTTGCCCATGAGAACAGACTCACTAAATTTCTTCCAGTCTGCTTCATCTACCTTCCATTTGGGAGGTGGCTCAGATGGCTGATCCTTAACTGATTTTATATGAATTGGGAAGTGGGTTACTCCCATTTGGATATTCATTTACTGACCATTCATAATCAGTGTGAACACTAGATGAACAAAAGCTCAGATCGATAGCCGAATAAGTATTGGAGTAGATGGTATGGTATGTCATGGCTCCATTATTGAGTATAGTGATATTATGACCATCCATAATACCCTCCAACATCCTACCCTTGGCATCTGTCGTGTTCCCACCCCAAATGGGGTTGTGAGCATTAAAATCACCAAGCAGGAAAGGAGTAGGAAGCTGATTGATCAGTAAATGAATATCATTATAAGTGAAATCCAAATCGGGGGGAAGATAAATGGAGGAAACTGTAATTTGCTAGTCAAAAATGAAAGTTACTGCTACAGCTTGGAGATGAGTATTAATTGATAGTAAGGCGTTGCAACGACTTATGCTCAATAATTGCTGCACCTCCCTTAGCTCTATCTCCCATTGGTGGTGAATTATATATGCTGTAATTTAACCTTCTCATTTACTCTCTTTTGTTTTTGAGTATTATCAAGAGACGATTTGGAAAGGATTGGTCTTGACAGGTTTGGTTTATTATCTGTTGATTTACTGGTGTCATTTTGTTTCCCTTTCTTGTCAATTTGTTTAATTTCACGCTGGGGTTCTTGCACGGAGCTTAGTACTTTGTATCTATTACTAAGTGATGCATGTTTAATTGGATTTGAGGGAGGAGAGGAAGAGGGGGAACGTCTCCTCTTTTGTTGCTTTTGCTCCTCATTCTCCATTAAATCAGGCAAAGACTCTGCCTGAGACAATTCCAACGTGGTTGGGTTAAGTGCCATCTTATCCTCCTTGGAGGCTTGTGCTCTAGCCTCAACAGGCCAAGCACCTGACCCAGATGGCTGGGCCACTACCACAGGGGTTGATGCACCTGCTACATTAGAGGGTGCTGCCACTGCACCCCTAGTGGTAGGTAGGGGTTGTGGCTTAAGAACTTGAGCATAGCTCCTAGGTTGTTGTCCTAATTGTCTTTTTGCAAAACTGGGCTCATATGATCTGCATTGGCTTTATTTAGTGCAGACAGTTCAAATTTGTAAGTTTCGCAGTTTTTGTTATTGGTTTTGTTTCAGTTGACAATTAACACATTTTGCTTTTCTATTACGTTTATCATCATGATGGACACCAGAGCAATTTAAACAAATTTTAGCATTTTCGCAAGTTTTTGATGGGTGGCCAAACTTAAAGCATTGGTCTTTGCTGGAAAGGATGTACTTGTACCCTTTCATTTTCAAATATGACATGAGAAGGTACTTCAGAGTCTACAAAGGGTAAAATGATCATGTTGGCAATAGCTGCCTTTTACACTCTCCAAACTGAAGTGGGACTCATTTCCAGAATTTCTTCTTCTGTTATGTCATTAAGGTCTTTAACAAATAGTACTCCTTTCCCATAACTAAAGCTTAAGTGAGGCTTGATCTTCGTAATCATTTCATCATTTTTTATGTTCAATAAGGTCAGCATATATGCGTGGGTTGTGGATTTGACATGAATAAGAACAGTGTTCTTCCCAAAACGAGAAATATCACCGCTCTTTATTCCTCCCACCTTTTTCTGAAGAAACCTGCAAAATTTATAGTATTTATAATTTTCCTCCTTGGCTGAAGCTACCAGCCACATAGGAGGTTTAGGAGTCTTTACTTCTGCATTCCGATTTCTCTCGGGGTTTATCCTGAGCCCATTTAGATGGCACATAAATGTCCATGTCTTTGGGAACTTTGTCTGTTAAGGCTCCTCATACTGTAGCTTGACCTGTTTGTATGGCACTTATCATACTACTAGCCTTTAGAGCCTCATCATGGCTACTAAAGGTAACCCAAGTTTCCCATTTAGATTCAATATCAATAAAGTTCATCCTGATTTATACAACAGTTCCAAATGATTTCAGAGCTGTCAAGATCATTTCCTAATCACAACTGACTGGTAAGTCTTCGACATGGAGCATTCTCAAATTTTTCACACAACCTGGCTGTGTTGAGGATTTAATTTTGGCTGAAGATTTCTTAGAGAAGTCCGTGTCCTTGCTTGAAGTAGTCATCAATGAAGCATGGCTAGAGGGTCCAGGGGAGGGGAATTCAGGAGGGGATCAGGATATTTTTGTCAATTTATTTTTGGAGAAGTCATCAACCTTTGGAGAAATTTCAATCTCAAAGGTGGGTGCAAAGGTCGTCATCTGTGCCAGAACAGCACCATCAGAGGGTCAGGGGTACTCGAATCCATATAAATACTAGACATAAAGATTTGAGAGGGGTAAAAAAAAAATAATAATAAACCTGAAAACCTTTAAAAGATATCATCAGGCTTTCATGGGGTTTATTCTTCCACCAATGGCACAAGTGAGAACCGACTCCCAAATGTCCACGTCCCTGCCATACCCCACAGGGGATGGCACAACATGATGATAGTGGCCCAAGTGTAAGCCAAACCTGCTTTGCTGGACCGAAGGTATTTCGAGAATACTATCATCCCCACTCTAATCATGTTATGGGCAAACCAGATAGAATGCTGAGAGTCCTATCCCCAGAACCAGACCCCCCTGGAATCCGTGGTCTAACCCTAAAGAATAGTTCCGCCTGATATCTCTCAGGTCCAAACATTATCGGGCAGTTGATGGTCTTACCACAGTTCCTACTATTTAGCTTCGGATATAAACCCAGTACCAGTTATGATATCTTTTCTTAATTATCAGGTCCAATAAATTTTAGCAAAGTGGAAAATTCCACAAAAATTAATTCAAAGAAATATATAATGGTATATATGGGACTCTTGGACTCAAACCCGGGAACAGATTCCTGGTGTTCAAGAGCCCCCTCACCATGTCAAGGTGGTCCCAAATCGATTGCAGTGATGATATTAAGCTACATGTGGAGATTGTACACTTTTAAGGAGGTATGCTTGCACATGTTTATATACCCAGTATATATTAATTATAATGCATTTAGGCATTTTATAAATTACTATTACATCTATGAACTTTAGTGAATTTTTTTCTCCTCAGGCAAGAATACATGAAGACTTCACTTGTAAGCTATGCATTGACGGTGAAGATGGAACAGAGTTTTACTTGATGCAGATAGCTACCTTCAAGGATAGGTGCATTTTCTTTGCACGTTGGGGAGCTGAGGCAAGTATTGTTATTGTTGTTGATGGTGATAAAATAAGACCCTTTTTCTTGAGCGTAATTGATATATTGTTAAAGATATACTGAATATCCTGAAGCTTGACAAAGACTACTGTCGTCATCATAATAGGGAATCTTTTTAAAAGTGCATAACAGTGATAGATAAATGTTAATGAAGCTGCTCTTATGTATGTTTAAAAATGCATAACATCAATATATAGTTGTTAATGAAGCTGCTGTTATGTGATGCCTCGGCTACTTAAAGACAGTGTGGCTATAGTCCTGATTTCCATTTAAGTAAAGTATGTTTTTTATTAGTGAGGAAATTTTCCTTAATGTGCATATTGTATTATGTATAGTATTTCTGTGATGTCAACTTAACATTCAGTTTACCTAACATCCACTTAAAGTCTACTCTACCTAAAGTACTGCTCTCAGGAACTTATCTTGGATGTTAGCATCACATACATGTATGACACAGTAGTTATGGTAAAGTAAATTAGCAAAAAAAATTATGTAAAGTGGAAGATTCTCAAGATTTTCTTCACACATACTGGATTGTAAGTTGTTTTATTGAGGAGAGACTGACCTGCACAAAGTGTAATGAAAAGAATTTTGAATGTCACAAGCATAATGAAAGTTTTTATATATGTAACTTACCAAGTAATTACATAGCCTCACACGGCAGCTAAAAATTTTAAATTTGCGGGAGCATTCAGTTGTTTTAGTGTAGGTTATAGGTCCCGCCCTCTACTGGGGGAGGAAGGGTACAACACCGCTGAATAGCGTCAGTCCGTTTCTGCTGCTTAATGACTGTAGTTCAGTTGTTACATCAGCTATTGTTTCTAGATTGGTCGCCGGATGGTTGCTCTTTTTCTTCATTTGGTGACGAATTCCAAACTTTTGGTAGTATTTAAGCTATTTTTAAATAGCCTAGGATTCAATTATTGCCTGATTTTGACTTTTCACGATGATATCTGACACTAGCTCTTCTAGTATCCGGTTTTGCAGCAAAGGCTGCAAAACTAGACTTCCAAAAGCATCTTATGACTCTCACACAATCTGTACTACAGTAAACCCCCTGTATTCGTGGTCTCACGAATCGCGGACTCACTTATTCATGGATACATACAGATTATTCGCTGAAAATTCGCCCATTCACGGTATTTTTCACTGAGAAATATTCACTAATTATTGTATTTTCATCTCATTTTCATGATTAAATGCACTTTTTGTGATAAAATTATTAAAACATTGAGGTAGTGCTCGAAAGCTACAATAATTACGATAATAATTCGATTTTTGCAATGGGTAAGCAATTAATACTGATATGACAATATTTATAAAATATTTTTAAATTTTGCGCGGGCGCAGGCAGCAACTCACAATCAGGCGGAAAGAGAGACCAAATTACAATAGACCAACTCTTTCCCTCCATCTCTTTATCCCATCTTCTAGTTAAAAAATAAAAGAGAATGATAAAAGTATTGTTAGTAACATTATACTCTTGCGTAAATGCGTACAGCCATAAACAGCCGAACAAGAAACTGTTGTTTTGCTTGTAACTGAATCGGATAACAACAGCCGTTTTGCTTGTATTTCAACCATCGTACAGTAGTAAACAATTACCACAGTTATAGTACAGATGACATTAAGCAGAATAGAACTGATATATCTTTACACTATACCCTTATTTGGTATGGAGAAAAGATCGGCAAGGAAATATACTGCTAAATTTAAGCTGCAAGTTGTAGCTGAAGCTGAGAAAACAATGTTCAAGCTGCTGATGACTGTAAATTATCGTGCATAAGCAACATGGATGAAACTTGACCGTAATTAAAATGGGAAAGAAAGTATTTTAATCAAAACTACTGGGCATGAAAGAACACATATTACTGCTGTTCTGTTTTTACACTGATAAACAATAAATATGTAAAGCTCGTATTATGATGAAATCAAGTGAAAATAGCAAACGGAATCTTGATTTTTTTTTTACACAAAACAAACATGCCCAAACGGCCCACATCATCTATTAACGAAAAAAATAGCTAAATTAATTTCACAACAAGACGTATTTAAGTTATATTACGACCTGAAAGCACTTCGTATAACGAAAAATAACCTTGTCCCATATAAATAAAGTATCTAGAGATTCATTTACGCTAAGTAGAAGCAAGAAAAGCCCTCTGAACTGAGTTAAATAAAGCAAAATAAACTTATCGCGTAATTGATTTCCAAACCAAAACATTGATCACTATGATCTCAATTTATAATACAAAAGCAACATAAGAATATATGCAATATTATTGGATACAGTGAATTAAGGCATAACATTTTAAAAGATCCATGGAAAAGATGCATATTCGTTATGTTGATGTTTGTATAATACAATATTAATATGTGAATATAGAGTACAGTATAATGTAGGCTATGCTACCGTATCTGTATACAATATGCCATAGTGTAGGCTAAGCTAATTGTTGTTTGTTATTCAATTTCTCTTTGTGCTGAATTATCATAAATCACTCTGCATGAACCTCCAGAATTAGCTAATATTAATAATTACTATACAGTACTGTGTATGTATAGAGTATACTTTATAGTGTAGGGTAGGCTACCATATATGTATACATGGTACTGAATACCCTAGTGTAGGCTAGGCTATATTCGAGATACGTTTTTTCAAGCAAATGATGGGTTTTTTGGAACCTAACCCCATCTAAGTAGGATAATACCTGTATAATTATTTTTATAGTTTTTTTTTGTGTGTTTGAATTATCAAAATAGGCAGTTCTAAGTGTTTTTAGAAGGGTTCTAAGTATTCGCGGGTTTTAGCTATTTGCGGGGGAATGCGGCGGTTTACTGTAATTGTAGGGGACAAACTTGCTCTATTGACTTGACATGTATCAAGTGTAGAGACTGGGATCAAGGTAGGTGGAAAACTTTAAAATCTCACTTAGATAAGTTAGAACGAGACAGGAAGAGGAAAGCGGCTCTTAAGAGCTGAGGGTAGGAATGTAGCTAATGTAGAATGTTCTCCTAAATCGCCAAATACCAATTTACCTGTTGTGTCTCCCTCTCCTACTCCTATTTCCCCTTTAACCAGTCCTCTACCTATCGAATCCACCCGGCCCCTATGGTTCCGAGCCTGACACCGTTGCTAGTCTAGAAGCCCGTGTTGATATGAAGTTTGGGCTCATTGTTATGACTATGGAACAGTTAAGTGCGTCGATTAGAGTACTTATGGATCAATCCGGTGTTAAAAGTGCAAGTGTTAGTGAAGTGTTAGTGGGGGAGGTGCTTACTCGCCCCACCGGTACTCTTAGACCAAGGTCACTGCCAGGTTTCCATGCACCAGGTAGAAGGCATCCTGGTAGTCCAAAGGAGGTCAGTGGGGTTTGCCCACAGGTAGGTGACCCCCAACCGAGCCAGTTGAATGGTCCCAGGACTCGGTGGACAGCCACTTGAAAGGCACCCGTAAGGAAGTGTATGACTTTTCTTCTAGTTCTTCGGACTCCGATTCGGACAAGAGGCGCCGAGGGTGCTTTTATGAGATCTCTCATTCTCTCAAGAGGCGTGTAACAGTTCCTGACCATGCTTCCCCACCTCCTTGCAAGCGTGCAAAGGATATTGAGCGCATTCCTCGACTTTCCTGTAGATTTTGGGCTAGCCCTGAACGATCTTTGCCTCATCGACAGTATTCGCCGTCCAAGCGCCCAACCTTCTTACGGAAGTGCCCATCCTCATGTGAAAAGCGCCCAATGGATTAAGAGTATTTAGCTGCTTCCTAGCACCGAGTACCCATTGACTACCTAGCACCAACCGACTGCTCAGCACCCACCAAGCGCCTGGTGCCAACTCCTGTTCGTCTGGTGCTAAACTCAAATCTTCCAGCATCACTCCCCAAGCGCCCAACCGAGCACCTGGCGCCCTCTCTACCGTTGATTCCTTCATCCGCCATCGGCCCCATACAGCATACTTTGTCGACGGATGCTATTCAGCGCAGTCGAACCTCTTGCAGAAAAATCAAGCAGTAACACAGGATCCTCCTAACTTGGCGCCTTCACCAATTTCTTCAGAGGAAGAGGTACAGTATTAGACCAGCCTCCTCCTTCCATGCCCTTCCCCAATCTCCTTAGGTATTTTTTGGTCGCCTTTCTGTCCTTTTTCTCACCTGCAAAAGCTGCCTTCTGCATTCCACCCGCCCATCTCGCTTCTAAGAGATAGCAAGCGTATGCTAGAGGAGAAGCTCACTCCATGGGAGTTGCTGCCTTCTCCCAGGGAACCTCTCCTGTCTGATTGACTCTAATAGGAGGTCAGCCTTTGCTTCAGCTAAGGTTATGTTCTTGACCATTGAGCTTGACCACATCATCAAGAATATGTTTTAAGGTTTTTGAGGTCCTAAGCTTTTTGGACTGGACTGAGGGAGCACTGGCAAAGAAAATCAAAGACTGCAAGGATATGTCAGAGGACTTGCCTGCAGACTGGCAGGGGATTATATCTTGCGCATATAAAGCTATCAGGGATGGCTCAATGGAACCAGCT
The DNA here is from genome assembly GCF_040412425.1 of Macrobrachium rosenbergii. Classification (NCBI taxonomy): domain Eukaryota; kingdom Metazoa; phylum Arthropoda; class Malacostraca; order Decapoda; family Palaemonidae; genus Macrobrachium; species Macrobrachium rosenbergii. The sequence continues at coordinate 43,069,410 of NC_089742.1, read as the reverse complement.
TCTTTATCCATGATGGGTGTCCTGAAGAAACGTGAACTTTGGTGCTCTTTTACCACCAATGGTGTGACTACATCTCAGAAGTTGGCACTTCTCTTTTTCTCCTTTGGACCACGTACACCTCTTCCCTCCAGCCATGGTCCAAGAAATAGCGTCGGAGCTTCAGAAAAAATCAACACAGGATTTGTTAGCCCAGTCAGCCAAACGCTCCAAGGACCTTCCTTCTTTCACTACGAAGTCGACCCCTCCTTTGCAGCAGCAACCTTTTCTGGGCAACAAGACAAGATTCTACACTAGACCGCGCTGTAATCTGTGTGCAGCACACCCAGCCAAAAAGTCTCCCCTCAAAGCCTTCCTCTCGTAAATGAGAATCCAGTCCTCCGTGTGCCAGTAGGAGCAGGACTTCTACACTTTTGGGAGAAATGGGAAGCCAGAGGAGTAGACCAGTGGGTCTCGATAGTACTCTAAGAGGGTACTCTGACCCATTCAGGGGGAATACTCCCTTCGTATCAATGCCCGTCTCATTGACAACCTACTTGTTAGGTTCCGAGAGGTTTTTGTTACTTGTGGAAAAGATGTCGGCTCTTCTAGCGAAAAGAGTTATATAGCAAACCCCCCATATTCATGGGGGATGGTGTACCACACCCCCTCCCACGCGAATAGCTAAAATCCGGGAATACTTAGAACCCTTCTAAAAACACTTAGAACTGCCTATTTTGATAGTTCAAACACACAAAAAAACTAAAAATGCTTATTCAGGAATTGTCCTACTTACAATGGGGTTAGGTTCCAAGAAACCCATCAGTACCATGTATAGGCTACAATATAATGTATACTTTATACAGACACAGTATAATAATTATCATCAGCTAATTCTGGAGGTTCATGCAGAGTGACTTATGATAATTCAGTACAAAGAGAAATTGAATAACAAACAAGAATTAGCTTAGCCTACACAATTCAGTACAAAGAGAAATTGAATAACAAACAAGAATTAGCTTAGCCTACACTATGGTATCATATACATATATGGTAGCCTAGCCTACATTATACTGTACTCTATATTCACATATTAATATCGTATTATACAAACATCAACATAATGAATATGCATCTTTTCCATGGATCTTTTAAAATATTGTGCTTTAATTCACTGTATCCAATAATATTGTATATACTGTATTCTTATATTGCTTTTGTATAATAAATTGCGATCATAGCAATCAATGTTTTGGTTTGGAAACTGTATTATGTGATAAGGTTATTTATTTGTATTTAACTCAGTTCAGAGCGCTTTTTTTGCTACTAGTTAACGTAAATGAATCTCTAGATACTTTATTTATATAGGGCAAGGTTATTTTTTGTTATACAAAATGTTTTTAAGGTGAAATATAACTTAAATACGTCGTTGTGAAATTAATTTAGCTATTTTTTCGTTAATAGATGACATTGGCTGTTTGGGGCATGTTTGTTTTGTGTAAAAAAAAATCAAGATTCCGTTTGCTATTTTCACTTGATTTCATCATAATACGAGCTTTACATATTTATCGTTTATCAGCGTAAAAACAGCAGTAATATGTGTTCTTTCATGCCCAGTAGTTTTGATTAAAATACTTTCTCTCCAGTTTTAATTACGGTCAAGTTTCATCCATGTTGCTGATGCACGATAATTTATAGTCATTAGCAACTTGAACATTGTTTTCTCAGCTTCAGCTACAACTTGCAGCTTAAATTTAGCAGTATATTTCCTTGCCAATCTTTTCGCCATACTGAATAAGGGTATATGTAAAGATATATCAGTTCTATTCTGCTTAATGTCATCTGTACTGTAACTGTGGTATTGTTTACTACTGTGCGATGGTTGAAATACAACAAAACGGCTGTTGTTATCCGATTCAGTTACAAGCAAAACAACAGCTTCTTGTTCATTGTTTATGGCTGTACGATTTACGCAAGAGTATAATGTTACTAACAATACTTTTATCATTCTCTTTTATTTTTTAACTAGAAGATGGGATAAAGAGATGGAGGGAAAGAGTTGGTCTATTGTAATTTGGTCTCTCTCGCTGCCTGATTGTACGCTGCTGCCTGCGTCCGCTTGAAATTTAAAAATATTTTATAAATATTTTCATATCAGTATTAACTGCTTACCCATCACAAAATCAAATTATCGTAAGACGAATTATCGTAACTCGAGCACTACCTGGGTGCCTGAGTATTTTAATAGTTTTTCCACAAAAAGTGCATTTAGTGATGAAAATTACATGAAAATACAGGAATTAGCGAATATTTCTCAGTGAAAAATACCGTGAATGGGCGAATTTTCAACGAATAATGTGTATATATGTTCCATACAGAAATCCGCGAATAGGCTAGTCCACGAATTGTGAGAACTTGAATACAGAGTCTTCCAATTTCGAGCTCTGTGTTTCGGCCTCTCTACAGCTCCCCAAATATTTGCTTGTGTTCTTGCCCCTCTTGCGAAGTGGCTTCATCTCATGGGGAGCAGTACATCCCTCTATCTAGGTGACTGGCTCCTACATTCTCCATCGAAGAAACAGTGCACAGAGGACCTTCAGAAGACCCTTCTTCTGGCCCAAGATCTGGGATTACTCATCAATGAGAAGAAATCACAATTGTCTCTGTCTCAAGTGTTTATTTGGGGATGATGATTGACTGTGAATTTTCAGGTTTTTCCATCCCTCAAAAGAGTACAGTTGTGTCTTGAAACAGTCTGCAACTTCCTCATTATACAGTCCTGCTCAGCCAACAGTTGGACGAGCCTTTTGGGAACCCTCGCATCCATCGAGAAGTTCGTAAGCTTGGGAGGCTTCATATGAGGGTACTGCAGTTCTTCCTGAAGGCCAACTGGAACAGGAAGACCCACCCGGACTTGTTCGTCTTTTTGGTCACTCCAGAAATCAAAGAAGACTTGAGATGGTCGCTTTTAGAAGAATGTCTCTTGGAAGGGAAGTCTCTCCATCCACTGAGCCCCAACATTTCATTGTACTCAGATGCTTCAGATCAGGGTTGGGGAGCTCTTCTGGGAGACATGGAAGTCTCAGGAGTCTGGTCTCCAAAAGAGAAGCTCCTACACATCAATGTGAGAGAATTGAAGGCAGTGTACCTGGCCCTTCAATCATTCGCAGAAGTGACCTTCGGCAAGACAGTAGCAGTGATGTCGGACAAAACCTCAGCCTCGGCCTACACAAAGAACCAAGGAGACACCTGCTCATTCTCCCTTTACAGGGTCACCAAAGACCTTCTTCCATGGGCGAAGAAGAACCGCACCGTTCTTGTGGCAAGATTCATTCAAGGGAAGCTAAACTTAATAGCAGATGGACTGAGATGGCACAAACAGGTCCTTCCCACGGAATGGGCGCTAGATCCACAGGTGTGCACTGACCTGTGGAAGTTGTGGGGACAGCCATCGATAGACCTGTTCACAACGTCGAAGAACTATTGCCTCCCGCTGTTCTGCTCTCTGGCCCCAGACCCCCTGGCATGGGCGACAGTTGCCATGCTCCAGAATTAGTCGTTCCTAGACCTGTACGCCTTCCCACCATTCAACATGGTGAGGTTAAGTCATCAACAAATTCATATCCCATCAGGACATGAAGATGACTTTGGTAGCCCCCTTGAAGGGAATGGTTCCCGGTTCTCCTCAAGCTGCTAGTCGACTACCCCAGGCTCCTTCCACAAAAGCCAAAGCCTCTCAAACAACCGTACTTTCACCGGTTTCATCACAACCTATCTGTCCTTGCTCTGACACGGTTCAGACTCTCAGGAGACTTGCCAGAACGAAGGGATTTTCAAAACCAACTGCGGAAGCAGTTGCTAAGTGTAGACAGCAGCCTTCTTCCAGAGTCTACCAAGCGAAGTGGGCAGTATTCCGCAGCTGGTGCAGAAGAAATAATGTCTCTTCTGAAACCTCTGCAATGAACACCGTGGACTTCCGTTTTTCCTGAGGACTAACAGAGGTTTGTCTTCTTCGACGATCAAGGGGTACTGAGCAATGTTAGGCTCTGCGTTTCGGCACAAGGGCCTCGATCTGGGATCCAATCAGGACATCAGTGACTTGATCAGGTCTTTTGACACGACCAAGGAGACCAAGACTAATGCAATGTCATGGAATTTGGACGTCGTCCTAAAATGGTTGTCAGGCCCTCCTTTTGAACCTCTTCGCACAATTTCCTTAAGAGACTTAACAAGGAAAACTCTTTTTCTGGTTGCCTTAGCCACGGCTAAGAGAGTCAGCAAGTTGCAAGCCATTGACAGAAGAGTAGGCTTGTCACAAGGAGATGCGGTCTGCTCTTTTACACTAGACTTCCTGGTCAAGAATGAGACCCCCCCTCTAAGCTGTTGCCTCGTTCCTTCACCATCAAGAATTTGATGGAAATTCTTGGACCAGAAGAGGAAGAGAGGACTCCGTCCCATCAGGGCACTAAGATACTACCTTAATAGAACAGTGAAGATCAGAGGTCCCTTGAGTAGCTCTGGTGTTCTGTGAAGGACCCTTCTAGACCCCTTTCCAAGAACGAAAGATCGTTCTTTTTGAGAGACATCATCCTGGAATCGCATCCAAGAATTTGTGAGGACATTCTACCAGTCTTGAAAATTAAAGCCCACGAGATTAGAGCCATTGCCACCTTGTCGGCTTTTAAACATAACATGTCCTTGTTGGTGATTCTCCAATCAACTTTCTGGAAATGCAAATCTGTGTTTGCAATGCACTGTTTACGTGAAATAGAAATTTTTGAAAACTGCAATATCCTGGGCCTGTTGTCTGTAGCTGGCATAGTGTTGGGGAAGAAGCATTGGAGTCCGCTCCTATCCTACCTCTTTTTGCCTTGATTAGGCTGTTGAGTTCTTGGGGAGCCCGGGGGTACTATGTGCCTTGAGTACCCACCAGTCCTTTTTTACGGTTGGGCAATGGTTTTAATGAATACAGTGTGTAGGTGACAAAGTTTTCTGGTTGTATGTCCTTATGGTACTGCACCCAGGGCAAGGGCACTCTTGTATGGTTATGTTAACCATCGGACTACTCCATGAGCTGCATAACCTCCATTGATGCTTTGTGGCATTTGGAATACTCCCCTGCTGCAATGCTCCCCACTAATATAGGGGCGCTCTACAGCTTCACTGCTGCACCACTATAGTTAAAATGAGTGCCAGCCAGAGGCAGTATCAGTCTGCAGCAGCTCTCTTAACAGGTAAGGGTACAACAACTTTTTTAACCAATGCTAATAGAATTTTTGTCTCATAGTCATTGTTCTGTTGAAAGTTTTTAAGATTACCTATGTCCATGCATCCCACCTCCTGTCAGTATGGGATTCAGCTATGTAATTACTTGGTGATTTACGTATATAAAAATGACATTTTCATAAAAAAATAAAGTTTTACATACAGCATACTTACCAAGTAATTACTGAATCAGTGCCCTCCCTCCTCCCCTCTCACGGACATTGAGGGCATAAACGGACTGACGCTACTCAACAGTGTTGTAACCCCCATCCCCAGATAAAGGGTGGGACCTAGTCACCTACAATAAAACAGTTAAATGCTACTGCAAATTTCAAATTTTTATGCCGTGTGAGTTGAAAACATAGGCTATGTAATTACTAGGTAAGTATATATAAAAGGCTATGTAATTACTAGTTAAGTATATATAAAACTTTATTTTATTATAAAATGTCATATTTCCTGAGAGTTTTATTTTCTCGAGAAACTGCGTTTGGATAATTTAAACAAGTTAGATACTTGTGCTTTGATATTCTATAAATGTAAGTCCTTATTATTTTAGATTAAAGGGGAATTATCCATGCAACAATTGCAACAGTATTCTTTTCATTTTATCAACCTTCCGGTTTTGCTTTTGTGAACAGCCCCTGAGATTGATGAAATTAATTATTTACAGGGAGAACAGGGCAAGTGGTCAGCTAAACGCGAACCATCCATCAAAGACGCAGAGAAAACTTTCAAAAAAACCTTCAGAGAAAAAACAGAAAATGGCTGGAATACGAGGCACAGTTTTACACAATATCCTGATAAATACTACATCAAGAATCTTAGTAAGTCTGGGTTTGCTAAATGAATGAGAAATAGGTGTTGTCTTTATGTTAGGGATTGAATGAAGGTAACAAACTGACTGAGTTTTTATATTTAAGGTCTTGCAGCTGTTGTTTGAAGATTGTTTAGTTCTTTAAATGTTGACAGCATTTAACACTGGTTTAATCTAGCTTGATGAAGTTCTCATGGCTTTATTAGTTTCAGTATACTAAAGGTAAGGATGCAAACTACTTCAATTTCAGATTTCATGATCAAGTAGAGGTAGTCTTTTCAGATTTGTAAATTTATTTTCACTACACTGCACTTGTAGTATCAGGGTTTTTCAAAGTTCATGGTCTTTGGATTTACAATTATAAATAAATCTTTTAAAAAGATTATTTATCATCATGACTGAAACCTTAATGCACTGGAAATTTTTGTCTGCTAATTCAGTATAGCAGATACATAACTTTTCTCATGTGAATAATGTTCTTTGAAGGTTCTTAACAATATTACTTGTCTTTTCTAGCTGGATCTCTTCACGATGACGGAGGAGACTGTGACGATGAAGAAAAAGAATTAAAAGAGGATGAAAGTAGTGAAGCTGACAGTGATGACCAGCCTCTGGATGACAGAACAGAGCTAATGATAAAGCTAATACTTTCAAGGGAGGCTTTTATTAACCAGATTTCAGTTTTGAAGCTAAGTATGTTTTTTGTGGTTGTTACCAAGTGTTTTCTTAGTGGTATCTGTTTCTTATTTTCAAAATGTGGACAGTAAAATTTCATGTTTTTCATGAAATTTTAATTATCTTACTTAAGATTTCATTAGTAATTTTTCAATGAGTCCTGATTAGATTTTGTTGAATATCAGAAGAAATTGCTGTAAGAAAAGTTGAAAAACAAATTTTGGTTTGTGTTTACAAAACCCATTGATTACATAGGGCTCTCATTAAAGTGAATATCCCCAGACTTATGAAATCTTGGTATCTTTAAGAATTAAAAACAACAAAATTATATAGTCAAAATGACATAAGTTGGCAAAGAAAAGGAATGAGAATTAGGGGTCATTAAAAGAAAATTATTAAAACCATCAAAACTAATAAAAATGAACAAATTTTCCTTTTCTTCTGACTTTTTCATATATAATAACTGGCATAAACAACAATAATACTTCTTCATTAGTAACTAAAATTATCACACTTTTCGTAGTGCAATAGATTTACAAATTTTTAAATTTACAAAAAGTAAATAAATTCCTTTTTGTAAATATAAAAATTTGTAAATCTATTGCACTATGAAAAGTGTGATAATTTTAGTTACCAATGAAGAAGTATTATTGTTATTTATGCCAGTTATTACATATGAAAAAGTAAGAAGAAAAGGACAATTTTTTCATTTTTCTTAGTTTTGATGGTTTTAACAAATTTCTTTTAATGACCCCTACTTCCTAAAGAGATGAAGTTAGATAATTCTCAGACACCCTCCAGACATCTCAGCAATATTCAACATCAAATTATTTATGGTAAATTTTTATTTCCTACATATGACGTCATTTGACATTGAGAACAAATCTTTGAGTGATCCCTGTAAGTCCAGGAATGAGTCTTAGTGGTTTTGTTAAACTACTTGAGACTATTTCAGTCATATTTCAATATTAGCTTGTGTTGAAATGTCTGTATACATTTTTGTTTTAATAGATCCAAAGAAGTTAAGGCCAGAAAAATTATCAGATAGATTAATGGAACAGGCTGAAGAAGCACTAGCTGCAATTGAAAAGGCAATCAAACTGCGTAAGGTAAGTTTCTCAGTAACTATAGTCCATCTCATCTCAACTAATAAATTTGTATTAGTTTATGGAAGATTTGCTAAACATTTGTTAGTTTGTAATTTTTATATTGCATTTTAGTTTGATGTAGTGAGTATGTCACAATTTTTGCCCAGCTGAAAGTTAAGAAACAAAGTTTACAGTATGATTTTGTTTAGTTGTTTATGATAATAATTGTTGTTGAACAACTTTTTTTTCTTTGTTTTTTTCCACTTTTTAAATGATCCCAGTTTTGATGCTGTGTTTGTTGCCTGAAAATATTAGCTACATATCTTGGCTATAACCCAAAGGATTCAGGTAGTGTACTTTATAATTCCTGATAATTGCTACTCTGGAACCTACACAGAAAAAGCTTTGGGGGTTCCAAAAATATAATTTTTTTTTTTGCAGTATATTTCAATGTATCTAGTAAAAAAAATTACTGAAGACAGTTTTTCAAAAGAAGGGTACACAGAATGTCCATTAGATGATTTAAAGTCCTTTTTGGCTGAGGACCAAAGTCATCATTACATTGAACCTGATAGAATTTTGTTGACTTTTTGGGCCATGGAAGATTTTTATGGCACTATTTTTATCAAGCAATGAGCCAGAAGTACTGTTGTGGATTGCAAAGAAATTTCTTCACTGATAAAATGAAATTTGTAATACATTATTTATTGTATGACCTTTTGAAATGCAGGGTAATTTTACATAATGTATAATTTCAGATATATACATCTAACTGAAAGATTTATTTGTTCCTAATATACAACACTTAAAGGTATATTTTTAAAATTTTAATTTTCTTGCTTCTCTTGACATTCCCTTGCTTCTCTTGACATTCCCTGTTTCTTTCAGCCAAGACAAAACTTGAAAGTAACTCAATTATTTCTTGTTGAGAAAAGCCTTAAAATGTTTTACATCTCTGTTGTAAAATCATTTTCATAGCATTCTTTCATACATAAATGACTCAATTTTAAATATTGCATGAATTCTTGCAGCCTTCTCAAACAATGATTGAACTCTGGATGGATTTTTATAACACTGTTCAACATCAAGATGCCGAAGAAATTAACACCATTCCAACCAGTGTTGATGCAGCTTCCACTTTATTATTAAGGAAGCAAAATACTATGGCTATTCTTGAAAACATCAAATATTCTTGGAATCTCTTGGAGCAGGTAAGAAGCTTATTTTTGGAATCTCTTGGAGCATGTCAGAAGATGATTAGTTTAGCAATGGCTACATAAGTGATCCTTTTCTTAATTGGTACCAGGAATATGTTTTATTGCATGATCTCTGCAGCATTTGTTGGCATCTAGGGATGCAAGAGTGCCGTTATCAGGAAAGTGAATAGGTGTTATAAATATACTATAGTAGGGAAACACCAAGACTTCCAGTGAAAAAAGTGTAAACCTCAACAATATTGAGAACAACATTATTAAATTAAGTTAATGCTGGAAGATGCAAATGGGAAAGTATGCTACTATTTCTAAATTTGAAATTGACCCTTTAGAACTGGACATCAGGCATTACATGGAAGACCATTCTTCAAACCTAAAACTGCTGAATTGGAGAAAAGTTCTTGGTAATTTTACAGAAAAGCTCTGCAGCTGATGTGTTTTTCATTTTGAAAATCACAAAAATAAGTACTAATTTATTGGTTGATTGACATAAAAATATGAGGAAACCTACATAAGTAGTTTAGGATCATTAAAGTAACCCCCTTTTATCTAATGATTATGGGTGACCACAGTGGGGAAGCAGGGTTCTTGGTTGAGGGAAAACATCAAAGAGGTGAACCAAAAGAGTGTTATTAACCTTATTTCGGCTAGGGCACCAAATCCTTACCTAGTCGAGGGGCTTCGCTTCCATGGAGCCTCACCTAACCTAGCCTAGAGCATTGTAAAGTCAAATAAGCTTGTGTCCTAACTTGCCTGACCTAACTGAACTTAGGCCACTGCAAATTCAAAAGGGTTACAATCCTAACCTAACCTTACTAGGGCATTTATAGATTCAAATAAAGTTTTGTCTTAATCTACCACATGTAACCTATCATAGCCTGGGGTATTGTAAATTCAAAAAGGGTTGTGTTCTAACCTAATTCTAACCTAACCTAGGATGCTGTAAATAGGGTTGTGGCCTCACCCACCACACTTAACCTAACCTAGCCTACAGCACTGTAAGTTCAAATAGGGTTGCGTCCTTCCTGCCAGACCTAACGTAACCTGGGGCACTCTAAATTCAAACAGGGTTACATCTTAACCTGTCACACCTCACCTGAACTAACCTAGGGCACTGCAAATTCAAATAGGGTTTTGTCCTAACCTACCACACCTAAATAAAACCTAACTGGAGGTGGGGGAGGTTCCTTCCCAGCCAGGGTTTGCAGTTTTATGTTACTCACAATCCATTTAATTTATAATATAGCCTATGCCAGAAGACAGTCTAATACACTAAAATTAATTGTTACAAACAATAAAACCAAAAGTATTATCTTATTTGGTAGGAGAATACTGATGTAAATTGACACAAAAAATCTCCATAGCACAAATTACATAATGCATGTGCGTTAGGAAATAACACCAAATGATCAGTGCTGCAGCTGCCTCTGTATGATTGCATCCATGGTGAGTCATTGAACAACATCAAATGACTGGCAGTAAAATGGCAAAGTAGCATATCAAAGGGTCCAACATTTTTTCATTAAAGCATGTGCATTAAAATTGTAGGAGTTCATTAGGCAAACAATTTAAAAAACAAGTTAGAAAACAACTTTCTCACAAAATGTGCATTAAAATTGTAGGAGTTCATTAGGCAAACAATTTAAAAACAAGTTAGAAAACAACTTTCTCACAAAAAACAGACTCCCATGCAAGTTGGGCAGAGCCAAGTCACCTGAGGTAGGAGCCACATTTAAACCAACATACGAACTAATAAGAGCTCAAGTTGCGTGGCCATTGAAACAAACAAATGAACTTAGAAAAATTTCAAGAGTATCCATAAGAGATGCGTACTTCATCGTTGGTTTTCTCTGTAATTATTACAGTTTCTTAATTATCTCACCTGTATTGCATTGTATACACTTTTCCTTATTGAACTGTGCAGAGCTCTTTTTTTTTTTTTTTTTTTTTAATTACCAAGTCCTCAAAACATTTATATAACTTTTAACTGAAAAAAATACATGTAGGATTATTGTTTAGAGCAGATTATGTTAAAGTGATTAAAAAGATGTCATTGGTAATGCTGCCTTCGAATTCTGTGGAATTTTTTAACAATTGTACTCTTTCTTGTGCAAAGACAAGCCTGATTTTGCATGTGATTGTCTTTGGGGTTACAACAACTCAGTGACTTACCTTGTTTCTTGGCTTTCTACCTCAGATTTTTCTTAAGTTACTGTCAGTATTTTTAAGGCACTATTTTTAATGAGAAAACTGGGTGTTTGATACCTGAATAGAAATCATTAGGTCACGTTACACTTAATGTTAGAGAGTATTGTTAGGAGTCACCTGCTAATTATGAAAAAAAGATTTTTAGTTGTTTTGTATAGTTTTATTTTATAATGCTGTCTTGGTCACTTTCATGATATTATTTATCCTTGACCTGATTTTGGTTAAAGTTTGAGATGCTCATTATGTATCTTTTCTCTTTTTCTTCTCAAGTGGAATCTTATTAAGACAAATCAGTAACACTAATAGTAGTTCATTAGTAAATGTAGTTTTATTGGTTAATGAGAATATGTTATAGGAAGCCCACAATTTGAACACGTGTAACGTCACTGAGAAGATTTAAGTAACGCATGTAGTCTGTAATGTGAAATTGCATCTTTTCAGGTTGGTGATGATGATTTAGAACCACAAGAGTTGTACCATCTCCTTAACTGCAACCTTAGATTGCTTGATAGAGATACTGAAGAATTTAAGGTATAGTAATCTAAATCTTAGTTTAAGTATAGTACCTTAAGCATTCCTAGTTGAATAGGATGTGTCCAAACAATCCTCTTACTTGACTCACGCCTACAGTTGGTAGGGTTGGTTACATACCAGAAACAAGGAATGCATATGTTAATATTGATAAGACTTTTAGATAATTAACCCTGCATATAATAGTAATTTGAGCAAGGGGAGAATCTGACTGTATCAGTTGACTTTCATTTGTTTTTGATCGTTCTGATCATGTGGGTAGCACTTGGTCAATTTGCAGAAACTTTGGTAGACAACATGGTGCATGTGATTCTTGCAGTGTTGCTGTGAAGACCAGTTTCTTATTCTAAATCAGTAGTGCATTTGCGGCTAGAAATCTGCCGTAGTTGTTTCTTCTGTCTTAAACTTACAATGTGTTATTTAATAACAGAGCTTTGGAGGGATTTACTACATGAAGTGTGCCTTGCAAGGCAAACTGTTGATGGGACTATAGGGTTTTTTCAGTTCTGCATTTTACTTTTCTTCCATTTCCTATGGCTTCTTTCCTACTTCTATCCCTATTTAACATCTTTAACTTTACCTTGCTTTAGTTTTAATCTTCCCTTTAAGAATGTATCCCTGAAATAAACCCTTTCTGAGTAGAAATCTGACTCAGTTGTCTTGTTGGACTACAATACTGAATACATAACAACAAAGCTTGTGCCAACCAGTGACATTGAGACTCACTCTCTATCCTTTTATAGTGACACCATACATATACAAATACTGTATAATGTAGTCAGTACTATACATCAAGAGTGACTTGAGCTCCATAATTGACTGTTTCTGTGTACTCGTCAGTACATTTATAAGCCTTCTATCTGTCTGTCTGTCGTAAAAAGGTTGTTTGTACCTACGGGGATACAAACCATCACTTTTTATATTAGGAGTATCTATCAGCACAAGATTCAATGGTCATTGCTCTTGGTGGAAAAAAGGTAGTTAACTGGTGGTTAAAGGGAATGAGTGGGGTAATACCCCTCACTTACCTGCCGACATACCTGCCGACATTAGGCACTTTACCTTTGGCTGCTGAGTAGTGAGAACATGCCTCCCACTGTCTCCCTATGTGCCCTTGGGATTGGACGAATATCTTCTACCCATCTTAAATTTTATTAAATTATTTTTGTGCTGTGTATCTTTTGACTGTATATTGTGCCACCCAATCTCTCCCTCTTTTCCATATGTGCAACCTTGTCAGTGGCCGTCTTGGCCCCAGTGCCTGGGTTTTTGCCCTAAATATCATACATCCATCCATCTCTCTAGTGAAAGAAGATTGATAGTTTGGTAACATGAGAAGGGAGGACAGAAGGCATTTGTTGCCTTGTGATGCCATTGGACCTCTCCAGTTCTTCCTTCCTCCCTAAAAGTTTAACAAACCCTTCTTTTCATCTCATCAAGGGAAGAAGACGATTATTAGATACCCAACAGTTGTGTCATAGAGCATCTACAAACCTCCTCTCAATATTCCAGGTTAGTCCATCTGAGGCAGCATTCCTCGATAGTCTTGTTGGTAATGACAAGACCAAGCCCCCTTCTTGACCAAGCTGCTGTTTTCTGTGGTTCTGTAATTCATTTAGCTTCTCCATCTACTGCAAGGAAGGGGGATGCTGCTTTTGCAGTAGCTCTCCCAGTAACTTGCCTTCTAGAAGATTATGTAACATCTCCCGTTCTGGACCAGCTCTTAGGTGTGAAAGATGAGCAAGGCATTCCAGGAGAGAAGGAAGAAATATTCTTCCTCTTCATTGTCTTCTTTATCATTAAGCTCATCTTCACCTTCCTCTAAGGTCTCAAGTAGGAAGTCCAGGAGGACATATCTCATGTGCTCTGCCTCATTGCCAATGAGCAGAGGTGCTAATCACTAGCTGCGATCATTTTACTTCTGGTAGGACAGTGGTTCCAAGCACGCTTTGGGCTCACACTAAGATGGATCCCCGCAGCTAAGGTGCTAATTCACTACCTGCTGATCGTCATAACTCATTGCCACACTGATATGTTGAGCTGCATCTTTCTTCCCCTCCAACAGGACAATTTTACCTCAAATAGTATGTACTCGCGTTCTTATTGGTCTTAGTTTCAATTAAGTTTAGGAGGGAGGGTGGTGATTTTGGGGTCTGAACTCTGTTCACACAGCCAGTGACTGGATCTCAGTTTTCTGGTTAGAATGGGATTGGGAACAGGCAGGTGATGGAGAGGAAAACATAGTCAGTAGTGGAAAGGGGAGCAGGAGTCCTACATTCTCTTTCCACCAACCAGTATATTATCAACCCATAATAACAGCAGGGCATTCTTTCGCCAAACCTTTGAACATGATTGGTTTTATAATTGGGCTGGAGTCAACTGCCAAAACCAAGACTGGTATCGCAGTCTTATTTTATGAATGGAAAAGAATGGGAAAAGGTTATTTTGACTTTTCTATTTCTTTGGCTGCCTTTGTCATTATTCATGGAACAACAAGCCAAGACAGAGTAAACACTGGAACCCATATTTGACACTGATACCATCTTTCTTCCCCTCCAGATTCTCTAAGATCTCTAGCCTTGCTGAGGGTGTTTAAAGAGGTGATGGAGAAAGGCAGTAGAAGTCTTGAAGGACCACTCTCCAGTTTTCACAAGTGCCTCTTGAATGGAAGTTTGGGGGCACTGGAACCCATAAGATTATTCAGCATTATGTGCCTCTTGAGTAAGTTTGGGGCTAACTGTTTTGTGAGTTTTGTCTGGCATGTTTGATCTCAAAGGGATGGGCTCTCTCTCTCTCTCTCTCATCCTTTCTCCTGTCCTGGGTCTGGAGCGGAGTCTCAGGACTTGTCAGTTCCTGATGGGAGATTCAAGTTTTTCTCTGACCTCTCCCACTGGGACTTAAGTTGGTGGTTCCAGATGGGATGGTTTTGGTTTTTTCGTAGGCCCACTGCAAGCTGTAAGATTCTTCTTGAAGGACCCAAACTCTTATTGGAGTACTGGCTCTGTCTCTTCATATTCATCTAGCACTGAAGAAGGTGTCCTGGAACACCCTTCCTTTTTCAGACTGACTAGGTATCCAACAAGTTATGACTCCTCTTGGGGAAACATCTTCCACAGTACTTGTTTGAGGAAACACAAAGTCAGGGTGTGAGACTGGCCTTAGCCTTTTGGATGAACTTTGCAATATTTCTAGGCAATGGAGATAGATATTAAGGTTGTAGGCTTCCCCTCCTTCAGTCTACCAGAGGGACATTGCCCACAGACCCCTAGATATTTCTTGGGACTTGGTTGCTAACTGGTTGTGTGGGCACCCACCTCCTGGACAGGAAGTATCTTGTCTGAGCACTTTAACTTACTGTAAGCCTGTGGGAGGAGTACAGTAACTGGACTCTCTCTCCCTCTCTTATTTCCATTTTAGATCAGTATTTAGACCAAAGTATCTTCCTTGCTTTTCATCCATCCTGTACTTTAATTTTATTAATTTATCTAAGTTCTTTAATCTATAAAGTGCGTAAAAAATAATGTAGGAGATTTTGCTTCTTTTAAGTCTTGGGTACTTAAATTAAAAAACATGTTTACAGTATATAGTTATGAAATTTATTTATTGTATATCAGTCTCCTGACCACTTCCATGTTGTATTCTTTGCAGGTCATCCCTTTCTTTACTCACCGCAAGCATTCCCATCTCCTATTATAGTAAATTCAAGTGATTTACAGTACATTGCTTTTTAACTATATCAGTCTATGCAGCCCCTTGACTTCACCCACTTTTTAGCCTTTTACTTTACTCTCCCAATTCTTTTCATCCATTTTGCTGTTTAACTACTCCAACTCCCTTTTTTTCATTATTTTAAGCACTGAATGGCTGAAAGTGCCTTAGTACTTGGTTTTATAGCTAAATTTTCATAAATCAGTCAGTCATTACCATTCAGAAGAAATTTTAAGATTAAATATATAACATTCCCCAATATGATTGCTCTTAATGGAATGTATTTTAGTTGTATAAGCAGGACTGGCTGTATTGAGTTTTATAAAAGTTGCAAGATTAGGTGTCTAACACTATACATTTTGTTGCCAGCTTATTGAAGAATTTGCTGGAGCTTGCCACAATTCCCGTCCTGGCGTGTTGCTTGATGTGTGGCGCATCCACCGTATTGGAGATAAAAGGTAAGTATGAGTCAACTTTTGTAAAAGGCAGTGAACAGTAAGTTTGTATAAAATATTAAGAGTAGAGAGAAATGTCACCTAAGAAAATGTTGATAATCTGTATAAAAGAAACTTAATTGATTTTAGAGGAACTTCAGTAACAAGTAGCAAATTTTTAGAAGTAGTTGCATTATGAGTCTACAGTTAATTAATTGAAAGTTAATCTTTATCAGTAAAATCCGAGAAGAAAATCTGTCTTCAGTTTTAATACCTGTTTATACATAGACTATTTAAAGCTTTGAATGGGAAGCAACATCTTGAGAGCCCTGCCTTGGATGTATGCCATGGTCTGCTTTTTTCAAATATTTTTCTCAATCAGAGTGCTTAACTTTTATTTTTAAAGCAACTAACTAGGATCCCCATATGAAAGACCAAAAAAGAATTAAGAGAAGATAACTAGACTAATGCAAATATAAATAAAAAAGAAACACTATGGTGTAGATTTCCAAACGGATGAACATCAGCATCCGTATCAGTGCCATAAAGACTTCAGTTTTACATTAAAGGGAGCAAAGGATCTGTTACTGAGCAGTGTGACATCAGATTAACTCAACAGAAATAGGATGTTAAACGAGTAATAATCATAAGCTCAAGAAGGTAGTAACCCAAAAATTTAAGGAAGATTGCCAAATAGGACGTTTTGTGTCAAAGTTCTTATTTATAATTAACTTTTGTACAAAAAATGAACCTACCGATTTGGGCTACCAGCTCAGATAACAAAGATCCAGTTACAGTGCAGACATTCAGATGGGAAAGTATTCCAGTAATCCTTTTCTTCCCAACTTAATTTGTAGTCTGTGTTGCTGCGTTGAATGAGCCTTTTCCAGGTGTTTCTACTGTCCTCCTTTCATTTATTTCTTTATTTTTCATATTCTGTTGAGTGCTGCCCCTCTGTCTTCTTTTAGGCCTTCCTCTCCTTCATGTCTCTGTAATATTGTAATAAAAAGAATCCAGAATCTGCCATAGGATAGCTTAATGATGCCCATCTTTTTTGAAAAATGGCTACAAAAGATAGAGCTTGTTCTTGAAAGTAGCACCAAATTTGTACAAATAACTTTATATTATTAATTACAGAAATTTGACAATGCACAGTTACTATGGAGTGGAAGCATAGCATAAGATACCCAGCCAGTAAAATCTTAGTTTTATTAGAGTTCCACTTGCAATCTAAATAAACCAGCTGATAATCCATTACAGATATGTTAAGGGTAACGGCTACCTCATTTTATATTTGAGTAGAATATTTGCTACAGGAGCTCCTTGACTGCATGTCAACAGTAGTGCAGTACTGCTCTCATCTTAAAGAAATGGCTTGAATTGGTAGTTTTCTTTTTCAAAAATAGATGGTAACTGTAACTTCACCTGAAATTTTCCCCCTTGGCCTCTTTCATTAGCTTTATTTTAATGAGGGATTTCCATTCATTAAAATAAAGCTAATGAAAGAGGTTAGTGTTCATTACCTGGTTTGCAGATTTTGTTTCCACATTCTGTTGAAGTACCACAGTGTCACACTATCAAGCATTAAAGGGCCTTTCATTACATTTACTGTAAAAGTTAGGATCAGACTTGGATGAGCTAAAGGTAATGCTTCTTGAAAGATGCTACTTTGACTTTTTTCCTCTACAGACATATTTTGTAACCACTGTGTATTTGTTTATAGTTTTTTTTTAAGTTTATTTTCTCCCTGACATTTTTATACTTAAAATATTTTTTCTGTGATCCAACCTACATTGATGGTTTAATGTAACATCAAGGTTGAACACCATATTCTTTGGAAGCTTGAACTTCAAGTCAATGGCCCTTGTGGGCTTGTTCCATATGAATAGGGTTCATCTGCTGAAGAATAATAATGATGATGATTGATGAGGATGATGATGATGCATTTTACAATACAAAATATAATATTTTTACGATGGATTTTCCACCTGTTCTTTTGAGCAAAGAATGCATATCCTATAGTGTGAGTTGTTAAAAGTACATAGTTTTATATTGAAAATTAAAAAATTTTTATCATGGTTTTCATTTTAATTATTACATATTGTTTTCATTTCCTCTCTTTAAAATGAGTTTTTCTTTATTTATAGTTTTGATGAATTCCGTTCCATTGATTACCGAAAGCTACTATGGTTGGGTGTTAATATTGGAAGTGTTGCAGCTATCTTGAAGGGAGGCTTGAGAATTACACCTTTCACTGTAGGCAATTTGGGCAGAGGTGTCCACCTTACTCCTGACCATGCTGGTAGTTCATGGAATGGTGAGTTGATTTTTTTTTTCTTGTAATTTGTGGTAGTGCTTAAATTTATTAATGAATGGAGTCTAAAATGTGTAATCCATGGTTAAATAGGTCATGCTTTAGAGTATAGAGTAACTTGAAATTGGAATACATGTCTTGGTACTTCTCTGAAGTTATTATACAGGTTGACCATCACTAATCTGGCAATCAGTAGTCCGGAACAATCAGTAATCCGGCACAAATTTCGGCTAGAGTAATTTCTAATGTTTCCGCACTAATTTTCAAATTTCCCGGGTCGCTGCACTAACTCACTACGTCAAACCGTGTATGGTGGCGCCAGTGCTGCATCAACAAACTGGTAGCCCTAGCCTACTTTATACTGAACTCTATTCACATATTAGCGGTATTATACAAACATCAACATAACGAATGTGCATCTTTTTCATGGATCTTTTAAAAGTTATGCTTTACTACATTGTTTTTCCAATTGCATATATTCTCATATTGCTTTTGTATTATAAATTGCAATCAATGTTTTGTTTTAAAATTGATATTACGCGCATTAACCAAGATCAAAGCGCTTTCTTGTTTCTAGTTAAGCGTAAATGAATATGGATAGTTTATTTATTTGGGACAAGGATATTTTTAAGTTATATCGAAGTGTTTTTAAGTCGAAATATGACTTAAATAGGTCTCGTTGTGAAATTAATATAGCTATTTTTTTAGTTAATATATGACGTTTATGCCAATCATAGCTGGCCGTTTTGGGGCATGCTTTTTTTTTTTTTAGTAAAAAAAATCAAGATTCCGTTAGCTATTTTCTCTTGATTTCATCATAATCTGACGAGCTTTATGTATTTATCTTTTATCGGTGTGAAAACAGTATTTGTATTCTTTCATGCCCGATAGTTTTTGATTAAAATACATTCTCTCAGTTTATTTACGGTCAGAGTTTTCTTCATCCATGTTGCCGATGCGATAATTTATAGTCATTAGCGAAAACGAAAATTGTTTTCTCAGCTTCAGCTACAACTTGCAGCTTAAATTTACTGTAGCAGTATATTTCCATGCTGATCTTTTCTCCCAAGAACAAAGGGTGTAGTGTAAAAAATATATCAGTCCTATTGTACAGTACTTACGTCATTGTGTATCCTGTGCGATGGTTTGAAATACAAGCACAACAGTTGTTATTCGATACGATTATTAGCAAAACAACAGTTTCCCGATTCGATTTAATTTATGGCTGTACATTACAGAAAGTATAACATTACTAACAATACTTTTATCATTCTCTTTACTTTTTTAATTAGCAGATGGAATAAGAGATGGAGGAAAAAGTTTGGTCTATTGTAAGTTGGTCTCTCTAAGCTATACTTATGAAATCTAAAAATATTTCTAAATATTTTTATTATCGATGATAATTACTAACCCCATCGTAAACTCGAAATATATTAAATTAAGATTATACATTAACTCAAACACTACCTGTATTTGATAATTGTCTTTCTTTATTAACCAACTTGTACTGATTTGTGGGATATTTTAATTCTAGGATGAAGTGCTTAGCTACTTTTAATGTTTGTGTATTCTAGCCTAATAAATGGCTAATCCGGCACCCTCTAGGTCCCAATGATGCTGGATTAGTGATGGTCAACCTGTATTCCAAAATGTAGTCGAGGCATACAGACTTCCTCTGTAAATGCTGAGTCAGAATATTTAACTCTTATCGAGCTGGCCAGAAAGTTAATATTGATTGACTGCCGTGTTGTCTGTGATTAATGAACAATTTACCCGTACGGAATGAAAGTAACATAGATCCTTCACTTCACCTTCCTAAAGCTATGCACAGGTAACTCCATCTTATTTGTGCAGTTTGGTATAGTATCTCCTACATGTCCAGTTATTACTACTGGCTGCTAATATACACTTGCATGCTTTTTATGTTAATTATGAAAACCTATGCAATCCCTGCAGTTTTATGCTTGTTACTCTATGTAGGGGGAGCCTTATCAGCTAATCCTTAAGGCATCCCTGTAAAAGCTATAAACTAGTAGAACTGAAGTACTGTATAATCAGTCAGTTGTTTAGGTGGAACCTTAAGTTCTTATTCTAGGGCAGTAGCATTCAAACAGACTGCATTCATGAACAGGCAAATTTCATGTCTAACCTCCTTTTGGCTGCCAAAGACTAACATGAGGATTGCAGTAGGTTGGAAGATGTTCTCTCTGGTTCTTTCATAATGTTGCAACTGTTTCATAAACCCCAGAACAGCTACCCTAGTAATTGCATTAGAAGGAAAATGAGACTGCAGCACTCCTAAATATAGTTTCTCATAAACAATACATTCCATTGTTAATCCACATTACATTGTTAATCAAAATCCTTACCCAGTAAGATAGGACAAAAGGCATATTGTTAATGGTGATAAACAAAAAAAAAACATGGTTATGCCTTCAGGCAGCTTCCACAGTCCTTAACCCTATTTTTTGAGTTGTCTGCTGTTGGCTTGTTTATGTTGGCAGTAATTTATTAGGTAAATGCATAAACAGCAATTAAACAATAAATGTGGTACAACCAAGTTGTATAACAATTTAAAGTAGCATTTAACCCTTTAATGCCGACTGGACGTTTTTTACGTCAACAAAAGTTTGTCTGTCAGGTGCCAAGTGGACGTAAAAATATGTCGACTACAAAAGTTTTTAAATATTAGCGGAAAAATAACATAAGCCTGGTTTTGAAGAAATTTTTTATATCAGCCTTGAGGGATGCTGGAGTTCCACGGATCACACTGTTGTTTTACAAGCGTAACCCAGCTGTATGCGTGAATTTCTTTCTTATCGAGAAAAGCATCAGCTAACTCTGCTGAAAATCTCAAATTCTTTAGTCACTTTGTCGTAATTTTGCACCGTTTTCTATTGGCATAGTTTATATATGAAAATGTGCACAATTTCATGAAGATACAAGAAAAAATAACTCATGGTTGTAAAACTTTATCAATTTTGACATATTTTCATATAAATCCGCGATAAGTGCCAAAATTTCAACCTTACGGTCCTTTGACTTGACCAAAATGGTAAAAAATACAGTTGTATGCTAAAACTCTTACATATAGTAATATTCAATCATTTACCTTCATTTTGCAACAAACTGAGAAGTCTCTAGCAATGTTTCGATTTATGGTGAATTTAAAAAAAAATTTTTCCTTATGTCACACTTGCATGCTAACTCTGCACGAAAATCTCCAGAAATTCTTTAATCACTTTGTCAAATTTTTGCTGCCGTTTTATATTAGCTGTTACATAACGTTTTATATATGAAAATGTATAATTTCATATTAGAATACAACAAAAATAATTCATGGATGCGGCTTTATCAGTTTTGAAATATTTTCATATAAATCATGAGTGACAGAAATGGTAAGAAAAAATGCAATTGTAAGTTAAAACTCTTACATTCTAGTAATATTCAATCATTTACCTTCATTTTGCAACAAATGAAGTCTCTAGCACAATATTTCGATTTATGGTATTTCTTTGAAAAAACTTTTCCCAACCTCATGCATGGCAGCATAACTCTGCTAAATCCCAATTTCTATAGTCACTTTGTAAGTAATTTTTGCACGTTTTATATTAGCCATTACATAAAAGTTTTATATGAAAATGTTGTGCAATTTCATGTAAAATATAACAAAATAACTCATGGTTGTAACTTTTGTCAATTTTGAAATATTTTCATATAATCAAATAAGTGCAGAAATTTCAGCCTTCAGTCCTTTGACTCTACCAAAATGGTCGAAAAATGCAATTGTAAGCTAAAACTCTTACATTCTAGTAATATTCAATCATTTACCTTCATTTTGCAACAAGCGGAAGTCTCTAGCACAATATTTCGATTTATGGTTTTAAAAAACTTTTTATGCGTCCTCGCGTTAAATTCATGCATCATTTGTGATAATATTTTCTCTATGTTGCTTTGATCGTTTATAATTTGTTATATACAAAATCATTTGCAATTTAGTGTACAATACAATGGAAAAAAAATAGCTCATTAGCTTTAATATTTTGCTCACAGTGCGATTTGTATGCACATATATGAATTTTTTTTCGCTGTCATATATTCAATATTTACATATGATAATGATATTTTTTCATTTCTGGTTGCATACTAAGCTTCAGGCAATGAGAAAAAGGGCCAAAATGAACTCTTAATCTTAAAAACTAAGCGTGTTGTGATTTTTAAAAAACTTTCTTTCCGGCGACTAACTCCCAAACCCCCGCCGGCATCGGCGCACTTTTGTAAATAGAGGCTCGGTGTTTAAGAGGTTAAGTCAGTCTTGAACCTAAGAGTATCAATTTCCATAATTAGAATATCAATTTCCATATTACTGCTTAGAAAACTTACCACAATTTAACAGTAAAGGGAACAAAATACCTATGGCACCATTAAGAAGAAGATGGAAAGGGGAAAAGTCCCAAGACCATTGGGAATAATGAGCATTTGCTAAAAAGCAGCAGGAGAGCCTCTTATTGATAAGCTAACCAGAAAATATACAAACCTGACAAAAGGAAGAAGTAGGACCACAAGACTGGGGTTATGACAGTAATAATATTCACAAGAAAAGTGGATGCTCTAAAATGTAACTGAAATTATAGATGAGGCGAATAGTGCATCATGCTATGAAAATAGAGAAGTTGCTGGAGGAAAGGCTGTAAAAGTGCTTCAGGTCATTAGTAGGCAGTCTGGCTTCATGCCAAAGGTCAACAACAGAATTGGTCAATAATAAGGCAACTAGACAAAGTGCAGTACCATGCAAAGAGGAAGAGAAACATATTTGTGAATCTTGAGAAGGGATTTTGCATAAATACTACAGTACATGCATTACTTTTTTTACTTAGTCTCTGCTAATGACAGCACCTGGTCAGGAGACATTCAGTTATACAGACTACAATAAACCTTCAATATATTGCAGTCATTATGTGATTGGGAAACAATGTATTCTTCAAATGATTGAACCCTTGTTCTTTTGACCACAAAACTGAAGATACACTGTCATTTTGCCAACCTGAAAAAAAAATGAAGAAAATCATCAGTTGCCAAGCAGTTATAAATCTTAATTGGTATGTATTGTATCCCATCATTACCTTTGCTTTTACTCCTACTGCCTTTTCAATTTGTCAAAAGTTTACAGACACAGTGAATAAATGGTGTTGGGAATGTTAAGCACTCCTAAAAGCTTTAGCTCAAGTACCTGGTCCTAAGTCCAGGCTTGTATGCATTCATTATATTTTTTATTGCTTTATTCCTTCATATGTGGTGACTGTTAATTCTTGTACATGAAATATTCTTGCTCCTTTTCTTATTTCCTACACAATTTCATATCCGTACAGGTCTACATAAGTTTTATGCGCTGATATATCCCTGCCAGTTAGTATTACAGTACAATAATTCCATTCCATTCACTGTTATGTAGCTTTAAATTGTGTTTCATACAGCATATGAATTACATGTTTATGAAAGCAAGTTGTTATGCTTATATAACTATTGTCAGTTCAAGGAAGTGTATCTTTGTATTCTTGTATTTGTTAATGATCAATATAAAACCAAGTACTGTATTGTACATACATTTACAGTTGAAAAATACATGAGACTTATAAATGGGAGTAGATAAGTTAACAGATCCTATTGTTTTCAGCAGTTTTTATGTGTTATATAGTAATTTAATTAATATATATTTACTGATTTTAGGATAAGGTACTATACATGAGAATTTAAATACTAGGGTTATAGTAATTTGATTAATATATATTTACTGATTTTAGGATAAGGTACTGTATATGAAATTTAAATACAGGGGTTAGCTGGTAATTTGGTGAATGTATGGATGAATGGCTCCATTCAGCATTGCTACTCTTGGTTTCTGCAGCAACATAGTTACTACAGTATGTTTGAATGGTTTTTATTATCCAAAGAAACCAGCATCATATAGAGAGAGGCCTTTTTTATTCATGCCATCATGATCGATAGAGACAAGTAGTTGCCATGGCTTTACCATGGCACCTCCTTTAGGGGCAGCAGAAATCAGGAGAGATAAAAGGTGGGGCTACTGTAGTGTCTGCACAGGAAAGATTTGCAATCCTTTTTGCAATCCTCATCTGTCCTCATAATCTATCCATATTTGTATCTTTTTTGGGGGAAGAAGTCCCTTAGCCACAGAATAATCAATCTACCACAAGGTAGGTTACAAAAGATGGTGGGTTAAACTATAAGTAAACAGTTAAAATTGCCACGTCGGATAAATGCTATGGAACCTCCCATTCAAGAGGAGGCACCATTGATGATGCATTAGATGGGCAACAGAGGATTCTGAATCTGTCATGGCAGGAGCTATAGTGGCCCAACTGTAGCTTTCCTAACTTAAGTGAAGTCAGTGAAACTAAACTGTATCTTAGCAAAGGATGTTGATCATTTAGTACAGCACAAAGATTCCATTTAATGTTCTACATGGTTGATATAAGTGAAATTCTTAACAGTTTAAAGTGAGTACTTCTCAAATTAATTCTTTCCAGTTGGGGTGCACTGGGGAACATATGCTGGAGAAAAGAATGTAGGCTTCATGTTTTTGGCGGAAGCAGCACTTGGCAGAATCAAATATGTAAAAATGGGCAACTCATCTTTGAAACAACCTCCTGAAGGGTTTAATTGTGTTGCAGCTAAAGGCAGACTAGAGCCTGGTAAGTTTATAGTACTGAATACTGTACTGTTTGGATTTTTATAGCTTTAGTCATATATGATAATTTTATTGATCAAAGAGTGTAACCAAAATAATTTAAATGTTCATTTTGAGGTTTAAAAGAAATTCCTAAATATATGCGATGAATATTTAAGGAAGAATGTGTTTTAAGGGGAATAAATTCAAGGGAAAATTGGTTAAAACAAAACTAGTTTTTCATACAGACTTAAAGGTCAAAATACTGAAAACACCAAGTTACATTTCCAAAGATCACATGATCTTTACTGCTTACATAGAGCATTTCCAAAGATCACATGATCTTTACTGCTTACATAGAGGGTTTAAGGTTCAAATGACTGAATATTAAGTACCTGCCTATAGGAGTTTTCATTCTTCTGTATCTGCCATAGTTGGATTTGCCCTGTCAGAAGGTGTATCAGGGATATTTGGGTTTGCCTTGTTAAAAAGCAATGCTAAACCAACAGTTGAAACAGTATTTATATGCAATAATGTTTGTCAAGGAAAGTGGTTTCATTTGGGTTTTGCATATAATTCTCTTAGCTCCAGAGACTAAATGATATTCTGTGCAAAAGAAAATATATTCTCATCTCAGTGGTTTTGCATTTGGGGTGGATTTCGAAAACTAATTGAATCACAAAAAGGATATGTGTCTTGGGCTTTATTCAATTCACTAGTATCTGTTGTAATTTTTGGATATTGTATTCTGTAGTGACAAAATTTGTACACTTCAGTTACATGTAATTCTTATGGGGCATATAGCAAACCTGCCTGATAAGGTTAAGTGTTTCAAATCCTACACTTTTAATATCTTGAAGATGAATATTCAACATTTTTACACATACATGGGTGATGGGGATTCCTTTTTGTGTTATATTCAATGGTAAAGGTCAGTCATACTTGGAGGTCAAAGGTCAAAAAGGAATTTAAACCTTGATATAACTTTTGACTTTTATTAGACAGAGACATCATATTTAGCAGACATACTAATAATGCAGATGTGCAGAATGAGGTCTAGGTCACACTTAATATTTTAAGGTCAAATAGGAATGTGACCTTGGCTATAAATGTTTAACTACAGAAGATAGAGACTTCTTATTTTATATTCAGAGTGGAATTAAGGGCAGGTTGTTAGCGGTCAAAAACATATTTGCTACTGTGGTGGCACTGAGTTTAACAAAAACTTTGGCACGGCTTACTGTAAGGTGATGTATGGTAGTTTCCACGAAGGGGGTAGTACCATCAGTGCACCCCATGCAATGCACTGTAGGCATTACTTAAGGTTTTTTGCAGTGTTCCGTAGGGCCCTAGCTGCAACCCCTTTCCTTCCTTTTACTGTACCTCTGTTCATAGTCTATCTTACTTTCCGCCCTCTCCTAATGGCTGTTTTATAGTTCAACTGCGAGGTCTTTCTCCTGTTACACCTTTAAAACTTTCTTTACTCCCAATTTCCGTATCAGCAGTGAATGACCTCCAATTCCATATAATAGTTGATCTACCAGTCTGTCTGCCCAACCCTCTTTATCCCTCTATATCTGGTAAGGTTAATAGTTTACAAATCACAATAATTTTAGGTCTTTTTTGAAGGTAGAGACTATATATACAGTATCATTTCACGCAGTGGATCTGAGGGTAAAGGTCATATATTTCTGGATCGGGGACCCGTGTCAGCCGGTGAAATAATCCATTCAGCACTTATTTCTAGGTAATTCTGTTGCTAGATACCAGAAAAAAGCTAAAAATGTAAAGCTGGGGTTACTACCAGAAGCGACTCAAAAATGGGTCGTATATGGTAAGGGTAAGTGAGAATGCACAATCACGGGACCCTGCCCTATAATTCCCAATGTCAAGTCCCAACGAGAGGTGCGATACAAACCCATACACTACTCGCGGACTGTACACAAGAGCAGCACTAGTTCGGCTTTCCATTTTAGCACGCGATTTAGTTTCTACGTAATTTAAGATTGTGCTCTTTATTTTATACTCTATTTGGCATTTTATGGCATCCTCACAAGGTTCTTCTTCAACAACGGTACCAGTGTTTTATTGTTTTTAAGCGATTGGGAAACCCTTATTTCCTTTAGTTTAATAATTAAAAGTTTATATCGCCCGTCTCGATCTCCTCTCCTGACGTCTCATGACCTCTCTTGGTCTTGGGTGCGACATGTTTTGTTTGTGTTATTTATTTGTATACTTTTTGTTTGGGATATATTCCCAATTAATGATTCTAACTTAGTGGTTTGATTAATTTTATGTTTGTTCTGTACCCTTTACTACAGTGATGTTAAGCGTTTGAGCTCTGAGCTACCCCCTCGGGCCCATTAAACATTTTCATGGCTTCATTATGCCTTAATTTTGTCCCTCACTTCTCTTGGCACAGAATCTTATTTTCATTGGTAATCTTACGGTTTTTACTTTGTTTTTACAATTTTGTGAATTTGTGTTCCCTTGCTGGTCAAGTGCCGTCTTGCTGTTTAGGCTCACGTGGTTCCCCCTAGGGCCTGATTAAGCTTATTATATTGGCTTTATTTTGCCTTATTTTGACTCTCAACTTCTCTAAACATGGGAACATGATTTTTCATTGGTACATTTAAATTTTGACCTTGTGCTCCGGATGCTTTTGAATTTTTGTTGATTATTCTGGGTACTTTCATTTAACTGGAGGTGGCCTTTTCCCTTCACGTTCATGTCGTGTTGGGCCTGCCTATCCTCCCTACGTGTACCTTATAGAAAATTTTGTTTTATTATGCATTATTTGGGTTATTAATTAGTCATATCCCTCTCCTAAACTTCCTTCCTTTGCATAAGCCTCAGTTAGGGTTAGTCTAGGGGTTGGCTATAACACTTTTTCCCTTAGGGAAAAATGCGTTGAGGAGAGTCTACGATCTGTACGTATGATTTCATGTCTGTGATCTCGTTCTGTACATATGTGTTTTATGTCTGGTGCTTCCCTTTGTTTGGTTTTGGCTTGGATATATTGCCCTCGTCACCCTCTCCCTGTTTCAGCTTTCACTTAGGCTAATGTTCCTAATAGGTTAAGTTGGAATAGCGGGTTTACCTGCGTCCTATCTAGTTCAATCCTTCTTTGAGTTGCAAAAAGGTGACCGGAGTGCTCTCCCCACTCTGTTCACCACTCCTTTTACAGACTATATATTATTTTGTTGTATCGAGAATCCCCTTTTCCCCCTTTTACCCTTTGCTCTCTCTCCCCTTGGTTCGTTTTCAGGTTTGTTAACTTTCCAAGGCTTGAAACAAAGTATCCACTGTTTGTGCTGTAGCCTGCATCCTACTCTGCATTGATTGGTTGTTCCTCGGTGTGTCTGACCTTGCTCGGTTGGCACCCTCTGGACCTGGGGTGACCGGGGTGCTCTCCCCACTCACTGTTCACACTCCCTTTTACCTTTCTTTGCTCTCTGGCCGTAGAGGTTTTGCCCTTCTCTCCTTTTCTCTCGCTCTTGTTGTGCAACACAGCTCACATAGCGAGGGATCTATGAGGATCTCTGGGCGCCGAAGTGCTGTCCCACCTGAGTCAAGCTACTGGGTTACCAACCTCCTGGCCTATCCTTCCCTCCCCCTTCCTTTTACGTCGACTGTTTTCCCTTACGTGGTGCTTTCCACATGTTCGCACCTCACTGTTGGGATCCCATCGAGGCCAGTTAGCGTGTTCCACCTGACTGTCTTCTGTTTTATTACTTTGGCGTTCCCCCTCCATTTTGCTACTACCTGTTCGGTGTTTCATTATTTTTGTTGGGCCGTTCTCCTTGCTTACTGCTCTGGCGGTTATAGTGTTTAGCGTTCGGCGTTTATTCCCCACACGCTATCACTTGTTTGGATATCCTCTCGGGGGTTTTCCTCTCTTGGCTCTGATGCGCCACTTCCGAACAGTTCATAACCTTCCCTGTGTTTGTATCCGTCATTTGTTAAAACATGGTCGCTCGAATGTTCCCCTTGACTCTGTTTTGTGTCTATGAAATTTGTCTGTTATCCAGTTTTCTCGGTTTTTTCGGGAGTTTCCTGGTCTGAATAAGCTAAATCGCTGCTATGAGTACTCTGCTCGGCATCGTTCCAGCATGCCCATTTCTCATACGTTTTCAGCTGGTTTTTGTCGTGTGCAGAATGCTCCTATCCTGCAACAAGCAGCGATCCGCGATCTATAGTTCCCCATTCCGGTCATGCAGTCTGTGTTGGAGAGGTATAGTTTGTACGGAAGATTGTGAATGCGCTATGCTCTCCCCGAGCAGACTACCCGATGAACCCGTGGTTTATATACACCTGTCGGTTTATCTCCGTCAAACTCGCCTCATATGGCTTATTTTTGACGGAAAGGTTGTGAAGTATGATATGCTCTCCCGAGCAGGCTGCTGATGAATCAGTAGGTTTTATTTACACGGTCGGTTTTATCTCCGCCAGCGCCGCCTCATATGGCTTGTTATTGTCGTTTGGCACCGGCAGGATTCACGTTATGCGCTATGCTCTCTCCGGGCGAGCTACCTGATGAATCAGTGGGTTTCATATACACCTGCCGTTTACCTCCCATCAAACTCACGCCTCATGTGGCTCATTAATAGTCGCTCTTTCGGTCTTTGGGCTCTCTCGAGCGAGATTCTCGGTGAATCGGTGGTTTCATATACACCCTCGTTTCCTCCACAAACTCTGTCTCCCGGCGAGATTCACCGGCGAATGGTGGGGTTTCATACATGCTCGGTTTTCCTTCGCCAAACTCCGTCTCATATGACTTATTAATAGTTACTCCGATTGTATGGGTCCTACCTTTCCCCTCACTGGAGGGCCAGCATGTTCTCGCTCTTTCTTAGCTACCCACTCTGGTCGGGGTCAGCAACCGGGCGCTTGTGAAATCGGGAAATTCCTGTGTCTTTCAGTGGACACATTTGTAATGTTCTTTCATGGCGCCCAGTTCTCAATGTCAGTTGATGATTGCTGCCCCTTTGTTTACGGTCAAAAGTTGTTGGTCCTATTAAAAAATTAACTGTTCTGGAGGGTTTTTCTGAAAGGCGTTGCGGCCAGTCTCGTTCGAACCTGTGAACATCGCTCGTCCGGGCGATAAGTTGGTGCGAGAATAAGTGAAACCAACTTTTCCTTTAGGGGATTCGTTAGCTCCTCATCCCTTTTAACGGTTTCTGGTCTGCCGTCCTGAGGTGAAAATCAGTCAAGAAAAGACCCTTTTTAAACCAAGAAGACCGGCTCGGGGCCTCGAGAAGGCGTCTCGGATCTCTAGTCGGTGCCAGTCTCTGAGTTGGGCCTCGTCTCTTGCTGGAAAGGGACGGCCCAAGCAAAGCAAGGTGGTTACCCCCTCCTTCCTTTGTTGCAGACACTTTTGCGGTCTCCTTATAAGGAGCTCGATTTGAGGTCATTGACAACCTATCAAACTATCTATCTGTCTACCTCCTTGGGTCCGTGCCTTCCCTTTCCAGAGCCCAATCCCAAAGATTATTCTCAGGGCTCATTATCAACGGATCACCTCTAAAAATCCTGCTCACGTTCGGAATTCTATCGTTCGGACACCTCACCTCTTTTCCCCTTCGGTCTGGGAACCTTTGGCGCCCTAACCGCTTTATGCTTCCAGCATGAAGGCACCCTCCTAGGGGTGCAATGGGCACCGCGGAGGTCGCGGAATTGCATTTCTTCCTTCCGGCTTGGTATCCCCTTATCGGGTTTTCCCAGACTGGCAGAAGGAGCATGGTATCTATCTGGCAAGATCCTAAAGGAGCCCCTCTTCCCCTAGGGGCTGGGCACATCGTCTCGTTATTGAATTCTAGCAGTGGTAGGAGAATTCAAGTTCACGCCAGCTATGGGAATCTTCAGGGTGCTCTCTTTGAGAGCCTGCTTCCCTACCTTGTGCTCGAATGTGGCCTCTTGTCAACAGGCTTGTTTCGAAAATAAACTTTGCTGCCGCATTTCCGGAGACAGATATCACAGATATGTTCACAATGAATCTTCTAACCCGGACTAAAGCTTCTACTTTATTCAGCGTACAGCTCTAAGCCGAGTCAATTCCGAAGCTGAAACAACGACGTGTAAGACAGGCTTGCCGAGGTCCGGAACTCTTTAACTTTAACAGAAACGCGTCTGTGGTATATAATGGATTCGTTGTTTCCGGTCCTGTTCCGTCTCTCGTCAGGTTTTCTGCAGGTCGCTTTATTTCATCAGTCGGATGGACAGCTGAAAAACACATTTTTTACCAAACGTTCCGCCTTGAGCCGAAAAGTCGCATGAACAGTTTCACCTGGAGAAATTAATCTTTTCCCCAGGTGGGCGTTGATACGGTCTGTCGGGGCTACTAATGTTAATCAGAGCCTCCGTTTTCGTGAGTGTCTACCTTCACGGGCGGAAACAATCTGGTCTTGCGCAGGCTATTCAAGTCGGTAAAGTTCATGTAGTTCAAGCGCCCCTGCTCAGGCGGTGGTGCAGGCTCTTCAGGATTCCTGCCCTGGGCAGCCGTCAGCCTCTCTCCCAGCCTCCCACCTCGGTGTGTGCGGGTTTAGCAACATCAGCCCCTTGTGACTCCCCGTGTGTCTCCGCGGAGTTTTCTTTGCTTCATACGAAAACCCAAGGAAGGAATTTTCACTAGACATTCTTCCAGAGGCACTGAACCTGGGGTTATCATGGAGCAGGGATGCATCCTGCTCCTCTCCAGAAAATGGGGAAGGCATACGCTTCAGGGGAGGCACTCAAGCCTCCTCCCAGTAGTATTTCTCACATGGGTGGGAAGCTGTACCATTTCAGGGCCACTGGAACTTCAGTCCCTGGGCCCAGAGTATGGTGCTCAAGGCCAGGGTGGAGCTGGACTTTTTTGTCCCCTCAGGCTTTTCAGTCTGCCAAGTAACCTTCCCACTGGAGTCTGGGTTGTCAGGCTTTTCAGTCTGACACTGGAATCACGGCTGAGTGTTGCCTTGTATACAGTCCCCAATCAGGGTTCGGCACCTCGCCAGAGTTCTGGGGTCTTTGTGAATGGCCTGTCAGGTTTTTTTTCAGTCTGCCAAGGTTTCCCTTCCACTGGAAAATTTTTCCGGGCGGTCCCGCATTTGTTTTCCTGGTATTCATGCGGCAAGTCTCGGACTGTTTACAGTCTTGTGGGTTCGATCTCACGCGCAATGGAGCCAGTAAACCACCTTACCCATAGACCTTTCCACGATTTTCACATCTTGGTTGCAGAAAGGTTCTATCCTTCTTGGGATTCAGGTTTTAAGCAGGCATGCCCCTTCAGGTTCATGCCCTCCTCTTTTCAAACTAAGCCATTATTGTTGAGAGTCCTAACTGACTTGAACCTAATCTATCAATATCAGTTCAATCTCGACACTCATCCCTGACATTGAAATGCAGAATGGTTTAAGATATAAGTTCAGAATTAAGTATTAAAATCAATTTTAAAACATTCTAAGAGCCAGTTCATGCCCTCCTCTTTGCAACCCCAGAATCTTTGCCGGTTTGAACAATACTGGCGTAGTTCAACAGCTCTAGTAATTAGAAGAGCTATGCAGCCGCATATCTAGTTGCCTGGCTCATTTGGGCACCCAGCGTCAGGGAATTGCCTGAGGTGGTCATTATAATCGGTTTTTCTAGAGTCTCACAAGGCTTCTAGAAGTGGGAAGAATCACCTGTTTTCGGAGGTAGCCTTCAGTAGTTGTGGAAAATCAGTGGAAGCGGAAAAGAGATAGCAAGCAACAAACATTTCATCAACACAAGCATACCTCGCCGTTGCCCAGAAAAGGTCTTGGGCTCTCTCCAGTTTGCTTCAGTGGCGGTTCTCCTTCTGAAGTCAAAGCTGGAGTTTATAACTCGGGGTATGGCGGAGTCAGGGGCGTGTCTCCCTGATTCCTCACACTGTTTGAATAGTGGTCTCCGACCTTGAACATCTGTCAAAACTTATCCAGTCAGTTCCTCCAGCTTTCCCTCGGCCTCAGAACATCTGTCAAAGCTTATCGAGATCAGTTCTCTCCAGCTTTCCCCTCGGCCTCAGTATTCCACACAGTCACCTCTCTCTGGGCGGGTGGGGTGGATATTTTGGCCCCATGAAGTACATGGAACTTAGTGGGTCACGTTCCGGCAGTTCCATATCAACGCTTTGGAGGGCTGTGGCAGTCTTCTGTCCTTGAAACTTCTTCCTCCCAAGAGATTTATTTCACTGGTTTATGAACAAAGCAGCAATAGTGCCTGCGTAAACAAGTGTGAGTTCGAACTCAGTTGCATCATTCAGGTTATGGTTCATTCTTCTCCATAACCAACAGTCACAAGGTACTCTGTCTGCCACCCCACTTCTCGTAGGGTCAAAGGGTCCCACTACATTTTCCCTATCCAGGCACTCCCCTGGTACCGGGAATAGTCATGAAGCGGGCGTCATTCAGGTAGTCTTGTGATGCTTTTTCTGGACCTAAAGTAGGTCTGTTTACAACCAGCAATTCAGCCACAAACTATCCAAGCTGCCACGACTGGTATATACTCAGCCTGCGTCAGCCTCCTCGGAGTTCTGGTGCCCTGGCTTTGTAGTCTTTGTTGAATTTTACAGTTTAGGAGAAACTGATATGTGGTCCTGTTATTACTGTTTTCCTAAAAATCAGTCAAAGGATCTCTCTACTGCAGTATGGTTCTTGCAGTTAAGTAACTAGCACTCTTCACATGGTTTTGATGCTACAGTAATTTTTAGTACATTGGCTGAGGAAAGTGTTTTGGAACCAGACTCACAGGCCCATAACTTTTTTCCCTAAGGTCTGTGTTAGTCTGAGACCAGTACTCCATCCACATTAGGTTTCTGGTCTTTGGTAATGTATCCGAGTTAGCTTGGTAACCAACAATCATCTTGTTCTTACCTTTCCTTGTTGGGGAGGAGCCCAAATTTTTAATCAGCTTAGCTTCTAGTGCTAGTTTTCCTGTACTGTCTGCCTGTCTGGAACCAACCATTTTGGTTCCCCACAAGTAGTGTTGCGAATTCTCACCTAACTTTCTATCTGCAGTTGAAGGTCCTCATTTTCAGTGGTCACCTTGGAAAATACTGCCCTTTCTGAGTCTGTCTCTGTGCCCAGTTTTCTCCTTACAGCTTTTTAGACAGGACCTGCATAATTTTTTTTCAGGTCCTCTTTATTTGAAAAGGGGTTGTCATTGGTGTCTGCTATTAGGCAGCAAGTGTTTCGCTAATACAAACCTATTCAGGTTCAATTCAAAGCTCATGCTGCGTGAGCGGTGGCCACTTACATTATTTTCATTACATGAATTTCGAGGACCTTACTAATGTTCAGGGTGGAATTCTCCCGGTTTTCAACGTCTCTATTTTAAGTCTTTAATAGCATAAGAATGATATTTATTTCTCTGTTATTATTTCACCCATTTGACACGGGTCCCTGATCCAGAAAAGGATTTTGACAAAGGAAAATCTATTTCTGGGAAGAGCCCGATGTCACAATGACCCACCTGTTTTTCATTTCTCTCCCTCCCATGGTAACATCATTCTAGTGGGGTGGGTGCTAACATGGAGTCGACTAGTGTTGCCTTGTGTACAGTCTGCGAGTAGTGCATGGCTTGTATCGGCACCTCTCTCGTTGGGACTTTTGACGTTGGGAAATCTTTATAGGGCAAGGGTCCACGTGTTGTGACAATCTCACCCTTTACCATATCGACTCCATTTCTGGGGAGCTCGCTCTGGGGTGTGTCCAACTTTACATTTAACTTTTTCTCTGGTATCTAACAACGAATTACCTAGAAATGAGTGCTGAATGGATTATTTCACCGGGTGACAGACCCTCCCAAAATAGATTTTCTTTGTCAAAATCCTTTTTAGAAGGTAAGTAGATCGATTAGTAGTTGAAATATACCTGTAAATTTTGTACTTGATGAAGAAAGAGCTCCCATATTTAGCATGCATACTCCATTAATGATGTTGATGTGCAAAGTTAGGTCTAGGTCATACCCAGAGATTGAATGTCAAATAAAGAATGGCATGCTATAGGGGAGTGTAAGTCTCACAAACACATCTGTTATTTTTGCATATTGGAGTGGATATCATTAATTTTATCAATTTCTTTCAAGGAATTTCTTTCACATGGTCTTTTCCTTGTGATGGTTGGGAAGAGTTAAAAGTCTTGTAGATTTTCTCTCTTCTAACCTGCAGATCATTCTATTCTTAACTTTTACACAAAATTTTAAACAAAAAGACTTGAGTTTTTCACTAATAAATGATTCTACATCATAAATTTTGCAACTTCCATTTGGACCCTATCTGTAATGGTTTCTTGTTAAGTAGCTAAACTGAATTTCCCTTATGATCTACAAATCACTTAATTCATTCACCATTTCCTGTGTCCTGGGACCCCAGAAAAGTTCCAAATAAATTCTGAAACACTTGTTTTTAATTGCTTTGAAGTCACATAGTTAAAATATTTATGCTCTAGTGATGTGGATAAATCATACATCAGTATTAACTTTTTCTTTTAACTTCATGCTTAACTTAAGAATACTGTACTTTGTTTGCAAACATTCCAAAGATGCTCGTAATTTTTATTAATCTCGTAATATATAAAAGATATTATTTGTATGTATATTATATATTATATAAAGATATTTTCTGTGTATAAGAGAAATTTAAGAGTTGCATATCTGTTAGCCTAACTTTATGGTTTCTTTCAGATTCATCAAAGGACCAGATCCGAACATTTGGTGGGAAAAGGGTTATTATACCTGTAGGGGCTCCAGCTCCCCAAAAAGATTTTGAGTCTAGTGGGTTTTTAAGGTCGGAATATGTGGTTTACAAAGAAGGGCAAACACGACTGCGGTATCTTCTTAAATTTTCATTTGATAAATCCTTTGCAAAGTCAAAAAATCCAAAGTTGCATCCTAAATAAAAATTAGGAATCTTATACTAGTAAAGAATTCATTATAACATTTTGTAAATGATGCATTTAGGCAAAAGTGTATAGTTAGGTCTTCTTAGGTGACCAAGTGGTTACTTAGGAACATTACACTTAGGATAACCATTTCATCAGAAGTTTCTGATATGCAAGTAGTAGTCATTAACATTTTGTGCACAATCAGTTATGCACATAACTTATTCTCAAGTGATAACTAGTGGAGGAATCCATGTACAGTAGCTTGTTGATAATATGCCTCATGGAGAATAAAAGTATTCTAATAGTAAATTAGGTAGCTAGACTGTCTTACTGGTTTAAAAAACCTACTGATGTTTCTCTTTTGATGAACAAATTTGCTTTTTGTAAAGTCTGGAATTTTTTGTTTACTTCTTGGATGAAATTTTTTGTTGAATGGATGTTGTTTAACTTTTTGTAGGAAGCTGCACCTCAAGACACCTTACTGCTACTTTTTCTTTGATGGGAAATTATTTCTTTATTTTCCATTATATTTTAAAATTTTATTCCCTTGAAATATTAAAATAGTTCAAAGAATTGTCTTCATTATATATTCTTATTTGGTTTTGTTCAGCTTGTTTGTAGTTCTTTGTTAGACAGAGTTCCTATTGATGTATCTTTTATTTTCTCTTGATCAACGGTGATCTCCCTTAGATATTAGTTATACTTGTTTTCACTGCTGATTTAGAGCATGTAATTTCCTAGTGTTTGCCTCTAAAAATTTACATAATTTGTTATATTAATTAAAAATTAGATGTATACCATCAACCATTTTATCATAAAATATTTCTTTTAAATTTCTTTGGTCAGGTTAGTCTTAGGTTTTTTCCAAGAACAGTATTTTCACAGAAGTGAATCCAGTGAGTGAATATTGTAGAAATTTTTAAGAACATAGGATTTATCACAAACACTAGGCAATTTAGCAGACTTGTATTACTGAAGATTTTATGTCTTTCAAGAACAAGAATTTCATGACATATTCTTAATACTGTATAGCAAATTATTGCCAGTTAGTGCCAAATTAGCTCCATTTATAAAATCAAATTATGATATTTTAGTTCCTGGCATCCTTGAAGTAACAAGTTTCTCTGTATTAGTTGTGTTATATTGAAAAGGTTCATTCAATTTTTCATGCTGTTATTGATGAAGAACAGTTAGTTAATTCAATCATGGATCTACATTGAAAAGTGAAGAGCACAAATTGATGAAGAACAGTTAATTCAATCATGGATCTACATTGAAAAGTGAAAAGCACAAACTAATTTGTTTTCGCTCAAGGAATCTCTACCATAACTCCAAAAATACACTATAAACATTTCATGATGACTGGGGTACTGTATTTTTCATTGAGAGGATTTATAATTGACTGTAGCTTGTGCAGTCAGATCCCAGATCATGTGAATTTTATTCACATTGACTCACATTTTGTCTTATATTGCAGCCAGAATGTTCTATTCTATATGACTTTTAAGGGAAATTTGTGGTAAACTAGAAAACTCTATACTGGCCAACATAATCTAAAGTTACTGCCTTATCTTTTACATTTATGTAAATCATCACCCTGTTCTTGACCAAAATATGGCATCAGAAATAAAATGACAAGAAGAAAATTTTATGTGAATTAGCATTCATACTTCAAATATAAGTATCCTAGTAACTGATGCTTTATGCTTAATATAAGAGACAGTCATTTGTTATTTTCCTACCATCATACCAACAGAACATTTTCCATTATATGTAAAGTCATGTTCATGCTACTGTGTTGAGGACAGTAAGTGGTACATATCTACAGAGAGGTTGGTTTACATGACCTGTGTGTGCCAAGATTTCTTTGATCTTGAATATTACTTTAAATGTATTTAGTTTTTGTTGAACAAAGCTTGTTTGTCAAGACTACAGTATTCACAGTTATGATCTGTGTAGTTGCATGCAAAAAGATAAAACAAAGCATTTCTTATGTTCCTAATGCTTTTGTTTTTTGTGGCATTTATGAGGACATGACAGCTACCCTAGATGACTTTAAAGAAATGGGTGAACATTTGTACATTTTTCCTTTATGATTTGTTGTCAAACCTATACATCCTCTGTTATTTGTGTTTGTACCTAAAGTAAATTGTATACGCAAATTGTCTGATAAGTCTTAGCAAATCAAAACCTTTTTAATTAAAAACTTACATTGTCCCACTTTTACTTTTTATGTACTGTATATATGTTTTTTCCTTTGTAATGTTTATCATTATCAGTACTGTATTGTGATTGTGTTAAAAGTGCACCTCACTACTAAACTTTATAGACTACAGTAAACTCTCCTTTAGCCAAATCCCTTGATTATATAATCATCAGATAGGACTTCTCTGGATAACTTGTGAATGAAAACTAGGGTACAATAGAAATCCAGAATATGATTGCGTGTATAATGTTAAGTGCATATAAATTCAGTTCAAGTATATTAAAATTAGTAAGAAAGTAAAAAAAATGTGCAACCAATTAAGAAATGGAATATGGATGGTCCAGTCTGCATGACTTGACAAGTGATGGTCCAGTCTGCATGACTTGACAAGTGATGGTCCAGTCTGCATGACTTGACAAGTGTAATTGAGATCTTTTTGATTATGGACAAAAATGGTGATTGATGACCACTGGAAAAGCCGACTAAAAAGAAGCTGCATCACTAATTTTTTTTTTTTTCTCACAAATATTGACAGCACAATAGGGTTCTGTTTGATAATGTCACCCCTTTAAGTTACTGTTTTTCAACTGCCTTATGTTAGAACGTAAAACATTTCTATAAAGAATACTTAAACCATATGATAAAGAGTATATGAATAGTATAAGCAGTACGAATACTGTATAATTCAAGTATACTTTCATGCTCAAGAATTTTGTTAAGTATGTGATTTAGCATTGTATAACAAATGAGATATGTAAAAAAAAAAAAAAAAATGGTGGGGTTAGAAGTAGGAAAGGCACTGTAAAACCACTTAAAATTGTATAGAACAAGTGTTGGCAGATCATTTGTATCATCTGAAAAAATTACAAATTCTGGGGGGGAAAAAGTTGAATAGTTGTACATATATATATATACCAGTATATTCTAAAAATGTAAAGAAATATCTCCATAGCTTCAACTTGTTTTAAACTGAAAACAAATGCACCTACTCCATATATCTAGACCCCTGGCTAATGCTCAGCATCATCCCTCATTTTCTTGTGCCCAGCTGAACTGAACAGATTAAGTGGTTATGGGAGGCAGGGAATTTTTTTTATCCTAATTAATGGGTTTGTATGAAAAAAATATTTTTGTACTTTTAAAAACATCCAATCCCTCAACTGATGAAGGTGTGAGTGAATATGAAAAAGTTCCAAATTGAGTCTCTTTAGTGTGATACGTTGGGCCTAAAGATGGGAGCTAGGCGACAGGAATGAGCTACTCCAACTGAAGACTGAAATGTCAATGGTTTGTACCCAACAGGTGAAGTGATCCATAAGCCTGAGTACATTCTGTTCACTACACCAAGTTACAAACCTTTCCCTCTTCCTATTCATAGTGTATGAAAATTCCTCTCTCTTTGAGTGTATGGTGGATAACCACACAAGAGGACAGAGACTCCAGCCTGCTATGGAATCTGTACTAGGGGTGTTCCAAGACTACTCCTTAGGGGAAGAGACCTAGGGCAGTGCAAGATCAGACCCAGAAGGTCCACAACCATTTCTGTTGTGGCATATAGGAGCAGAGTCATGTGGGTGTTCCTTGACTACCCAGTTTCACTAGAACCTGATGAATAAAGCCAACAGGAGAAAAAGTATACATCCAACCTGCTTTAGCCCTGGAACACTACATCTGTCTCCATGCAGCTGGGTCCAATTGTAGATTGCAGTACATTGGCAGCCTATGATTCAGAGAGCATACTCCACACTTTGCAATGTTTACATTAAGGGACTTGGTATAGGAAAAATCTGCAGCTTCTGTCAAGGGGTTGGGAATCACATGTTCAGCTCCTAATACAAACTGGGGAACAATGGAATCTGTACATGTTGCACCTCGTGGTGCACTGGAGGCGTTACTTCCGGTTCTTTACAGCATCCTTTCAGCCCCTAGCTCCAACCCCCTTTTTTTTTTTTTACTGAACCTCCATTCATATTCTCTGCTCCTTCTTACTTTCCACCTTCTCAGTTTCCCTTTGGGAAAGAAGATGGCCTCATCTCTGGGGATGACAATCTTCTCAAAATTTTGATTTATGGACAAGGCTGTTTCTGTAACCAGTGAATTTTAGCAATTTTCGTGAGGAAGGAAGTATCAGTACAGGCAACAATTCCCAGGCTTGATCCCGTTAATAGGAAGCTCATGGGAAACAGAGTCTGGCTTTCCAAATGGTGAATATGTAACGAATTGCCTAATGTGATAAAATTTGACCTGGAGCAGCTCAGTCTTGGGGCCAAATCTAAATGATGAATCCCTACTCTTATCAGCTTGAAATTCCCCTTGGGGATGATAAACTTCTGTCACTACTGCCATGAAAAGGAGGGGAAATGTAAACCTGATTGGGACCACTTGGTCAACGACTATCTTACACTTTATGTAAAGTAACAGAGTTTGAAGTTACATCTACTCTTGTTGTCAAGTTGTAGGTTCTAGGACAAAAACTGTGTCTGAGGATAGACAGTTGTGATGGATGGGACAAGCAAGGGAAAAATGAGGCTCTCTCTCAACCTCAAGTAACCAAGGATGCAGCTGGTGGAACTTTAGATGCATAATGTTCATAAGAGCTTTTATGTGCAAACAAAAGCCATTGATTCACATCCAATATTTTTACACCACACATTTTACAGTGAAAACTGTTGACCCTTGGCACATGAACACAAGAAACTAAGATCCTAATCCAAAGAGGACATAAAAGAGCAACTTGTCTTTCCTGGTAATCCTGACAAGTGCACTGAGGCATGGTTGAAAGTCAGTCAGTATACAATAGCCTATATGCTTGACTGTAACAAACAAGTTAACAATACCACCCCAAAAACACACTAAGTTACCACAGTCTAAGCGAGAAACCAAAGCCAACTGACTGATAAAGTACTAGAAAATGAAAGACTACTAATGACAAAATTACCCCTTATAAGTGAACCAAACTAATGTGAATAGAAGGAAACTCCCATTAAATGTTAATGCTAAATATTACTAGACCTAAAAATAAACCTCAACTTACTCAGCAAGTTTCGAGGTGGAAAAAAAGGTAGCAAAAAGAAATTAAATCACAAACAACTGAAAACAAATTACAGAAATTAAATGCAACTTGAACTTCAAAATTATATAGCACTTTAAACTATGTACTCACTCACATTCCTGAGAGGGAAGACTAAGGAATGTTAATCCCCCCACAACACACACATGAAAGCTATTAAAATGTTCCAATATTAAAATGCTAATTTTAACCTGATCCCCCCCCCAAAATAATAACTTATATAAAGACTATACAAGAAAAGTTGGCACAAAGATTATGTACATCTTATATCAAGAAAACTATGTAGATCTTGGTTAAGTGATGACATCAGCTGTAATTGACAGTTGCACAAGAGATTAAGGGATAATGTGAAACTTTATTAGTGTTCTTCCTTGATAAAACAGATTGGTGAATCAGGATATCCCTAAATGGAAGTGAGGTATCTTATAAATTGAGGTATCTTATAAATTGAGGTTGTAATAAAAAATCATTCAGTAAATTATATAGGTGCTGAAATCATGTTGGATCCTCACTTGTGAAAGTGTTAAAGAAAAGATGCAGACAAACATCCAAAACTACTTATTGCTGATGAAACTGAGCATAGCTGTTCCTATGAAATATTATACAGCATAATAAAACTCCTTTACCTTTAGTTATTAGCGTAAATCGTATAGGATCTACTGTAGAATTACAGTATGGCATTCTAAATTTAATAAAGTATTTATGCATCTACTGTAGAATTACAGTATGGCATTCTAAATTTAATAAAGGAGGCTACATTGGAATCAGTAATACAAAAGTCAATACCCTTAATGACCCAACCCTTGATGGTACAGAATGTGATGCAACAAGGATAATAAAATGTTACATAAGACTATGTATCGTTATTTTGGTAGGCAGCAAATGTTTAGTTTTGAGACAAATCACTGAAGGCACTTTTTCTACAATCTTCCCAGTTTATCTGATTTTTTTAAGAAAATGCATTTTATATTTTATTTCCAAGAAAAATCCTTTGTTGTTATTATTTATGGTTAATCAGACCACTTTAATAAAGTCTAAGCTCCTGTAAATAAGCAGTTATATACAGTATATCACATATCTTAGAAACTTAATATGTAACTCCATACAAAACGTGAAAATTTTCATACTTACCAAGTTTCTTTGTCCAAAATTTGTCTGTCATCAAGGCAGTCTCATTTATGCTGAACTGCATTTTCAGCACTCAAGGACGGAGTTGGTGGGGCATTCATTAATTGCCTATAATGATCCAATGATTCAAATTAGAAAGATCAATTTGAAACAAGATAAAATGACTTATCTGTTCTTTTATAATTTAGAATACTGCAATCTTAAAATGGTTTTAGTATGCTTTAGCTGTAATTATTAGGGTGCATCCACACCAAAGTAAGATGTCACAGATTGTTGGAAATATACTGCACATAGTAAAGTTGCTGCAGATATATTACAAACAGGTTGAAAAAGTCAACTATTGTAAGAGAAGAACAGGCCCTTGACAAATGCTGGATAATCATATGAAGAACTACCAATAAGTCTGACTTGTATTCAGCCTGTTTGGTATGTATGTGCGATGAAGTGCCATGTTTTTATTTTTACTGCACTGAAGTACATGTGCACCCTTAGATTCATTATCCCAATTAATCTGTCACTTTTCATCAATAATGGGTTGCAGTGAGACTTTATATCATCCATAGGACAGCTACAATATAATGAAGGTTGATATAGCTTTGGCAGCTCGTCATAATCCTTACTATAAGTTTAATACCTACATGCACAGGGATGCAAATTTCTCAATCTTTATACCAATTTCAAATTACTTATGGGATACAGTATTTATTTTAATACGTTATACAAGATGACTTTGGGACAGTTTTCAGAACTTCAATGGCAGTTCTAGTGCAGTGAACATGATGAAATTTTGTGGTGTGCTAGTCATCTTAGTACCAAAAACAAGCATCACTGACAATTCTGTTGTGAAAATGAAGGTATTGTTAGGTAATGATAATTATTTTATTACAAAATATGGTGGTCAATCCTAAACCATAGGATTTTATTACAAAGTATGGCAGAAAATCCTAACTTATAAGATTATGACATGTCAGTGTAAACTGTACAGTACAGTGTAAGCTATTACACATATGACAAATCCTTTTGGCCAGATTTTTTTGTCTGGTTTAATTTGTTACTATTGAATAATTTTTTCATAAAATCTGCTATTGGAGGGACAGTGGTTTCAGTGATGCCAGCAATCATCTGACTTTTTTTTGTCAGGATCCCCTTGTCTTGAATGTCTTACATGAGCTAAGATCCAATTGTGTCTCACTATCTATAATGCCTTCATGTAACTTATGGCATGAATAATTTACCTTTGATTATCTTAACTGGACACCAATCTGGTATAAACAAATTTTTTGAAAGATACTGCACAGTAATGTACAATACCATCACTATAAACTTGGCAAGTGCCATTAGGGAGTATACAAATATGCTTAATTTTTTTTTTAAATACTGACAGCTGGTATGAATCTGGAGGAAGATTTCTAGTATTAGAGGAATTCTACTTTATTATTTAAATTCATGGACTCGATAAGTCAATTAGTTCGAGTAGTTATTTTTTAAAACATTTCTGACTGAATAACATTTTAGTTGGCAAGTTACTTGCTTAGTATGATAAGTATTGCACTTTACATAGTTATGAGGGGATAGTGTAGATGCAGTGGGATTTCAATGCTTTCAATGTAAAGATTAATTTGGAGAGGCATCAATGTGGATTCTTAGCCCTTTATGAAATGAAATTATGACGGAT
Source organism: Macrobrachium rosenbergii (assembly GCF_040412425.1). NCBI lineage: Eukaryota > Metazoa > Arthropoda > Malacostraca > Decapoda > Palaemonidae > Macrobrachium > Macrobrachium rosenbergii. The sequence goes on along the minus strand of NC_089742.1, from coordinate 43,025,536 downwards.
GCTGTGATGAACTATATACTACACTGTGTACTATATTTGACTGCTGCTGTCAATTACTGATTAGTATACATTAACTGAAATATGAACAAGCATTAGAATTATGGTAACCTCTCAAGAACAAAATGTGGGTGGGATAGTCTTTCATTACATTGTGTATATCTTTGCATTCAAGCTTTTTATTAAGTTATGTGTATAAAAATTAATATTTAAAATTTTACAAATTGGCTAATGGCTATTAGTTTGTCTTAAGATTTTACTCCTGTATAATTTTTTTGTCTGAAATATTTCTATAACAAAACCCTTTGTTTCTCTGAAGAAAACTGAAACCATACTTTAGAAAACTAAAGTGTCAAGTAGGTCAAAGATTTTCAATAATATAATTTCTTACTATGAAGGCATAACACTAAGATTATTATTTTTGAGGGACATCATTTTTTAAGTATCATCATTTATGTTTGTGTGGATTTGCTTGGAAATTGTAAATTATTGGAAAGTTTATGTAAATATCAACAAATGGTGACAACTCAGTGTGTACATTTTTCAAAACTGAGTACAATATCTCCAAGTAGTATTACAGTAGTTGCCTTTTGAATATTCAAGATAATAGGTATACTATACGTAATTACAACTGTAATTGTCAATTTATAATGAAATCCTATACAGATCAGAAAATCTATATAAATGTGAATCTACATACTGTATTCAGTATTGTCCTAGGACTCAAAATTGTTTGTAGGTCAGTTTTAGGTTTACTCAAGGACCCTGTCTGTCATTAATTTCAGTACCTTGTGAACTTGCATATTAGTCCAACTGTCATACATACAAATTAGTTTGCATGAAAATCCACCTTCCAAAAGAAGCAATCAAAAATCCATTCTCACAACTTGACGACCAAAAGTCAATGAATGCACAATAGTAAGGTTGCTATGGTGGTCCAGTAATCTGGCAGCAGTGAAGAAGCAAGTGATTTAAACCAAAGATTAGACCTCAAAATTTAAATGAATGTTTGTCATCACTCAACTCAATATTCATATCATGAAAATGTGATAGACTTCCCCCCCCCTTTTTTTTTCCAGCCCGAGAAGAACCCTAAAAGAGTTCAGAGGACTGGTTAAACAAATCATTTATAACTAACTAACTGTGTTAGAATGATGATTAACCGCATTAAACAGATCAAGACCAAAATTGGATTATGGCACAGGTTAATACAAAGTACTGCCCCTCTTCCCAGGGACAAACTTAACTTTTTATTATCAGTATCTATTCTTGCATGCAAAATGCACGGACAGTGTAAGGAAAACTAATTAAATAGCTTTCCAATGAAGAATACAATCAAAACCAGATTTATTGAAAACTTTGTTTTAATGATGATAGTCATTGCTGATAATGTATTGAATATGGTAGTAACAAATTAGAACAGATTAAGCCTATCACTGGATTATAGCTGTTTTTATTAAAAATAAAGTTCAACACCAAAACAGTTCTCATCATTGCAAAGATGAGACAATATATGGGTTCATCTTTGCAATGACGACAACAGAGTGACCCATGGGTATGTAATGAATACCCATACAATCAAATTCCAGATCAAGTGGCAACATTACCATTAAACCTGTTTCATGCCACTCAAAATTTCTGCTAATGGTGAATAGTCATTTCTTGGAAACCCCCTTAAAGTAATTTTGTCACAATTTGCTTCTGTGAAATTGGTAACTTTCTGAAGTTGCAATTTATTACACAACATACCAGTGTATTTTACTTTCAAGAACAAACGTTCTGGACCAACTCCATAGAGACAAGAATTGAGACTTAACTGTCACTGAACTGTCTCATTAACTGTCACTTAATAATAATGATCCATCTTAACAGTTACATTTTTTAGTATTAATTGTGTATTGTAACACTTTGAGCACTATTCAAATACAGAAACCACAGTGCCATAAATTAAACTGCTGCATTAGATATATTTTTCGTTTTTTTTTGTTATTTTATAAATATTCTCTAAGGAAACTAATACAGTATATTAGACAACTGAAATGGATAAACTTTCTTGCACTTCAGTGCTATTTTTTTAAGGAAAAATGTATTACTGTATTCTCAACAAAAGTTCACCCAAAACTTACACATATAATCAAGTGGTATTCTTATGCACTTCGTAGATGCAATTATGCTGTGTGCGCGCCTGTGTGTATGTATGTGATATATACATGTTTTTATATGTGTGTGTGTGTGTGTATATATATATATATAATATATATATAATATATATATATATATATATATATATATATATATTATATATATATATATATATATATATATATGTGTGTATATATATGTATATATGTGTGTGTATATATATATATATATATATATATATATATATATATATATATATATATATATTATATATATATATATATATTATAAAAACTTTATCATACGTAACATAGTAGTACAGTATTGTATAATAATCCAAATGAAATGGCATTTATTTTTTATCACATGTATTTATTTAAGCTATATATATTATCATAATTAGTCTTAAGTACTACAATTATTCATTCCACCAGACCCAGAGTTTTTCTTTTTGGGGGGGTTATAATTATCAAATATATCTTGCTTCAATATGCAAGGGTTAAATACAATCTTAAAATTCACCTTCCTTCTTATTCAACCATTTCATCCAAAAGCATGGAGTTGTGTTAATTACTTTATTGGGTAGACCCACTACAGTACCTGAATACTTATGTAGTTATCAGTGCTGGACTTTATGAGCATAGCAAGTACACAAGTTCAGTGATTAGGTTTAAAAAATTACTGCAGGTCTCAAAAATCCTTTTTATAGTAAACATCACCAAAATACTGGAGGGATATGATAAACTTATTCTAAACACTCTTCCATGCAAAGCCTGGTTCACCAGGAAAATTTTTTGTAGTCATGCTAAATGGAACTGTAATTGATCATAAAATAATCATTGTCGGCTTTAATTCAATTCTAATATTGACGATGCAACTACAATACAGTGCAGTACTTGGAATTAGTGTTATTCACTTACTAATGCAAATTTTGAAACTTAGGGCCTCATCATCTGGGAGTAAGATGGTTACAGAGAGACTTTAGATCTCAAGCTCCAAATTTGGTACCAACATCTGTCTTCAACGTTTGAAAATTATGAACGTTAAATAACTGCTCATCATCAATTGCTAGAGATCATCATTGGCTGGACAATAAAAAACTTGTAATGTTACACTATAAATGTAAATCAAAATATCCATTTGAAAATCTGCATAAAAAATTTGAAAATCTGTATAAAAAAGCTGAAATGTTTCAAATAACCTTTTACAGACAAAAGAACTCAATGAAATTTCTCTGATATGTGTATTTGAACATTAGCAGAATTCCAGTAAATGCAGTGAAAACTGAAAGAAAACGGCAACGAGTAATTTCCCAAATTAATTTCTGTAAACCGCAGATTCTCATGCCAGCCTCTTAACATCAAAAAGGTGTTACTAATAGACACATACTGTATTAACTGATAAACGGTTCATTCAATACTGTAATACTGAAGTGGAGATAACTTTAAACTATCTAAAAAATTTAAAGAAGTCTTTTGGTCGACTCCACCTAGCCTCTTCTAAAACTAACAATTAATCCATTGTACTAAGAAGGCCTTTGTGACTGCTACTTTCCGTATATGATGACAATTACGGAATAACAGAACAAGGAATCCATTTTATCAGATGCTCGGAAGAAATTACCTTTAATATTTTTGGTATGTTTCTCCAATTAGAAGAGTAAGCCAAAGGACAGACATAATCTAACAAGTGACTTCATGAATACAGGGCCCCCTTCCCATTGAAGAATTGTCGCTTTTTGGAAGGACGTTAGTGTCTAGAGACTCAGGAACTGAACTTATTTGATAAAACAAGACAGACAACATTTTTTTCCGTTTATCTGTGCTAGGGCAAAAATTTAAAAGAAACTATATTCTTGGTTGATCTTCACTTGTGAAAAGGAAAATAAATTTCATACAGGCAATCAGATTGATTTGTTTTTCCATACACTAAAGTCTCTGGAAAAACCTGCTTAATGAAACAAACATGACAAAGAGCAAAACTTACTCGGTCTGATGACATTCAAATGCATCCATGATGAGGATATTAAAATTTTTTTCTGAAGAGTAAATAACACAGGTCTGGTATGGAACTTCAATTAACACAGCTTGGATTTTTCTCTAACAGTCTTGGCCGTTTGGCTACGAACAAGATTAGGAGGAGTGTCAGGAGTTTATTTTTCAATAAATGTATTTCATCAACTCTAGAGGTAGTTATTTAATGCCTCCAGAAAAGGGAAAGATATATGTTGTCATTCACAGTAAGACAGTTCGGGGGAATTTGACAACCATCTTGGACAAGAAGCTCAAGAGTTACGAGGTAAATTGTTGCCGATGGCCTTTAGTTGATTCAAACTTTCAAAATATATGCTGGAAGAATAATGTTTTCTACTAGCCACAGCATTACACTGCGAAGGCATTTGTCCTCAATTTTGTGTCTTTTTAAGGGAAGACAAAGGTTATACATCAGTATTATTTTACATGGTGAAGAAATCCACCTTAAAGGAAGGCAAGGCAAGTACATCTCTTACATATGCGATGAGACAGTTAGACTAACCAACTTCAAGAGCTTTCTTAATGATAATTAAACAGCAAACTGTACAATTTTCAAATGAGTAACTGAAATTCCTTTGTTGAGATAGGCAACTGCCAAAAGTTTTTCAATAGCCAAGTGCATGCATTCATGGAATCTTGATTTTCTTTTGAAAAATCATTACTCAGAAAAGAATGACTTGACACTTCTATAAAACGTCTTGAACAATTCAATTCCAACCCTCCTCTAGGGCAAATGTGATTCCTCCTCTACCTGTTCCTTAACTGGTACCTAGTAATTGATGTTTTTTTTTCTTTTTTTTTTTCTCTCAAGACACTGGTCTGCTATTTAGCCAGTTTGCGGTGAGTGAGACAAAATGCCGCAGTTATTATGCCGTGTTCTAATATGATATGAATGAGCCAAGATAAAGAGTTGGCGTTGCATGACATTCAATGCGGAATACATACTTTTGCAGGTGATTCTACGAAAGTTAGGTAATGGTTTTGAAACAGCATTTTTTTTTTTTATAAGCAGCCGGAAGACGAACGGCCATTGAACGTGAATGCTCTCTCTCTCTCTCTCTCTCTCTCTCTCTCTCTCTCTCTCTCTCAGAACTTGTTTCCTCTTTCAGGAAACGGCATTAGCAGGAAATAACGATGGTATATATTCATCTCTAATACTTTAAATGAATACAACCAATAATTTGTGCCATTTATTCTCACATGCCTCATTCTGACATTCAACCAAAACATGATTGGCGAAAAATAATTTTATTTCAATGTGGCATCTTGAAGTTAAAACGTAGTTCTTTGTATCATAGCAAATCTCAAAGGAACTGGACACAGGTATTAAAATTTTAGAGTATGCCAGGTAACATATTAATAAATTCTACTTAAACAGAAAATGAGTGATTCCTTTAAATGCAATTCGCTTTGTGTTACAACAGGTCTATGCATAATGTTCACATAGCAAGTGCACCGTTCTACGTAATTAGATGGGAAATCACACGAATTCACGAAACAGCGCAAACGTTTTCAAAGGCTTGTATATCCCGTAGATTTTATCAGCCCTTCAACGTGCTGTGTACATTTCACTCTCCAAAAGACCTTTGAGATTTATATTAATTTTTCCTTACGTTTTACATCGATGGCACAGACGATTTTAGTATTTAAATATTCTACATCATTTGCTTTTTCCCGTACAATCAGTTAATAAAAGACCGAAACCTTCAACAGAATGAATGGGCTAATCGCTTCCTACTAACACTGGCCAAGCTGCAGCCCCATCTCTGCATGAATACTAAGGGCCGACACGTCTATTTCTGCTCTTTTTATCATACACTCAAGTCAACACTTTTACGGAATCTCTCTCAATCTGACCAAACCAACCCAACCCTTCCGTTTCTTAATTTCACTTATACTTTTCTAATTATTTTTTCCCTTATTTCTCGTCAAATCTCTCTCTCTCTCTCTCTCTCTCTCTCTCTCTCTCTCTCTCTCCACTGCGCGCGCGCGCACACACACACACATACACAGAACAACAAACAGACACAGGCATATACACAGTGACACAAGTAAAGAATTATTTCTACTAACATGAGTACGTTTCCCTTTGCAAATATTTTTCTTTGTATGGAAAAAAGAAGGTAATTTTCCCCATCGGTTTCATGTAGTTAACGTATATTCATTTTCAAAAGTAATAAAAAATAATAGAACACTTCGCCATTAGATGGAGGACGTTGTCACTTACTCAAATTTTACAAGTAGTAAAAGACAAATAAGACAAATAATAAGACCTAAATCTAACCTTCCCAAAATAATTAATTTAAATTATGGCGGCGGTGGTTTGCTGTTAGTATTCAAATGGTGAATTTGTAGGTCGAACGTGTTGTAAATATCATACTTACTGTTCTCATTATGTAATTTTGAAAGCATATGATTTGACAGTATTACAGCATTTTACTAAGATTTTCACAGATCAATCATCTGAGGTCACCTTATGACGTAAAATGTCTTCGCTAAATTCTGGAAAAACAGTTGGAGGTAATATCCCACCAAGCTTTCAAGTGATCTTGAAATAAAGATAGGACAAGGTAACGCATTCCTCACACGGAGTATAAACAGTTAAAACATGAAACTAAGGTTAAACTGCTTAGTAATTATTCACCTTAAAAAGAAGGTAACTTTAGATACAATTTTCGGCTAATCTGCTATGCGCTAACTGAGGAATTTCGTCTAATGCTAATGCCAAAAATAAAAAGAAAAAGGAAATCTTTGGGACAAAAATCATGTAGAAGACAGTGATCCTTATACTAAATCTAGAAATCCCCAAATCATCAGTGTTAATGAAGAATAAAATGCCATCAAATCTCCAATGATGTAAAAAAAAAAGCTGAAAAAAATGAAATATCTGTTAACAATAATACAAAGAAAAGTGTTTGGCCAGTAATAATGGGAAGTGCGAAAAATACAGTGAACTGAATAGCGCCAAATTTTCTAAAACTTATTTCACCAAGAGGATTTTTTTAAGCTTTGGGACTTCCAAGATTTATATGCAATCCGTCTGAATTAATACCCTGGGACCATAACCATCAGCGCAAATCAGATCTAAAAATACTATGAAACTACCCATCACTCTTGCGTCAGACGTACCTCTCCTTGGTCACTATATATAAGCAATTCTCTCTACACACTGATATTGTATAGAGCCAGAGAACTAAATTAACAGTTATGAATACTCCCTTGTCCTATTGCCTTTTTGAAATTCCGAAACATACTATAATCAGTTTAGTCAGTGTCCTATTCCAACGGCACTCCCATTTTTTCTCAATAGTGACCTCGCATCACGTAAGGACAAGATACTTCCATAAAAACACAATTGATTTGGGGATGAAATTAAAATAATTTGCAGGTTCCTGTTTCAATTATCTTTGAAAAACATTAATTTCAAAATTCGCAGGCATTATTCGAAAATTCTGGCAGCACAAAAAATTATCTTCACTGGTAGGACCTTTCGTTTCACTGATTCCTTGTTTCATAGCCCGCTCGTCGAAAAAAAGAAGGAAGTGAATAAGACAACGTTCCTGATCAGTTTTAAAGTCACCTAAACAATCCCACGTACCATGACGCGTTCCCAGAAAGAAGTCTTTATAAACGAACAGCCAGTTCCAAATGTTTGTACCACAAACCTTGACAGAGAATATCCAGAAAATACCAAATGTATTACTTTGTGAGGCAAGAACTGGCTTCACATTGTCTCCAATATGTGAAATAACCTGAAGGTAATTTAGTACATACAGTGCTGCTATTTAAAAAAAAAAGCAGTGTTGATCATCTGGTTGCTAAAGCTTCTCACTATGCAATATTTCTCAATACTCAAAACTAGCCATCTCACATTACTTTACTTACAGTTAACCAGACGACGAAAACTGCAGATTACTCATCTCTAATTTTTTTTAACTAGATGCCTACTCCGTGCAGAATGTTTCATATATATTTCTTACATCTATCCATAATAGTTCGTTCCATGTCGTCCCTTATCTAACGTCCCCTTTCACTCAATCGGCCATTTGCCTCATCATTAAACATATGAAAGTGAAACTGTCAATGCTCCAATATTGTGACCCAACATAATAGCGCATTTCGTAACAAATAATATACGAAAACTGATAATTTAAAATGATGAACATAAGTAACGCAACGCATTATTACAGTTGGAGAGAGATATTACAGTTGGAGAGAGAGAGAGAGAGAGAGATTTCAGACTGGCTTTTAAAATTTTCTCCCAGCTGATGCATGAATACTTCTTCATTAATCAGGATTTTGTTATCGGTTTTCATTTTGGTTTTAAAGATCATGTGATATTTACCGAACCATATCTAAAGCATTTTAACAATAATAATAACTATAATATAATAAGTAGCATGCAGAAGGTAATTATGAATATTACGAAGATGAAAAGAGCATAAAGGAAAGCAAACATGAAAGTTAAGTAAAGACAGAACAGGTAAAAGGTGATAAAGAATGGGAGATGATCAAAGGTGAGGCCTCGATTAGCGAGAAGTGATTCTGGACGCTGGCACATGAGTGAAAAATAAACGAAGCTGATGTTGGGGAAATGCAACGAAGTGCTCAGCAAAGGCGAACGATTATCATCTGAAGCTCAAATGCAAGGATGAACTGAGACTGGAATACAAGAATATGAGGAGCATGAAAATAATGAGGCAATATAGCGTCCGACTGATCAAATAAGCCAGAAAGCGGCATAAAAAGATGGAAACAGATAGTTTGTGAATAAAAAGCATTCTTTTGAGAGTGCACCTGACGGATTGTTGAATGTAGTAACAGAAGAGAGGAAAAAATGATGCAAGAACTGAGGATATAAAAAAGTTGGATACACAGGAAAACATAAAAACGTTAGTCGAAGGTAAGGTTACTTCTTAAATATTACAGTATCGTGGTGGAATGTGACTCGGCTTCAGGTTATGGTTATTTGCGGGTATGGTTTCCGAAGAATGAACAAGGGAAATAATTACTGTTATTTTCAATACAAGAAAACTGTTATAAAGCAGAGTAAGAACTGAGATTGCATAGAGCTGCGCATGTACCTAGATATGTGTAAGGATGGGTTGTAATTGTGAGAAAAATATAAAAATACAATCACAAAGAAAAAATGCTTAAAAAGTTATCCCCAACACTGCTGTTTGAAACCATAAGCATCTACATTCAAGTGCACAACCAACACCTCTCTCGGTCCAACAGTGTCACGTACTGTCAACATTGTATGAGAGAGACTCGCCATTATTGTGCCAATCTTGATTCTATTAAACTTGTCATCTGCGAGAAGTCTCTATGTGTGCGTGTGTTTCTTTATGTACAGACGTAAAGTTATAAGGCATATTTTTACATGATTTCGATGATAGAAATTTATCGCCTTTAGTGAAAGAAAAGAGGCACAGGCGTGATAGGTTGCTTCCTCATCCCTGGTAACGAATGAAAGTAAACTGAAGGAAAGCTAGAGGCTATAAGTATAAGAGGGAATTGCATGTTAACTCAAAACAGAAGCAGCTGTGGTGATAATGTTCGCAAGGCAGTAAATATATAATAATCTGTATATAATAACCTAATATTCATTTATCTCACTTGATCAAGTAGTAAATTGCACACAAGAATGACTAAGCCTTTGCTTAATATTTTAGTTTCATAGAAACGGTTCTATTAAGCTCAGGAAAAAGTAGCACGCACCTAATTAATATTTACAACCTGTCATAAAACAAAACCATAAGAACTGCAATCTAACCTTGAATCACTAACAAAGAAAAATTGTCCTATCAAATTCGTGTGACAACGATTTTGCAAGAGTAAGAATATTTGATAGAGGCAGCCGGGTCCTTTAGGGAGCTAAAGTAAGGAGACTCTTCACTTAATATTAAATTGCTCGCTTGATCTAGTAAGGTTAATACCTACATGAGACTCCCTCCATACTTGAGCAAAGTTACCAAATGTACCCAAACGGTGAATCACATCTGCAACTTCTCACGATGCCGTTCGGTAACAGCTTTTAAGACACTATGAGGGCATATTAGAAGGCCCTTTGAGATAACAAGAGTCTTTAAAACATTTTTTTTACGCAGCAAATAATGGAGATATATAAAGTGGAGGGGAAAAGGTAACTGCTGTGTTTCAAAAAGAATATATACAAAATTGTTACCAATAAACCTTATTTTACTGTATCCTTAAAGAATCTTATAATTAGAAACTTGGCTCAAGTATAGCTTGTATATAGTTCAGCTTTACATATTCTATATTTTCATATCCACGTATTTTTTTCATTTAACAATGATTTAATGGTTCTATTTTCCTGTTACTTAAATCTTGGTTCTTGGTTACTTTCCTACTTTGGCAGTGATACAGAAACCCTTTTAGATTCAGCTGTATTTTGTCCAAGTACGCGGCTGCTTTACGTTGTCTCATTCCTTTTTTGACACAGGCGTTTCGCTGTATATTAGTTAGTCAACTGTGATAAGCTACGGCCAAGGCAGAGAAGGGCAGGGAACTAGCAACCCCAATTCCAATAAACCTCAAATACAGTATATATATATATATATATATATATATATATATATATATATACATATATATATATATATATATATATATATATATATATATATATATATATAAATAATATATAATGTAGTACCCACCAATTACATCCGACGGTTACTTAATGAAATGAAGCAAAAGGATGCTGGGCATACAGAAATCACGGGATTACAAACCCTAGGCTTTTACGATTTTTTTAGTTTTCTGTAAAATAAAATTTTGTGCCGGCTTTGTCTGTCCGTCCGCACTTTTTCTGTCCGCCCTCAGATCTTGAAAACTACTGAGGCTACAGGGCTGCAAATTGGTATGTTGATCGTCCACCCTCTCAGCCATAATCGGGCGTCTGGCAACACTATACGACGGGCCGCCACCGGGCCATGGCTGAAAGTTTCATTGGCCGCGGCTCATACAGAAAATTCGTTTGCGCCGAAAAAACTTCGGCGCATTTTTCACTTGTTTTTTGTAGTAATAGAAAAATTAACGACCGGATGCCTTGGTTTTTACTTACACCGTTGTTTATGTAAGTAAATATTTACTTGTTAGTTAAATCACCTTTGTCTGACTTTTATTTTTTTGATATATGTGGGTTCTATTCTCTGCAAGCTTTCTTTGCTAGTTGTTGACCTCGTAGGTTGATCCATACGAGTGTTTGTCGACTCTGAATAAAAATATTAATAGCATTCATCATCGTTATCATCGCATCCAACACCACGCGACGCAAGTTGCCGTAAAATTCCACCACTCCTGTCCTTTTTATCCTTTATCTTCCATAAACCACTACTCATCCCCAACATCTCTTCTCCTAGTTCTCATCCAAGTAGGTATTACCGTTACATCTTAAAACATGATTTTAGCCACGTGAGCTTCAGGAGACTCCAGGTCTGTTTCGCAATATTTCGACAAAATTTCTTGTCTTTGAAAGGAAGCTACAGAAAATATTTCTTAGAAATTTTCTGTCTCTACAGATAATGTCTTCTCCATCTTGGAGATTCCCCTAACCTCCCGTGACGGAAATCAGGTGATGATATGGATAAGCAGTGTCAGTTTCATAATGGTTGAAAAGTGTATCAAGTTCTTGAAAGCCCAAATAACTCGACTATCAACCATTTGTGACGCGTGTCGACTTCCGTTGGTACGTTATAATTACCAGTGTTTTGGGGATGTCTTTTCTAAAACCTACGAGTTTTGAGTGCATGAAAAGACTGAATTTATCATGCACAAGTATTTAGCAATCTTTTAATTACTGCTAAGGATGAACTTACCAAGTACTCTGCCATTCTCGGCACAATCAACCTTTCATTATTAACTTAATCCGTTAGGTAATCCTTGATAAAGTCCTAAAAATATTCACTTGTGCTTTAAGAGTTTCTCAGGCTTGGACATATTTTCTTTTCTGTTAACAAAAGCTTTGAATCATTTGAGATTGTTTTTCCCACATCCATAGTGTAATCCATATGCCATAAAAGTCTTCAGTGAATTTTTTCTTGTCATACCTCAACACTGCCCATTCTTTGGGTAAATGTATTATCACGTTGCGTCTTGCAGGCAGTAGGTTTCTGAATGCAAAAATGCTCCCAAAATACTTATGGAAACACTATGATAACCATTGTTCTCTGATTAATGATGCTACCCTACCAGGTCGTCTGTATTCTGTATACAGGAATCTTCTGCCAAATCACAACCGTATACAAGACCTCATAGGTATACTTCCCCTGGTAACTGTGCCCAGTTAATGCAACTAACTACCATTGCTTTTTCCGTTTTTAACAGTTTGGATGTTATTAATGGCACAATTATTATCATTATTATTGCAGTTCGTTGCGGTTGTGATTCAGTGCTCGTTGTGGCATATAAGGAAAAAATGAAACCACAAATGGAGCTGAACTTCCGGTGGTAAAGATTGACGTAAAGTCACGGGAGCAAATAAAATTAGGAAAATGGGCCCGGTTCGAACGTAATCGTTTACATGGGAAGATTAAAACGTAACTCCTTCAAAGCCTACTTTTCGTAATTTGACAAAGCTAACAGGAAATAATAACATTAAATTTCTTATGAATCTTGCCGATCTCTCTATCTCTGTGTATGTATGTATGTATTTGACGTAAGAACTTACAATGAACACAAATACATTAACCTACCAACATTAAACATTTTCTCCCAACAAGCAGAACTTTTAGAAAAACGACGTGGTCGAGTATACTGTACGCATGTGGCGGTAATGCGGAAAGTATTAACAACTAAGTCATGTTATATTGGATTATAAAAAATGAGCTACATGAGAACGATCAGACTTGCATTTTGCATATGCAGCAACATTTGTTTTACATGTTTTTCTTTGTTCAGAGGAAAAACACAACTATTTTTAAATTTCTGTGATCACCGTTTACCAAAACTTCCGTCCTTCTGCAAAAATCAATACTCAAAATGTTAAGAATTTTACGAAAACTTTTTTTTATTATCTTTTAATTTTCAAACACGTACGGTCAGCTGGAGACTAATAAGGACACGCCTGCAGTTTGCGCAATGGAGCAACAGCCACATTCCTTGAACTTATGTTAATCAGTAAGACTGCAAAGCTATTTAAAGGGCCCTGAACACTATCTTAGTTTTTATGATACAACACTTGCTAAGGAAATATTTACATGTAATCTGTTTCTTGATTAGTGTTTTAACCTCCTTTCCTTTTTTCACATACGGGCAGTGTTCTGTGGAAGCTTGCTTTTCATAACCATTAGGCTTGCTACAGGAAGCATTTTTGCACATTTTGAATAATAATAACAATTTCGCGACGATTTTACGAAATAACACTGACCAATTTTATCACCACTTCAAATACTAACTCTCTATAAACTTAGGTATTTATAAAATTATTATACTAGCTATGGTCCGTCCCTTTCAGCAGACAATCATACTCGTTTATAAAAGGAGCCGTGACAGGAACTACGGCGCCTAACTGCGAGAACACAAATTTATCTAGCACAAAAATCACCTAGCTTTCCTGACTTCGACTTCTGACTATTGAGATTTTAAAGACTTCATCTCTTTACCTATTTGATTTAAGACTTTTAAAGCCAGGTGATATATCTAAAACCCAAACGATAACGCACAGTCTCTTTCTTAACCTTGAAATTTATGAAAAGATGCTGCACAGGAGATGCAGTCCAGTATGCCATCTACCATGAACGCCAAAATCCCAATGACCACTTGAAATGATAAAAATGAGTCTCACTCAACTTTTTTATTCTTGAAAAAAAATAGCCAATAATTGTTTAAATATTAATAATAATAAAAAATAACAAATGTTGAGAATAAGGTTAACGTCCCAGCATTGTTAACACCAACTGATTCGGAATCTTACATCTTAGCTATCTGCTGCACGAGGCAATGGGTCATAATGTGGCCTGGGAAGCCTACAGTCAACAAACTGCTACTGTAAAACAGGACAGAAATGTTACAAGAAACAATAGCATACTATGTACTCTTCATCAATGGTCAGTTTTTCCAGAGTGAAATACTTTCGCTATCATTGAAACTAAGTGGCACACATGAAAAACAAAGAATTCCTCACTCAGTGTCAACAGAAACTCGTCTGAAAAACAAAGTATGTTTTCAACCTGAAGGTTATATACTTATGTATATAATATAGTCTATTATACATAGGAACTAGTTTTCCTGTACGTACTTAAAATACATACACACATTTACAAACGTATATACATACATATACATACTGTATGTATATATATATATATATATATATATATATAATATATATATATATATATATATATATATATATATATATATATATATATATATATATATATATATATATATTACTCGTCATTCCTTCTTGGATGGGGTGGTTCCGAAAGGGATATTTTAACTTCTGTCTGGTGTTTTTTGTTGGTCACATGAAATTACTAATCGGAACGGAACGTTGCTTATCTTCACTGATGGGATGGCAACGACACACAGAACGTGTTATCGCTAACGGTATATACTGTATATATATATATATATATATATATATATATATATATATATATATATATACTGTATATATATATATATATATATATATATATATATATATATAAACTGTTGATATATATATATATATATATATATATATATATATATATATATATACATACATACATACATACATACATACATACATACATACATACATACATACATACATACGTATGTATGTACGTATATACATATAACGCACTGCAAACGAGGGAGAGGAGGATAATGGATCAAATCGATATTTGCTCTTACGCATGAATACTATGAGTAGCTAGTGCAATACGAATGATTAAGTCCTATAATCTTATTGAGTCATACAACAACTGTAGGGTTGTCCCCACAACCTATATGTATCTACCGCTCAGAGAGAGAGAGAGAGAGAGAGAGAGAGAGAGAGAGAGAGAGAGAGAGAGAGAGACTGTGGCAAGGTTTTATTTCCTAAATTGTATATTCATGAAACGAGCTTGTATTAAACGCAAATCACAGGTTACTACCAGTCAGGAACCCGTAAATAGCACCAAATACACGTCAGCTCCACCCAAACATATAATAAACATATAATCATTCATGGCGAACGAAAAATCATTCTAGAACTGACTAGTGGAATTTGAGAAGATTCAGTAGCAAAGTTTTATGGAAAATTAGATAGTTCTCTTCATGAGTTAGAATCATACTTTCCCATTCATAGATCCGACATTATCCTGGCAGAGGTAAGGAATTCTAGACTGCTTATACGTAATGCCAAAGGACAGACATTTACTTTCAATCAATGAAAATAATGTCTAGTGTCATCTCCATCTATCATACAGAATTAAGATGTTCTGAAATATCAGGAAAATCAGTAATATTTACAAGAAAAGTCTTGTAAACATTAAAAAGCTCATATTGAAGTCCAAGCTACTGTATATATAAAGCCGTGATACAGAATAAACTATATCAGCTTATAACTCAGATACAAAACTGAACTGGAAAACACTGAAAATTAATCACAAAGAAGCCCGATAAGTCGACTTACTGGGTCTCAAATGTGATCGATTTTATCGAGACTGCATAACAGAAATCATGGGTGAAATGATCGTTCATTTTACTGGTCGTCCGCCATTTTGAGGTTTTGGGAAAATGTTCCTGTAATTTTTTCGCCTAGCAAAAGGTTTACTTAAATGTTTTTAAAATATTTTTTTAAGGAAGTTAGAATACCACAGACTTTGACAGGAAGCAGGAAAACATTTTCCTACGTTTTAGCAGCCACAGACGTGCTATCAAATAACCACTAACAGAAATTGTAAATGTATTTTAACTGATAATTTAATAATCGGTTGCTAAGTTCTAAAAATACCTTCTAATGTTCACTGCAAAACTTACCTTGCATCGTAGCCAAACTTTTTAACGGTCCTTCAATGTCAAAATATAAGCTTTAGTCTCAGTTTAATCTGAACTACTGACCTCATAAATTCCAGATAGCTACTTATTAACCACGCCCCTATTGATGGAAAGGAACACTGAGTTGGTCAGTGCTTGGAAGGGTGGCCACCCAGAAATGCCTAACCTCGTTGGCATATACACTTCCATATCCATCTGTGACGACATTAAAAAATACAAGATACTGATTGGAAATTTTACAACAAAACTTAGCCTTCTGTTGTAAACAGCAAAGTGCTACAATTTCGTCCGAAATGCCCCAAAAGGTAGAGCAAACTCTGAAACCATCAGAACGATTAGGACGGAAATGATGCACAGGAAAATTACCCAACTTTGTTCAACTACTGTTTCGTCCTAAGTTTCATTTCACCTTACCTAATCCTCTAAAAACTGAGCGATGTGACGGAAGTACTGGAGTAAGTTACTTTTTATTGCGAAATTCCTAACGAAAAAAATAGTTAATCTGGATTATATACATTTTATGGTCTACATCAAACCAATCAAAGGTACATACAATACACCATTTTATTAGATCAAAAGAACTTGTTATGAACAGGATAACATTACGACCCTTAACACCTGCACGTATGAATTTGCTTTACTTGATAAGAAAAAAAAAAAGCCTAATGATTGGTTATAGCGAGGCCAAGTCTACATTTTATATTAAATGGCTAGGACACACTCTTAATGACATTTGTATTTCTTTTTTATTTTTACATATCGCAACGAACATTTTTAGCACACTGGAATGGAATGAAATATAAAATTTAGGCCAAAGGGCAAGCGCTGGGACCTATGAGGTCATAGAGGTGAAAGGAATATTGAGAGTAAAAAGATTTGAAAAGTGTAACAGGATGAAAACTTCGCACTTGCACTATGGAACTATTGTTAGGAGAGGGTGGAAAGTAAGATAAAAGAGAGACTACGAACGGAGGTACAGTAAAAGGGATGAAAGGGGCTACAGCTAGGGGCCGAAGGGACGCAGCAAATGACCTTAAGTAATGCCTACAGCGCACCGCGTGAGGTGCACTGACGGCACTACCTCCTACGGAGTTTTCACATGCTTTTATTTAACTTGAATTCTGCGTCTGTCTGCCGTCAAATGTTGTACCTCAAGTTTCGACCTGTTCCCTTCATCCGATGGACTTGAAATTTTGCACAGTTACTCAATCACGGTGACAATACAACCTTACATGATCAGTAGGTCAGCAGCGACCTCTAGTAACCCTACAGTGACCTCTCCCAGTATCTCAGGATTTGTATGAAACTCTTTGGATTTTTCACAACTTCTTTGACTCAGTAAATAACTCTTCGGATTTTTCAAACCTTCTTGGGCTCCACAGGATATCAATTTCGTTAGCTACAATCATAAATAGATTGCAATTTCTGTGAGACACACCATGATTTCCTGACAATTAATCATATCTACAAAAGTAAAAGCGTGGGCGCCTAACATGGAAGGAAATGCTGCAAAAAAAAAAAAAAAATAAAAATGTTTTTCTTGTAGCGCTTCTTTCCATGTTTGGCGCCCACGCTTTTATTTCTATAGACATGATTAATTGTAAGGAAATCTTGGTGTGTCTCAGAAGATTAATTTTTCACTTTTTAGTGCATTTTAATAAAAGCGTGGTTTAAATTTTTTTTAATTTCTTTTTTATCATACTGAGTGGATCACAAGCGAGAAAGGTGTGAGTGAAGTCTGATACACCTTTTCAGTTCCTATTACGAACCCGAGGCTAATTTACACTAATCGAAAGCATAAGCAGAACTGATAGGTATCATGTGATACTATTTATCAAAGATTACAAGCGATCCTTTCATATAGGGAAGATTATGTAAGGCTGAAGTCAAGGAACAAAGGCTTGCTTAGAAATTGGTGAATGTGACCATAGCACTCAATACATCATTTGGCCTGTACAGTGTATTAGAAATTGAAGATAATGATCAACATGGTTGTCTTTGTACAGTAGTATCTTTGGCTGCTACCAAAAATACCATCATTTTATAATCGAAATAACAATACGTTTTACAAACTGTTCGAAAAAGCTTTTGTTAAAATAGCAAGAAAGCCACCTAAGTCAATCTACACAAAAAAGGGTCACGAACACTGCTGCAAGGTATCCGGGCTACTCAGTAATTACACCTCTCTCTCTCTCTCTCTCTCTCTCTCTCTCTCTGTTTCATAAGTAAGCTGACAAAGACGTGAAAATCTATATGAATGAATAAAAATAAGCAATGAAATAATTAAGTTACAAATGTGATTACATGAAGCTAAAACGTGTAACATGGACAGTTTCTAAATGATAGTAAAACTATCAAATTTAATCACGAAGACAACATGATAAAGTATTTTCAACATAGTAAAGAAGAACCACGATTCGAGAGAGAGAGAGAGAGAGAGAGAGAGAGAGAGAGAGAGAGAGAGAATTACGTAACTTATTTTTTATAACAGAACTCTTGATCTGTCTCCTTAACCAAGGAAAAAAAGCAGGCCTTTACAGTCTTGATAATCACAGATTTTTTTTTCAGCTGACCCTAACACAAGGCCAGGGAGGAATTGTTTCAGGAAACTGACCCTTTATTGCAGTACTTCATGAGTTTACCTTTTAGTTTATACTCGAAAACTTCTGTTTTCTCTCTCTCTCTCTCTCTCTCTCTCTCTCTCTCTCTCTCTCTCTCTACACACACACACACACACACACACACACACACACACACACATATATATATATATATATATATATATATATATATATATATACAGAATATATATATATATATATATATATATATATATACACAATATATATACATGTATATACATATGTATATATATATATGCATATATACTGTATATATATTAATATATATATATATATATATATATATATATATATATATATATATATATATATATATATGTAAAACCATAAAGTGTGGTAGAGGAGCCACTTAAACTTCCAGGAAGGCGCTGGTTATCGTACTTGTCCTTCCAGAAAAATGCCAGATGCTTGTTCCAGCACAGCTATTTCCAATTCTGTCAGCGATAAAAATGATTTCAAATATACTGTAAGTATTCTGGCAGTACTGAAACATTATGACAGATAACGTTTGTGCCTACAATGTATGGGATATAATTACGCTATAATGTTGATGGGTTTATATATATATATATATATATATATATATATATATACTGTATATATATATAATATATATATATATATATATATATATATATATATAAATCTACTGGTCACTTATACCATATACGGGAATACATTTATAATAGCCACAATGATTTACCTCAATTTCTTAACACTTTTCGGATGTGCTTATCACTACAGTGCCTTGTATCCAAAATCTAATTGCCCAAGAACGGCGACTACTCTCTGAGCATAAACAGACTATCATGGTAGCTTTGTTTGTGCGGCTGGAGTAAATGTTTGCTTCCACAATGACACGTATAGCATAATTTAAAACTTTTTCGTATGACTGTGGCATCCATTGTTAATGTTAACAATATCTGGACCCCGAGTCTGTCACTATAAAAATACAGCCAGCAAATCTTATCTTTTTTTATTTTCAAAACAATTCTTCTCCTAGTTAGTAGCTAAGTGTATTTTGAGAGATGGTTACTTCTTACTTCCAAACTGGTTTTCTTACGGTACCAATAGAATTTCGTTATCTCAGTAAATTTACATCGCAATTTATTTGCTTAGAGGGACCACTTTTCAACGAAATGCTTTCAGTTATTTATATTATTGTTTTCATGACGAGTAGTGCCAGGAGACTGACGAACTTCGGCCTGGCAGTAAATTCTTGTCAGTCTTAAACATTGTGCCGTCGAACTTGACGTTTTTTGTTACTGGTGGACGGGTAGGATGTGGTGACACCTCCCTCTCTCTCTCTCTCTCTCTTCTCTCTCTCTCTGGTCAAAACAGACAAAATGAACGTAGGGTTAACTGTAAAGTCTTGTAAAAAAAAAAAAAAATAACTCTAGTGTTTGTGATGACAGCTAACAAACAACAGCATTAGGTCACAATGAGACCAGAAAGCCAGCAGAGTTAACAGTGACAGAAATGCAGGTACAAATATCATCAGTTACACTGATATTAATCATATAAAAAGTACCTTCAATTCCCATGTAAAGTCATTTATTATAGCAAAAAGACGGAATGCAGACGGTAATTCACTCCGACCGAGAACCAAAATTCATGGCTGTTACACCTTTCGCTAATGGAAACTACATAAAACAAGAAAATGATGCACCGAAGTTTCTTCGGCACAATCGAGTTTTCTGTACAGCGTATAATGCTTTATGAAACTCTAAGCCACGGCCCATGAAATTCTCAGCCGCGGATCATGAAACTCTCAGCCGCGGCCCACGAAACTTTCAGCCACGGCCCAGTGGCGGATGTGTTGTTGCGCGATGCCAGACGCACGATTATGGCTAACTTTAACCTTGAATAAAATAAAACAACTACTGAGGCTAGACGGCTGCAATTTGGTATGTCTGATGATTGAAGGATGGATGATCAACATACCTATTTGCAGCCCTCTAGCCTCAGTAGTTTTTAAGATCATTGGTTTATCATACTGAGAAAAGTCAAGAGATTACAGTTTCATATCAATTTTCAGTCATCTGTTCGCTGCGTTACTTTCTTATTCAATTATTTTTCTTACTACAACCAATCATTTAAATAATAAAGAAATCTGTCTCGAAAACACGAGACCATTTCTGAGTTTCAGAGGAAAATGTAAAATTTAATGGCGATTTAATCTATTTGATAACGTGCTCTCAAAGTTATGTAATAATTTCCTCCAGTAATTATGGATTGCAAAGTTTATTCAATTTTTTTCTGGTGGGAAGTGACTATAACTTTCCTACTCTTTCTAGGAAAACGCGAACTTGGGGTTCAGGGGATATTACCGCCATCGCCCCCGGCGTCCGGAAAAGCGTCATCTAGAACGAAAGCTGTAGGAAAACCAGTTTCGCGACAATTTTCTTCTTTAAGGAACGACCTTAATTTTCGTACTTTTTCGAGATTTAATTGGCTGAATTAAATTTATGAACAAAAACATTCAATTTTTACCTAAGTTTCCAATGACGCGTTACCTCAAATATCTACATCGGTGGCCACCGAAGAAGACGCTCAACTACGGTGACATTACTGAAACAAGTGACAAACCTTATGCGTCTGGTGAGGGAAGAGTGGGGTGTTGGCAATGGGTCACATGGAGGCACGGGAATCCAACGTAGTGAGTGACTGGGTGATCGAGTATCTAATGGGGTTATCTATATGCACCAACCATACTGGTGATAGATTACTACGTAACTGAATATATTATGCCATCCATGTAGCCTAAAGAAAAAAAAATTATGCAAGAACACTGAATGCAAAGGAAAAAGACAAGTATTGGAAGAAGCCGAAGAAGAGAAGAATGCGAAGGAAGAGGGTTGCCAACGCATGATTAGCGTCGAGGTCCTTATCTGGCGTCCCTGAATGAAAACATTGTCAGTCGGTTCTCCGACTTCCTTCGAGTCGCCGCTGCGTACGCGTCTCTTTCAGAACTCCGTCCCACAGGACCCGTCTTTCATTTCAACTATATCAATCTATTCTATAGTCTGTCAAAACATATCTGTTGGATTTACTTACTCCTGCTTTACTCAAAAACTTCGAATGAAATTTGTCAAAGACTTCCAAACAAATTCCACGAACGTTTGGTAAATTATACGAATACAACAGGTGATGCGATTGTATACTCTAACTTGGATTCGAATACCGGCAAAACTCTGACATTTTTAAATACATCAAAATACTTCTAAAGCTCATCTACGAGGTAAACGAGTAATTTGTTTATATATATATATACATCTATAATCAAGTGCCTGAAAATGTATTTAAAACTTTTAAGTGTCCTCCTTTGCGCGCTCCTGTGCGCGAAATTTGCGTCTGCTCAGGGAAGTGGCGATTTCGAACTCACGATCCTTCACTTGAATGACTTCCACGCGAGATTCGAAGAAACAAATGTCTATTCTGGCAGGTGTACACCGGGTGATAAAGAAAAGAACAGGTGTTATGGAGGATTTGCAAGGTAAGAATTCATAACTTCTTTTTATATTCAATATCTGACATAAAATTTTTACAGTAAATCTATTTCCATACGTAAATTTACTTTTACGTGCTGAATAATACAATAGAATCTAAATTTGTAAAGATTTTTAATAAAAATTTCCATCCATGAAAGAATTCTGTATTAAAATTTCGTTGTGTAAAACTAATTAAATCACAATTCCCATGAATAATAATTTTGTATATATCAAATGAGCTAGCATTAAATGGTGCGTAAAATGCTCAAATTACAACAGTATATACATCAAATCTCTTGTAATACATATGATACGGTTTAATCATTACGTATTTTCCATATATATTCTATAAATAATATAGTAAGTTTCTACTTGAATATTAAAATAATGGTTTGTGAATATTAAAATAATATAGTCTGCAAAAATTCAAATAATATAGCCTGTATTTAATAGTCTGTGAATATTAAAATAATACAGTCTGTTTTTACTTGAATATCAAAATAAGCGAAAAAAGAACGGAAGTTTGGAAACCGTAAATTCAAAATCTCAGAAAAAGACTTATCTCATTCATGGGTCGACGACCTTTAGTTTAATGCCATTTGGCACTGGTCATGAACTTATTATTTTCCTGTGCGGAATATAGAAAAATGTGGAAAAACTAGACATGAGAGAGAGAGAGAGAGAGAGAGAGAGAGAGAGAGAGAGAGAGAGAGAGAGAGAGAATTATGATATCAGTTACCTTCGATAAATCTATATAAATTTGGACACCGCAATAACATCACGAGCAGCATTAACACCGTTACATAAATTTTAGAAATATCAAGAACGTCAAGCAATTTTCAACTAAAATGTTATCAATTCCGTTTATAGAATGCATTCATACAATATCAAGTAAGAGAGAGAGAGAGGAAAAGACATTACCAAGGGAAATAATTTTTGTTTTCCCAACATCAGCATCATATACTCTTGCGCCTCACCGATGTTTACTACGCAAACCACATTTTTTTTTTATTCTAAAAAAGAAAGGATGTGTTGAAGATAAGAATAGACTACGTACAGTATTTCAGATTGCTGGCTGGTTTCAACAATCTTGATTTCAAGAAAAGTATTTTTTTTAAGTCGTTCTGTTTGGAATTTCAAGCATTCTCAAAATTAATTTTTTTGTATACCATATTCTCCGCCATAAATGCAGCCCATACGGCAGACAACAAAAAAATATGTAGCCGCCAGTATGAAATGAATATTGAAACAAGATGGAGAATTAACATAAAGTCATTTAAATCACGGAAAAATTAAACATTCGCTCACACATATCAACGGATAAGTTTTATACTGAAAACCCTGAATCCTAAATTTGGGAATGAAATGAAGAGCCTCTTAATCCCCGCAAGGATTCGAACCTGGTTTGGAAAATTAATGATCCATCACTTAACATGCAACTGTACCGGTATCAAGAACGATAATGTCATATTGTGCATGAGTATTATCCATCATTTCCTTGCACCCGTTTGAAAACGACACTAAAAATATTTTTATCATTTATCTAAAAACATCATGCATTATTGTCTTTATACCCGATTAACGTAATTTCAAAACATGACACTAAAAATATCTTTAATATTTATGGAAGCACATCATGCAATATTACCTTTAAATCCGATCACCATAAAATAAAAAACATTATCATTAAATCTACAGGCCAAACTTACATTCTTTTCTAAAATATGACAAAATATCAACAGAGCGTATAAATCTCAAAAGAATACCTGAGGGCTATAATTAAACTTCCGCGGTTTCAGCGACATGGTTCCACCTATTGTACTCTAAAATACAGCCATAAATACTGAGTATTATCGCCTGGAAGTCAGCTCCTGACGGCATGGTAATTGTTACCAATATTAGAGAAGTTATCACTATGCACCATAACAGTGGATTAACAAGTATTCCATTATATTACATGTCGTAAACGAGAGAGAGAGAGAGAGAGAGAGAGAGAGAGAGAGAGAGAGAGAGAGAGAGAGAGAGAGAGAGATAACTTCTGAAAACTAATTTCCTACAAGAGGTCAGGATATTTGGTTATTTTTGCGGGAAAGTAAAAAGTTTTCCATCCGCTTTTCTGGCCGTAAATGTCCGGTACCTTTATTGAGGGAATAAAATAATAAATGATGATCAAAATAAAGATGATGAAAATACATCAGTAACCTGTACTTAAGTATAAATACAAGCAGTATTCCTTTTTCCTTTACGACAGCATGGATTTACGGGATGACACTGCTAGCCTCCCTACCTCAGCCACGGATATTCATTTGGCTCACGCGCAACATTTTTCTGAGGTCACCCATACGAATACTGACCAAATTGTGTCCAATGGTATAGCAAAACAGGTTACCGTTGAGGGAATGACGAGATACGTGCGCGGTGCCACGCACGCACACACCACACACATTGTATATATATATATATATATATATATATATATATATATATATATATATATATATATATATGTATACTGGTAACTTTTACTGATATATATATATATATATATATATATATATATATATATATATATATATATATATATATATATAATGTTTATATATATATATATTTTGGAGACGCTTATCTTTACAAGCCTTAGAGTTAGAAGGATAAAGGAAATCTTAAACACTTCCTGTGAGTAAGTCTCCCTGAAAATTTGGATTATAAATATATACACACACATACATACACACACACACACACACACACACACACACATATATATATATATATATATATATATATATATATATATATATATAAATATATAAATGTGCGCTGCAACATTTCGTTAAGTTCCTCACCATGCGAAGTTGGCCTAAACATTTTCGAGCGCTCCAAAATTTTTCTGACCTTAGAAAGCCTCTCAGCTAACTGCGGAAATCATGACGAATGGAGTATGAACTAACCGCTATATGTCAGTTTTGACTTGAAAGAGACTAGCTGTACATGCGCAATATGAGAGTGAGCAGTTGGCAAATCTGTTTATCTTGAGTCCTATATTCTTCCCTTATTCGAGAGGAGAATTCATTATAGCTTTTAAATATAAGACAATCTTTTCCTTTCCCCCTACTTTATCTAAGCTGCTCGTCAGGTCAGCCGTTTGCATAAGTAAATATCTTCAGACACAAGACCTGTTCTACAATAATTCCTGAAGTTCGGGTAGCTTTTTTCACTGAGATGCTATTTCTGCAATAATTCTGAAGCACAAGTAGCTAAAGTACACAAAACAAGAAGAAAAACAGCTACTACAAAGCAGTGATAATAACAGTAATGCTAAATATAACAATAATAATGAATCTAAAAGTTCACATTCACGTGATGTATGCATTTTTAAAAAGGATTTATATCCTTCCTGGTAGTATTGTGATTTACGGCAATCTTACCTAAGCCACATGAGTCCATTCGAATCTCACTTGGATATAGTTATAGATTCTTCATAATTTTCATGTTCGGACTGCATCTGCGCAAGAGTGAGCGCACCCAAAAGCGTAAAGAAATCGTAAATCGATAATAATGATAATACGCCAAGAATGGTCCGTGAATCCCCGTGAATTTATTCTTGTGCATCGTAAAAGTCTATGCATTCTTCATTTACTGTAGCCTCGGCCATGCCTAGTCATTTTCATCCAAGCCAATCCATCATCCTCTGGATGAATAACCAAAATCATCAATATTTCCTGGCTGCTCAATGTGTATACCTGTACAGTATATGTATATACATAATGTTTACATGTATATATGTACAGTATGCATTTATATAGTATGGTATAATATAATACACACACATACATATACAGTACATATATATAGTTATACTGTATATATATATGTATATATATATATATATATGTGTATATATATATGTATATATATATATATATATATATATATATATATATATATATATATATATATATATATATATAAATCAGAAAGAGAGTTAGCTTTGTAATTTTCAACTGCAATAGTATGTCATCTTTGCTTCTTGGTATTCTAGCAGCAATACAAGGAAATGACCCGAGTTATCTGGCCTAATACTGCATGACGAATTATTCTGGCACACCGCCTCAGAGAGAGAGAGAGAGAGAGAGAGAGAGAGAGAGAGAGAGAGAGAGAGAGAGCATAGCATAGCATGATGAGGGCCACCATTGTCATGAGGTTCAGTGACGTCACTGGGTCTTGCACTAGAAGCCGTGAGATGTAAGGCTGTCTTTTCTCGTATCGCCCATTATCTTTATCTAATGCGACATTCAGAGGCAATTAAATGTAACAGACACCAGATAGTCTGACTATCAAGGGCCAACAGGACCGTCTTTATATGCAAAATCCTTAAGAGAATAGCATGTGCGTGAGGCGCCACAATAAGACATTTTAAAAGAACTATATCAAATATGTACACCAACGACGAGGCGCAGACGCTCCTACGTAGCGATAATGCAATGTAGAATACATTCAGCAGAGATACATTGGTATTCAATGTTTGTGTCTGCTTGAGTCGGGCCAGTGTCCCTTCTGTCTTATGGTGGTCAGCATATTTAAAAATATATTAGGTAGCAACAGATAGAAATGGTTCTGCGTTCATGCAGCGCAGGAATATGGAGTTTGTGATGTAAAAGCAATAATTTTTTGAAGCGACAACCATAATACCTGAGGCAAGGTTTTTTTTATTCCGAATACGCTTCAGCTGCTATTGGGGTGGTTTTTACTTGTATACTTAACTATGACGCTTAATAAATCTATTTAGTTATTCGTCAAGAAAAACATATTCTCAAATCTACTGATTGGCTGTTCACTTCTCCTCTTAGATTTTTCCTTTTTTTAAAATTTTTCCTTTTATTTCAAATACAACATTCTCTTTACAGGAAGCTCTCTCTACAAGCGTAAAAGATTTTGTAGTATTCCCCTTGACTATATGAATAATATGCTCCCCCCAAAAAATTATAAGAACTCTCCACACAGAAACCCAACCCTAAAGATACAGCAGACTCCGTTTAACGCTAAGAGAGAGAGAGAGAGAGAGAGAGAGAGAGAGAGAGAGAGAGAGAGAGAGCGATAATTAAACAAAAAACAAAACCAACAATCACGACGGTACAAGGTCCTTCGTACAAAAATACCAATATACGAGAGTCGTACTTTAATGCTCCTTCATGGCGATATCTATCAACCACGACTTGGGCAACTTCCGGTACGGTCAGTTGTAATTTTTCAAAAGAGCACGGTCTGTAAAATAATTTTCCTCTCTCTCTCTCTCTCTCTGCTTGCTCGGAAGGCCACAGGAAATACCTAAAAATGGGTGCATGACGCTTTCATCTTCAATAAAGGAGCTTGTGATGGGATCTTTACTCTTCTTATCTGCGCTTGTAAAGAGAGAGAGAGAGAGAGAGAGAGAGAGAGAGAGAGAGAGAGAGAGAGAGAGAGAGAGAGAGAGAGACCTTCTCCATGTAAGTGTAAGGAAGTGTCCTATAATGTGGTTAACTGGCCTCTTAGTTAGGTAGTGGCATGAAGGAAGAAATAAGTAGGGAAATTAAAGAGTTTGGAATACATGTTCAAAAGCTGATGCCATGATAAACTGAGAAACGATAAGGTATAAATATGTGTCATTATTATTATTATCAATGAGAATGAGAATGAGGACAAATTCATAGGAAGAGGTTTAAAGGGCTACTGATTTGGAAAATAAGTTTAAACAGAGAAAGATTCTTATACTAGTAGGGGTGAATTTAACGCACAGTTACAATATATCCATCCATATATTAGCACATGCAAGCAATACGGCAGTTGCTATCGCTGCCTCTCTTACATTATTTACAGTTAGTATAAAAATGCGCTAATTGGAAGTATGTTCCAATACTACAGAACAAGGAGCGGAAAATGTCCGAATTGAAAGCGTTCGCTTATTACAGTGTTTCTCTACTCTTTCAGGTCACGGACCATTTGCCCAATAAAAAAAAATGTCCAGGACCATTCCCTTTGTGAGTAACGATAGATAAAGCAGAGACAGTAAACAATCTGGTCTGAAATATATTTTTTACACAAGAATCACAACCTGAAGATCATTATATTTTTTGAACAGGCATAATACGATAAAATGAATGGTCGATTATCTTTCTGGATAAGACTGTTCTTACTGCATTTTCTACAAATTTTAAAAATATTTAGCGGTCTCCAGTTTATTACCAAATATAGCGAACGTCCTGCGGACCACCTAAAATGTCACCATGGACCACCAGTTGAGAAAACCACTGGCCTAATAGATAGAGAAGAGGTTCATCGGGGCTAGGAGGAGAAGAAGGTGAAAGAGGAGAGGAGGAGGATGAGGATTACTTAGGAGGAGGAGGACTACCTTGTCGAGTGCCCCACTTTTAATAGTATACATTTTGGATGAGAAACGAACACTTACGTCCGGTGTTTCTCTCTTTCTTCTCCCACCTCAACTGCGACCCATAGCAGTCGAATAGCAACAAAGTAGCCAATTACTTACAATTTGGGTCAACTAGGATATACTACACTTTAGGAAACGCACCCATATCATTCCTTCCTCGTCCGGTTCGAGAATCGAAGGCTAGTTCCTCAGAGAGAGAGAGAGAGAGAGAGAGAGAGAGAGAGAGAGAGAGAGAGAGAGAGAGAGAGAGAGAGAGAGAGAGAGACGCTAGAAATCCAATAAAATTGTACGGGGAACTGCTTCTTCCTCCCTATTATTTTCATTTAACCTTTGCCTTTTTTCTTTGCAGAGTGCACAGTATTGTTTCTCAGTTGAGACAGTCGATACCGAACGTACTGTTTCTCTCTGGGGGAGATTATTACCAGGGAACAGTATGGTACAGCATCCTCAAATGGCCAGCCCTTGCACACTTCCTTAACATCATACAACACGACGCAATGGTGAGTACTCTCTCTTGGCTAGTATAAAGCTTTATTTATAATTTATATATTTTAAACTAGGGCCCTGTCGCGTAATGAAAACTATAGGAGTCTTTCGTGTTATTATCTGTTTAGAATGTCGTCTCAGCTATATTCCAGTATACTTGGGTTCAGATAATGCTAAATTATGACCTAATGGGTTATGTCAGCACTTCACCCCAGACTCTTTTCTATTACCTTTTTAGCATCCTGCCGGTAAAATTTGTATTTCGTTGTTAACACTGATCGAAAAATTTAGGCGGCATACGTATGTGCTTATGTTAACACTAATCGAAAAATTTAGGCGGCTACACGTATGTGCTTATGTTAACACTAATCGAAAAATTTAGGCGGCATACGTATGTGCTTATCTGGCTTCAAGGTAACGAACATACGTGATGAGTCTGAAACAATGTGGGAATAAAACACAGAAACTAGCTACTCGATATAGTCTAATGGCGCTCTGCTTTTTTTTTTTTTTTTTTTTTTATTGTTTCGCGAAAGAGGGTCTCGAATTTTACGAAAACCGACTAAAAGAGGGCCTCGTAACCTGTCACAAGTGGAAATTTGGGAGGGACCCCGATCTGTAAATGATAACGATACACTTACAAAAAAAAAAAACAAGAAAGTCCACATAAATGACTTCTAAAGCAAAATAAAGTTTAAAACCTTAATTAAAAAAAAAACTGTATGAAATTAATATTCAGGACTAATGTATTTGATCTTTAAATTAATTCATTTAAAAGCCACATACATTTAAAAAAAGATTAATAACCACTGACAACCCCTTGCTTTTCGCTTGTACCTCGGGCATTCTGAGTGGTTCGAAGGAACCCTCCAGGAGCTTGTCTTTATAGGAAGGTTCCTTGCTTTTGTCGGGAAGGCCAGGGACTCAACTCTGCCCAGGGTTGCCGTCCATGACCCTCAAAGCTGGGAGGAGATATAAAAAGAACCGGTTCCACGGCGCTGGTTGCATAATACAACCTTATTCTGTTTACACCGACTTTCCTTCTTTTCTGTTATATTCTTGGAAAGATGTATCTTGTTTTTCTCATATATTGTTTGTCTGGCTTTCTTCGTTTCTCTTATTTTTTCCTCTCCTATTTAACCTGGCTTGTTTCTAATTTTCTATTGCTTTTCTCCCATTACCCCGATTTTCTCTCTCATAGTCTCCCGCCTGGCTTTCTCTCTCCACCTCCCGTGAATTTTCCTACTGACCTGGCTTGTTTTCTTATTTTCTCAGGGTTTGCTCCAGTTTAGCTGTCTGAGTTTTTTTTTATTTTCACAAGTTTTTATATCATTAAAAAGGCTTCCCATTTTCTCAAATGTCTTTCCTCCCTTTTCATGGTGTTATCCCCATTACTTGGTTCCCTTTTTCATTCTCTCCTCATTAGTCTACCCGGGTGTTCATCCTTATTTTCTCTTATATTTTCCTATTTAACAGAATTTCTTTCTCTATCCTCCTATTTACCTGGTTTTCTCCTTTTTTTGTCCTCCGCCTGCTTGTTTGGCTGTCTAAGAATCCTTTTTCCCTCCTCACATTCCAATGACAGGCTCCCTGTGACAATCAGTACTTCCGGCCTTTGCGCTGGCACGTCTCACAAATATCTACCGCAAATTACCCGTGTCGTTTACTTTTCACGGAATTACTCCATCGCTAATTAGCAGTACCATATTTCAACTTCAACTGAACAGCTTTGAGGGAATGTTATTCATTTGACTTTCGAAAAACGACACTACTAAAAGGGATAAAGGATGGCGTGGTTAGCTGGACAACAATAAACAAATTATCTATTTTTGCTCTTTAGGTTTCAGGCATTATTATGGCTCACTAGCGCTTGAACTTAACTGATTTGGTTTATTGCAAGTTTCAGGAACATTTGGTATTGCGGTTCAGTAAAGATAGTCTTATGGCGTAGGTCCAACATAATAAAAAGCTTTTCAAATATTTAAAACGATTTAACATTATTCCGTTATCTCCCTTCACATTCACATATACATAAGGATAATTAAAGAAAATGCGAAAGACATTCCTTAACAAACCATACAAGTTAGTATGGCAAAAGAAAAAAAAATACAAACAACAATGTAAGACCTTGACTACAACCTATCCTACATTACCATAATCCAACCTAATTTCAACGAAGAACTTAAATATTTTCTAAATCCTGTGCTCATAAAAAGCTGACAGCTTTATGTCATGAAGAAGCAACAAATAACAACAAATACGAGTAGCATAAAAAAAGCTGACTACCACAGCTTTCTCGGGCTTCTACAACCAGATTCGTTTCAAACGCCATCGTTGTTGCTACGAACAGGTGGGTTCAGGTCTCGATGTTAAACGTATGGCTCCAGGCTACAGGCATGGACCCGTTGGAGTTTTCCTACTCTCTCTCTCTTTTTTTATTCACACGCACAAACACAAACACACACACATATATATATATATATATATATATATATATATATATATATATATATATATTTTATATATATATATATATATATATATACATTATATATATACACTATATATATATATATATATATATATATATATATATATACAGTATACAGGAATGACTTGAAGCTAATTAAACGAGCATTTCAAAACAAATCCTGTGTACGTAGCGTAAACGAAACTCAACCTTGAATAACCGAAATCTCACCATGAGTCACGTAAATAAAAAGGTCAACGTGAAAAAAAATGGGTTTCAGAAAGAGGAGATTTTGAGAAGAGCGGCGCCCTCTTTATAATAATAAGAAAAAAGAAAGGTTACAAAAACGTTGTCTTTTAAGCAAAAGATGTTACATTTGGCATGGATAAAAAACACAAAAGTGCAGAAATAAAAAAGTATTGTTATAAATGGACCGAAGGGGACAAATTTCCTGAAGAGTCCAAGACAAGGAGTAAAAAAAAAAAAAAACAAGACCTGTAACATAACTGTGGGAGACTCTGGGAAAATACACCAGAACCTGATTTGTAAAAAAAAAAAAATAAATAAAACTCGACTGGAATAAATCTCACAGGATACTTTTTTTTTTTTTAACCAACTGTATCCTTGCAGCGCCTTATGTCTGTAAAACCCATCGCTTCAGAGGCAAAATAAAAATATCGAATACAAAGAAATACAGGTTTTAGCACATGGAAACGCGGTTTACTTAACGGAGTAAGGTCATCGCAGGGAGAAGAATTTTTTTTTTTTTTTTTATTCCAGTCGATGCTCACCCCTCGACTTCAGTACAGTGCCCAGCAAATCAGTTATTTTTTTTCAAGGATGAGATGTGTTGGCTATTTCCTGGGAGAATGACTGGGTTTTCACCGGTGTGAATGCCTTAGGGTTCCAGGTTTGAGTGACTGGATAATTTGGAAAATACCGAAGCTAAGGAATGAAAATTTGTGGATATGGAATGCTATAATTTTTTTTTTTCTTGTTGCTCCTCAGGCCTCGCCGCGAACCACTGCTACTTACACAACGCCTAAGCATTGAGTTTTCGGATGAGGATACTAGGTTCGCATTAAACTGTGTGCACGCTACTTCATAACGTCTTGTTATTTATCTAGGAAAGGACGCCTATACTTAAAAATTATGCATTTTGGCGCACACATGCTGATCAAAAATATTTGTAAACATCCATTTATTCGTACCGGCACTTTTCGTATAAAGCTTCAAAAACTTGCTTAATGAATGCCTTATATTTAGTCAAAAGCTTACCAAAGAAAATTATTAAAATTTGTGATAGACAGATAAATAAATAGATAGATAGATAGATAGATAGATATAGGGACTAGAACTTAAGAATTATAGGTTCTAACAATAACTTAAGTACATTTTAACAAAATATCGCGACAGAAGTATCTAGGAAATTGTTTCATTTTGCGCTGCCCAACTCCGCTTTCCGTACCTTTCGGGCCGCTGACACTAAAATGACCTCATACCTTTGGGGCAACAGATGGTCCTGTAAAAAGTAGCTCACTGTCTGCGCGTACGAGAGATATAAGCCACGGAAAAAGCAAGCAAAGACAGCTGCCATGGCCATAAGTAGAATAATTAACATTCCACAGAAAGATTGCAATTCAGTGTGCAAAAGCCAATAAATAAAACAAAATGATAGTCAGTGTGAAATATGTGCGGTAATTAATAACCGGCTCATATGGAAATAATCCTATTACTTTTTCTACGCTGAGAAGAAAGAATAATTAATATAACCAGGCAATTCTATTCTTCCTCGTGACGAATAATTACACGTCGGCATTCTGTGATGTTGAAAACATAAGAGCGAGAGAAGACACACTCCCAGTCCTCAGTGTTAACCAGATCGCAGGAGCTTGAGAATTTACACTGATGACACAGCAAAAGGAAGACTATTCAACAGCTACGACAGCGTTACAGTCAACGTCATAGTAGTGATGGTACGAGTTGCATTCGGTAATCAAAAAGGCTGAATCTGAATGAGCTTCTACAAACGACCGATGATAACCACGAGAAATTACTATAAATATTTCGATGATTAAAATCCAAGCAAATGCACAGATCCGAATAAAATAAACACATTAGGTTGCTGCGACTAACTCAACTGTAACTGAGCGTGAGCCCGAACTAACACAGGCCCAGATGAATTTACCACTCACAAAATCAAATTCTCTCTTACCAAACGCCGATATGTTACCATGTTTATAAAAGAACTACCCACTGGAATTCAAGGCAAGTCATATTTACTTACTGAGTTAGCATTCTGGGGTTTACGCAACTCCACACACACACAAACACACAAATACATATACATACATACACACACACACACACACACACACACACACACACATATATATATATATATATATATATATATATATATATATATATATATATATATATATATAGAGTTATATAGTAAAAAGACAGACATATAATTTCTTGGCCCTCAATTTTTTCGATATCGTGGGTTGATGATGACTGAAAAATTCTCAGAGCGTTTGGAACGGCTAATCTAAGGCTAAAACCCTGACAATAATTTATACAATTTTCGAATATATCTTAAAGGTCCTAAGATTTTACATATAGAGTATTAACGTCATGCATTACAGATTCCAAATTACGAAAGACACCCTTTCAATATATGTATATATATACAGTATATATATAACGTATATTTATGCATATATATAAATACATATATATATATATATATGTATACATATATATGCATGAATACGTTATATATATAATATATAAATATATAAATTTATAAATAAATATATATATATATTTATATATAAATATATACATATACATATATATATATATATATATATATATATATATATATATATATATTATATATGTGTGTGTGTGTGTGTGTGTGTGTGTGTGTGTGTGTGTGTGTGTGTGTGTGTGTGTGTGTGTGTGTGTGTGTGTGTGTGTGCATATATTTATATATAAATGCATGAATACCTTATATATATATATATATATATATATATATATATATATATATATATATATATATACATATACATATATACATATACAGTATATACATGAATACGTTAGTCCTGCCTATCAGAGTCCTTGCGTCCGGATATCTGAACAATTTTTATCCACTTTTTATCCCATTCAGCCAGACCTGTAATTCTTTCTTATTGCGAAATCTGGGACAGGCAACAGAACAATACCCAATAGCTAATAATAAACCTTTCCGCATCCAT
Source organism: Macrobrachium rosenbergii (assembly GCF_040412425.1). NCBI lineage: Eukaryota > Metazoa > Arthropoda > Malacostraca > Decapoda > Palaemonidae > Macrobrachium > Macrobrachium rosenbergii. The sequence continues at coordinate 42,990,576 of NC_089742.1, read as the reverse complement.
CGCTGTTTTCTGATTGGTTGATGAAGAATGTAAGTGCCCGAAGGCCTCAACGGATGACAAACCAGTAGCCAATGGTAGTCGCACACGCCTCCGTCTAGTCAGTGATAAGCATAATTTCTATCGTAAAAGGTTCAAGGACGGATTTTTTTAATTTTCTCTTTTTTAAGATCAAATTTGCTTGCAGCTTTTGGTGTCCCTTCATTCCCAAACTCAGTGAGACATGTTATTGGTTTCTTGGATCTTACTTTAACCCAGTTGTCTACAACAAGGATTTAAGGTCATACCCATGCAATGCCTTATAATATCTACGTGTGAAAACATGTCTTTTCGAAGCAAACAAAAATATTTACATATATATATATATATATATATATATATATATATATATATATATATATATATATATATATATATATGTGTGTGTGTGTGTGTGTGTGTGTGTGTGTGTGTGTGTATGTATATATATGTGTGTGTCCACTCAGTGACGATGCATCGCTAGAACCTGCGTTGTTTCAGGTTGTCACTGAGCTGGAGGAAGGGTTAAAACAAAAAGTCGACTGAGCGCTTTCGTGTCCTCACACCTCCTCAGGGTCAAGTGATACAAAAAATCATTAGTTACAAAGTCACCTCTTTACGAGCTGTCATACAAAAAAAAAAAAAAAACTATTTAAAAGCTAATAGCCTGATATGTACTTACAAGCAGTTCGTCCACGCTGATTTTGATCGAATTTACGCGATTTTTCTTTATTATATAAGATTCAACCATATGACGTTTCATAATGCCTTTACAGTGCATGATCTCTTTTATCCTTTTCCAGTCAACAGCCTGGTTATATTCATTCCTGTGCTAAGATAAATTATTGGCTTTATTCCCTGTCCGAACGTCATGTTTATGTTGTTTTAATAGTATTTCAAGATCTTTCCACTCGCCTCATTTATTTTTTTATGAAACTCATTGCCAGGATCTCATATTTAATGTAACTCGTGCGCGTCTTAAAATAACATTAACATTAAATGGTTTCAGTAACATAGGGATGGACGTGAATGGGTTACAAAATGGTGAAATAAAGTTATATCAAAATAGTTTTCAGTACAACTTCATTAAAGGTTTTCCTTGCTTTATAAAAAGCATCCCAAGCTCAGCTTCGAGAAATTCAGGGCAACTGACCATCATCGACCTTGAAAACAAAGATGAAAATAAAACCGCCTTAGTTCTCGGATGGCGGTTTCAATAAATATGGGTACAGGTGTATACAATCGTAGACCTCCTATTCACATAAACTGAAAATCTACCATTCCTAAGCCCAAAGGATCTAAAAACACAAAAAATTATAAATAAATGCGCGCGCGCGCACACACACACACATATATGTGTGTGTATGTACACACACACATAAATTTGAAACAAATTTCAAGGTTCAACCGTGGATGATCCTATGCTAGCTACTTTTACTAACATTTTTAGGAGTCATCACGAACAGCAATAGTCACTCAGCTGCCCAAAAGAATTTATAACTCTATAATATACAAACGATATATTAATGAAACTTTAAATTTTAGAAAAATGGCACATTAAGCTGTTCTTTAATTATCTTTATAGCCAACATGAAAAAATAAAATTTTCGACTGAAAGGGAGGTCACTGAAAGAATATAATTCCTTGATTTACATAGACACGTTTCTGTAAAACCTACCGTCACAGGACTTGGCTTGAACTTTTCAAGGGCCATTTATGAGAATTAAAAAAAAAAAAAACCTTTAGTACTCCACGTATCGAGTTTGGATATAAATTTTACCTAATACTGGATAGCAACCCTAAACAGCATCCAGAGAGAGAGAGAGAGAGAGAGATCAATTTACCATAACCGTCAACATGCAGTTCCCCGCGTACATTTTACTTTTCTGAATATAGGTAAAATACCTGAATCATGTAACTACGTTAAATACACCAGGAACACATTATTGAAGTCTTAGCAGTGGGTAAGCCAAGAACCTTGAGCAGGGATTTAGCCGCAGTCATTAGTTCCGTGGTTTTTTTTTTTAACATAAATATATGGACTTGAAGTAAATAGTCCGGAAGTGTCAACTATTTTGTACTTTTAGTGTGTCCCTTCCACAAAATCGTATGTCGCGCGGATGCGTGCATCAACAAAATGTGATTTGCGTATTGCATGTACGTGGTCGCTCTGAAAGATGAAATCCGTAAATGAAGAAAATGTAATGCAGTATAGGAGTGGAAAATAAAATTTAGGCCAAAGGCCAAGCACTGGGACCTATGAGGCCATTCAGCGCTGAAAGGGAAATTGAGAGTAAAAATGCTTTTAAGGTGTAACAGGAGGAAAACTTCGCAGTTGCACTATGAAACAACTGTAAGGAGACGGTGGAAACTAAGAGGGAAGAAAAAGAATGTGAACGAAGGTGCAGTAAAAGGAATGGAAGGGGTTGCAGCTAGGGCCCGAAGAGACGTTGCAAAGAACCTTAAATAATGCCTACAGTGCACCGCGTGAGGTGCACTGACAGCACTAACCATTGCATTGGTGATGAGGTATACAACACACATTTCGTAAATGACTGCAATGGTTAAACAGGAAATCATAATAATGCAGAAAAATAAACCTTTTCATACATACGTACGGATAATTATAATGACAATTAACGACTAATTTTTGATCTGTTAAACGAAATGAGACAAATGATAGAAGCTAAAAAATACGCCCGATGAACAGAAACTATCTAATGATTTTTTAAGAGGTCTTCAACTCACACAGGTGGGCATTATCTCGTCGGGGTCAAAATCCTCCCGCTTATTAAAAACCAAGTACACGATTCACCGTGAAGATCAAACAGGATGCATAATGTGTTTGTAAGGAACGCACCCACATTGTTCCTCCATGTTCGGGGATGGAAAGCTGATCACTCCTGGAGAGAGAGAGAGAGAGAGAGAGAGAGAGAGAGAGAGAGAGAGAGAGAGAGAGAGAGAGAGAGAGAGAGAGAGACTGAAAAAAGTTCATTCATATAACTTTCGTACAAAATTCGTTTCTGTCAAGAGAGTCTTCCTTTACTTAAAAAAATATATATATAACAGGTAAATTGAACTCGTTCTCTAACAGAATATCCAAATTGCAATAATTCAACACCAGTTTTCTACCGATCAGGATACCAATCTACGTAAGATATCACCCAATTTTCAGAAAACCCTCCTCTGCCAGGCCAAGAATCTCGAGACAAAAAAAAAAAAGTACTGAAATCACGCGATTGTCTTTTTCTTACATTAGCTTTTCCTCTTAAATCTGATAACAGATGTGTGACAGGAGATACAATATAACTATTAATTTCCCAGATTTTATTTTACTTAATGGATAAAAAAGCAACTGTGGAGTGTGTTGTACCTTTGCCAATTGCAATTAATACTCCAGGAATATTATAAATTGCCAGGAATATAGGAAAGGAAAAGAAGCTTATATTCTACAATATTCAACCTGAATCTTCTGAAGTCTTGCGATGTGACCGGAAGCAAATTCCTGAGATGTAAGCTAGTGCTGCACCAGCCCCGGTTTTTTTGCCATGCCCCTAGGTTAGGTTAGGTTAGGTTAGGTTGGGTTAGGATAGGTTCGCCTACCCCTACGACGTAATTTTGGTGTGGTAAACATAATGAGATTATTTTCAAGAAAATTCTACGGTTAGTTTTTAAAATATGGCGTCCCGCTTTTTTCAGGGAAAGGTCTCGGTACTCTGTTACATCTCGGGAAAAAGCTGACCGGAACCATAAGGTCCTTGTTGTTGGTAAAAGGTGGCCCCCATGCTTACACCTCATTGGTAGTAACCCTCCCAGTAAAAACATGGTATTTTTTCCGTCTTCACAAACCTCTAGTCAGAATTATAGTTGCTGTGCACCTAGACTATACACGAAAGGACTATGGTGCAGAAAAGTTTACACTCAGCCTTAAAAATGCCAAAATCCGATTAAAAAATGGACCCAGTATACTAGCAGAAACGTGAGTATGTTTTCAGCTACTAGGAAACAATCGGAAGCCTTATGTTTACCACTTAGCTACTAACGACAACAAATGAGCGTTGAGATCGGGAGTCGGATTAAAATATACTCTATTTAAAAGAAAATAAAATAAGACATTGTTATTGGAGTTGCGATAATTACAAATGCATTACACGGCAAATTTACTAAAATACTATGTAAGAAAGTTTCACTTAATCAATCACAACTCTTGCCGATGCCAGTAATGTGAAGCTGTAAATAAGAGATAATGACATCCTATATTTACATCCTACAATGAAGAACACTACCTCAAGACCCGATCAAGAAAAAATAATGTTTCATGATAAACAATGTGCGTAACAAACGGAACTAGTAATTTAATGAGCTCAAGAAAATTTACTGCAAGGCCATAGGCATTTGACTAAAACACCTTTCACTTTTTTCTACCGACACGTTACGCGAACCAGATTTGATCTAAAAGTAAAGGAGCTAATAAATACTGAAGTATAAGAATATTCAGATAAAATGGCAAGATGAACAATTTAACACGTTAACAACACCATCGGCAAGAAGACTGATAGAAAACTGGAAAACTAAACGTTCACCATGATGAAGTATGTAAATCACTGTAGAAAAACCTTATTACTTTAATAAATACACGCACACAACACACACACATATACATATGTATATACAACACACACACACACACACACACATATATATATATATATATATATATATATATATATATATATATATATATATATATATATATATATATATATATATTTATATTACTATTTTTATCTGCGTGTCGGGCATGACCAACCTCACGACATGTAATTTACACTCCATCTTCTCGAGAATCGAAAATCAGGCAAATTCCTACGATCCACCGTCTCGAGAGATAAAAAAATCAGATATACAAATTCCCTGAAAACTGAAAACCTAAAACCACGTGGGGGTCTGGTCATAATGTATCCAACCTCTTGTTTATCACGAATGAGAAATTATTTCCACGAAAAATTTATTTTTTTTATTTTACCGGTGACGTCCGAAGAAGACCTTGAGAGGCTGCGGGATGCAGGAGAGACGTCCCCTGCAGGCATTATGACTTCAGCAGAAGAGGCCCTTTGCGTGTTTCATCTAGCAGCCGAGAGCGACGACATAATTTTCTCTTACTGGAAAAGAACGTCAACTTGGGGAAATACGTCTTTTATTTTTATCACCGCAGATTGAAATGCGACAAATAAGGCCATGCTGAAAAACGCTTCCAAGAACAGGTGTTAAAAGTATAACATCTTATGATAAAGCATTAATTAAGGATCAAAGACATTCTCTAGAACTTAGCACGCGTATTGTGACGCAAGGCTTTCCAGTCGGTATAACTTTGCCAGGCGCCCTTTACAAAACTCGTTGATTTTGAAAAAAATAAACGTTTTATACGTTATATGTCGAAATCCTCGCAATGACATTTACGGCCCGTAAGGGCAACTGTATCTCTTCGAACGAGTTTCATTATAATCGGGTTGGCAAAAACCGGCTGAAAGTTCGTCACAACAAACAAACGCAACACTTAGCCTTCAGATCTATAAGTAATGTGCATCACTCCAAGGTGAGTGACCCGGCTCCCTACCCTACCCAGCGTTGTCTGGAGCCAAGATTAAACTTCTTTCTACCCAAGACCAGGTCATACCCGGTCATACATGAACCGCTTTTTTGTCTTTCCTTGAACGGACGACAATAATTCTCAAGATTCTAATCCGTTCTCACCCACTTTCTTAATGTTTTCATTCCCAGCAATATTTATTCATGAACACAAATGCGCTGAACGAGCAACGATAAATTTTTACTATCATTTTAGAAAGTGAACCGGCCTCTAATCACACATAACCATTTTGTTTATTGAACTCTCATCATCTAGTTTTAGATATAGGTTGCAATTCAGGTTTTAAACCGTCGCTTATACTCCTATTGCCAACATAAAGGCCAATACCTCTTTTTAATTTTGTCTGTTTGACTCAAAATTTGTTTTAAACCAAAATGCTACCGGATATGCTTCCAGCGACGCCTCTTGCTTGTTCTCACCACTGAAACCAAGAATTTACTACTACTATTACTACTAATTAATAATAATAATAATAATAATAATAATAAAAATAATATATAATATAATAATAATAATAATAATAATAATAATAATAATAATAATAATATAAAAGGTTTTAATAATATTTTTTTAAATCTTTACCCTCATTAAGACTTTACACATGAAAAATATGAGTCAAACAACGTGTATATAGCATTAAAACGAATGCCCTTTCATCAATAGACACTTCACTTTATTACTACAACTTTAAAATTTTATATATCTATAATATACACCATATAAATATAATACATATATGTATGTATGTATATATATGTGTGTGTCTGTATTTATGTATGTGTACACACACACATTATATATATATATATATATATATATATATATATATATATATATATATATATATATATATATATATATATATATAATATAAAACTGAATGGAATTATTCCTTTATCTTTCAACATGAGCATTCAAGAGCAAGAATTAAACGACCCAACGGTTACAAGGCAAATAAGATTAATCTTATTCTTTTAAAAACACGCCACATTTTCAGAAAAACTAGAACTCCTATGAATTTAACAACCCCAAAAAAGAATGAAGTTTGAAAGCATTTCCCACAAATATCTGAATTCTTTCGAAAAAAGATATATACAAAAAAATATCGGCTTAGTTTGGCCACACTCAGCAGAGTAACAATGTACCCCATCTTTGGGGCACTTCTTACAGAACCAGTGACGTAAGGCGAAATACTGGCACACACAACCCATTCTTCTTGAACAAGTGACCACCGATTGGCCGATTCGTAAAATCAATCAAGGACATACTCATGGATATTAGGCAGACACCTTTCCTCACTCTCGTTAAAAATGCAGCCACAACCACGAACAAGAACTGTTCAAAACAAGAAAAGTGAAAGTCAGCCAGAGAGGACAGCTAATTCATACTATGCCAGGCGCCTCTTTCCATGTCTAACTCATCAGCATAAAAACCACCGCTACCCCTCTCTTGTCAGCGGGCGTAGCACAGGGCCAACAACTTGGAGGGAATCTTGATGATAGAGATCGCGATGCTCAAAGTGATCGCAGCATTAAGGAGGTGTTACTCATGATATTCTCAGAGGACGACGCTAGAGTGATTGACAGTTGGTTAGCCAATGCATGGTTCCCGAGGTCGAATCCCCAGGTTAGGTCCGGTGACATCCTAAATCAGGAAGGTAACCTCGAGGAATAGGACTTATTTAATTCAAGAGAGAGGGAGAAAACAAGGGGATAAATATGGATTAGGAAAAGGGAGATGCATGGTGGGAGAAATGGATGAAAATGAATACGTAATGGGGAAATAAGATAAAAAAAAAAAAAATTAATAGCCTGTACATACATAAACCATACTATTGTCTAACTGATTTAGGGATGAATATTAAAGTAAATGAACAATTGTTGAATGAGTACAATCATCGCACAATATAATCTGGATAGATAGTTTGTGTATAATTCAAATAAAAGATATAGTCGAAAAAAACAGAAACTAATTAAAGGCAGACGTACAGAGAAGAAATATAACGAAAGATAAGGAGAAGCAAAAATTGAATAAAAAATACGAATACCATCCAAGGAAAGCGATATGGAAGTAATTCTGATTTTACAGAACCATAGTTACCTATAGAGATATCGAAGACTTCATTATTCTAAATATACTTAGTTTTATTGTTGGGATTAGCTGCGAAAATGAATCCTTTGGCTTGTCTATTCATCAGCTTGTTTACCACCACTATTGCTACTATTATTACTACTCTTACTAATTAATATTATCATCATCCTCTTATCACAATCACTGAACTCAAAACTACACTCCCATACGACTAAACAGGTGAGATCTTAATCAATATTATTTAATCAACTAATATCTTAATATTATTTATTTTTCGTCATAGACACAGATGTATAAATATCCACGTATGCATACAAAAAGCATTTATATACCATACGCCTCCGTAATGGGTAAACATTTAAGGGTCACCAACGAAACAACTGCGCATTATAATCAATGTAAAACTCACGCAAGACGGCGACGAATCATGAGTTTTTCTGATCTGGTGACGAGACAGATGTCGTCTGCCAGTCTGTCTGTGATGACTATCAATAAATGTGATTCACAGCAGAAAACTTTGCCAAGCAAACTTCACCGTAATTCGATAGAAATGCGTCGTTAATGTTCATTGGTAAAACTTAAGGAAACCCATAAAAAGAGAGAGATGAATCTCTCACTCTCTCTCTCATACATACATACACACACACACACACACACACACACACACACACACATATATATATATATATATATATATATATATATATATATATATATATATATATATATATATGATTAAGTAGTTTACTCTTACATGTATACATACACACGTGTGTGTCTATATTTTTCCACCAATAAGCTGTTTGTACTTAACTGCTTAAAGATAAACACTAGACAAAATATATATTTTTTTCAACAATCCCTCTTTCCCCTAACTGCGACCCATCCCAATCAACCAACCACTGGGTATATAATCCATTGCTAGAGTCAACATAGCACTGTGTGTAAGTTCGTGTGAGCGCGCGCATGCGTTTGTGTATTTCGTGAGCCGTGTAATTTTCAAGAACGTTTTAAACTGTTCCTACGTCTACAAATACCCCTGTACATCTTATGGACGTGTGTATACAATCATACACTATGAACGACTTAACTAATCAAGGACTTGACTTAATTCGCCCAATCGCCAAAGGCCAAGTTTCCTCTCTACGACCGACCACAGATGAAAGCCTTTTTTCATCAACCGAATAAACATCAGGTTAATATTAAGGAACGTTAAGCCTTACTCTTAATATCGTGGCCAACACAACTGAACTTTTTTTGTTATACGAAAGTTTATATTTATGCTTTCTCTTATAATTATTTCCTGTTTAATTCTGGCATCGACATAACCTCCAGGAAAAAAACTCGTACATAATGACACATTTTACCATACAAAAAAATGGATATTCACAATCACACAACGAACAGTAGTTGAAAGGACCAAAACAAATCCAAGCTTGTAGCCTAGCAACACTGGATATTTGAAATATACAGGTATAAAAAAAGGGAGGGGAGGAATTTAAACCACCTTCACTCTTCCCGAAATGAGCAAAAAAAGAAAAAATAAATAAATTTTTCTCACACCTAAATTTAGCAACAATCATCTGGGGCTATCACCGGAAAGCGGATATAGCGATGGCATAAAATTGCCTTATATCCGCAACAGCATAATATTAGCACACCATTAAAAGTCACGTTTGCAAATACGTTCCCGTGACTATTGCATAAAACTTGCGTTACACCACAGGAGCCTGGTGGACGAGGAATGGCTAGTTCAGCAAATGGTAACAAAGAGAAAATCCTAACTTAGCAAAAGTGTATTTCCTGAAACGAATATATATTTCTAAATTGATCGAAAGATCCGTCTCTACATTAAAGAAGCTTTCTCAAAGCTACTCATTTCAGTGCATCAGCAGCTTTTTCTTAACCAGAAATAATTCTTGCGCAAAAGAAAGTTAGAATTACAATTACTTCCCTTCAACACGTTTTCGTTGACCGTCAAATACAGCTACGAAGTAATTCACCATGAAGGACTCGTGGAAATAAACAAGGAAGGAAATACTAGAACAAACATTATAGCTAAGATTCAGCTAACTTTTGCTGCATGAATAAATTAAAATAAATAATGAATGAATAAAAAAACATGCAAATATATATATATATATATATATATATATATATATATATATATATATATATATATATATATATATATATATATATATATATATATATATATATATATATATACAAGAAAAAATGGGAAATACAGAGAAAGCAAAGATATACCAAGTCGTTAGATAATCTGGATTCCCTTCCTCAGTTCTAATTCATAAGATTCAATATTTTTTATCCTCCTTAATATTTCTTCCTGCTCTCCCGCAAACTAATTTCGTACCTTAAATCACAACAATAAGCACTATCTCATATATATATATATATATACATATATATACACATATACATGTCTATATATATATGCTATTACCAAATATATTTGAAACACACAGTTTAAATAGAGAGAACTATATTAAAAAAAAAAAAACATCCTTAATCATATTACTGTAGAAAATACAGAAAAGTATTTGATTTAAGGACACCTAAAAATCTCGATGAAAAAATGACAGTTTACAGCAAAACAAGCAACAATGCCTTTCTTCTCCACACCCCCAAAACTCGATTAGAGAGAGAGAGAGAGAGAGAGAGAGAGAGAGAGAGAGATCTCGATTATACAGTTTTCGGGAATTTTTTCCTCGAACCATCTTCATTTTTGCAAGCTTATGCACATCCCACCATCATCACATGCTGTACCCTCACCCCTGAGTCCTTGCATGCAAATTTACGTCACTACTAACCTTTTTGCCTTCAGTCGAGTTGGGATCAAAGCAAAGCGTATTTTGTTTCTTTATCTGTAAAAAAAAAAAAGGCAAACCACTTTTCTCTTATCTTTTTTTTTTTTTACGGCACTTTCTGTACACTTTCGACTAAATTACTTTGCATTGTAAAATGCTGGTCACTCACTCCATTGGTTTTACCAGCTTCATTCTGACTCACTGCCACTCATGTCCAAATCCTAGGGACTGCTGCAGGAGCTTGTTTGAAAATAGCCTCTTGCGTTCAGTGCTGGTCGCCAATCCACATACCGCCCAGAGACCTCATAAAAATGGATAGTATTAGTGAAAGCCAAAAATAAATGCATAAACGAAATGAAAATACTGAACTGATGGGATTTATATATGCTTCCTAAATTTTTTCTGACATTTCCATGACTAAACATTTTCAATGTTGCAAAATACCTAAATCAGCTACGTTTTGCCCTAAATAACCCAGTGCTCCTGTTAAACCCCCATCCACCCGACAGGGACGTATCACAATCCTATATTGTCAGCAAAAGGTTTCTAATAATCCTTTTCAAGTAAGGCTGTCTAAGCTCCTTTCATATCCGGTGTAAGGACCGGCACGAGTGTTTACGTACAACGACAAAATGATCAACAAACGATACACACACACACACACACACACACACACACACACACACATATATATATATATATATATATATATATATATATATATATATATATATATATAATATGATTATATATAAGATATATATATAAATGATTCACGAAGATAAGGAACATAATGAATGTATAAATAAAGGCAAATACCACGAAGGAAAAAAGATGCAACGGAGTGGTTGCTAGGCCTTTCTACAAAACGGTCCTTTACTAGCAGACTTAAGAAAAATATAAAAATAAGTTTACAACAAAGCTCGTATAATTGACAGATGACATAGATATGGCTGAGGATGGGGAATATAAGGAACCGATGCACCTGGAATCCAGCACAGTTGAAGGATTAGTGGACCTATCAAAACAAAGGTAAATCTTTTGAGATGTTTTACAAAGTATTAGGCCAACTGGCTCAAAAGCAGGGAGGAGTCAATTAAGGATTATACAGGGGAAGGGCTGTTGTGTCAAAGGGCATGACAACCACTATGTTATTTCTTTTTTCCTTCGTGGCATTTGCTTTTATGAGTATATATATATATATATATATATATATATATATATATATATATATATATATATATATATATATGTGTATATATATATATATATATATATATATATATATATATATATATATATATATATATATATATATATATACATATGTATATATATATATATACAAATTCAACGATTATTGTGCAGTTATGGAAACCACATATATGCCGCACAGAAGAGGTGTTACCGACCCCTATAATCAAGAGATTTCTTTAACATGAAAATTACAAGGCCAAATAGACTAAACGGTTTGCATGATGCAAACAACAACACACCGGTTGCACTATTATGTTTTTGTCGGAGCGACTGACCAAATGAATTTCGGGAAATCCAGTGGTGCCTCATTTCATCCAATATCTTTTATTTCTATGTTACTAAATTTCGTCAAAAAAATCATGATTGTTATCATTATTTTTCTCACATCATTCGATAAAATAACGAACTTTGATTTTAAAAATCTTGAAAAACGCCTTTCCTGGCCATTTACAGATATAGTTTTCCAACCCTTCAATCATTTAGGAATGGTTGCTTCTGAAAAGTCATCACGTGATGATTCAGCATGAAATAATATGAGGTTGTGGTTAGAAAAGAAATGGTAAAAATATAATCGACCCAATTCAGTAACAGTACAGTTAACCGTAAAACCAGGCAAGACATTCACGTCAACAATGTTAGGTCAGAGAAATCAACGAAATTCAAGTTAAATAATAACAATGAACATTAGAAGTCACGCCTTTTTCTTAGGCATAAACAATGCTCGATTTTTACATTCGAGATAAACCAGCACAAAATGATGACTAAAACTCAAAAGTCAATCCATCGGTAAAACAGAATTTCCGAAGGTAGGATGTGAGATCACAGACTTTCATAGTAAATATACACACACCCAAAAAAATAAGCCCTGTCCTTCATTCTCTCGGTTCTTAAAAATATGCAATGATAAGACTTTTTCCTTCAGAACTGACAGACTCAAACCTTTGACTTTTGGACTAAAACGTCAATCCAACGGTAAAGCACAATGGGTAGACCTTAACCCAGGATTTTCAGCACTCATGTGCAAGTTTTCTACTTTCTTTTTTTCATTTCTAGCAACGCAAAAGACACATGAATTCAATCTTCCCAATAACCAAATATCAGCTTTTAAACCACTTAAAAGGCCCAATTGTTATTTTCCTCTTGCAATGAAATAACTTACACTAGACACAAACCTGAACAAAGTGTTCTCATAATCATGTACAGTAGCTTTCTGATAAGAAATAATACACATCTGGCGAAATCCTAGTAAGCGCACGAGAGAATGTAATGCCATATTAAGGAAATGCGTAGCTTGTCTTAGTTGTTATTTTTAAAAGGTTGTTTGTATGTTTCCTTTCAAGTTTGCTGATTTATTTTGATTTATTTCTTATTCTCTTCGGTCTCTGTTTCCGCATTTTTCGAATGCGAAATTTTACTCTGGAGGAGTTTTCAACTTAAGAGTTGACAACTTTTAAGCTTGTTTCAAAGGAATAATAATAATAATAATAATAATAATAATAATAATAATAATAATAATAATAATAATAATAATAAAATTAAAATGTCCGAGCTCTATTTCTGAACCGTAAATACCGAAGGGCAACGCCAAAGAAAGATACGAAAGCCTTGGCGGGCACAAACATACAAGGCACTGAATGCCTTCACTGTCAACGCCTGCTCTCTGACCTTAATTTTACGCTCATTCTTAAAAGTATTCTTTCATTCATTTTGTTTACTCTCTCACTCTGTGTCTTGAAGGTTATTTCTTTCGTTACTCTCACTCTTTCTATTCAGTTCCAAGGTTTTTACTCTCCCGCTCGACTTACTAGTCACAGCCCGTACGACCCTCACAGTCAATTTCAGAGATCAAATAAAATACTTTTACTGTACTTTTTCGTATGTGTATATATATATATATATATATATATATATATATATATATATATATATATATATATATATATATATATATATATATATATATATATATATATAAATATATATATATATATATATATATATATATATATATATATATATATATATATATATATATAAAGAATCTTGTCAAGAAATTGAAAATTGAAAAAAAAAACAGAGTACTTCTGCAATTGGAACTTCACCAAGATTTGAAACCTAAACCTCCCAAAAGACCATTTTGTTGTTTTCTTTCCTCTCACTCCAGATTTCCCACATGATTTATTAAGACAGACTAGTCCTCGCAAGTTACAAATCTCCTCTCCCAATTCTGTTATTTTATACAGTCTTTCTTCTCGACATAACTGTTACAACATTATTCTAAGTGATTCTCCCCATCCCTTTACGTGCATTCTTTCTCACAATACGCCTTTTCCACTTTCTTAAAATTGGTGGTTCCAGATGGTGTTATCTTTCTGTTTCTTGGCTGGTCTTTCAGGGATGAGGTTGCTCGCCCCATGCCCTTCTCGCCTTGACTGCGACCCACCACAGTTAGTTAACTCATTGTTTAGGTCAACCGAGACACAAAAAGTTCAAGGTCAAGAAACAGGACCTCTTGCTACGAAGGCAAACGTTCTAACTACTAAACTACAAGCTTTCAATAATGCCAAATATACTAAACAAAATGACAGTATCAAATAAAAAGAGCTATCAACATAAGTGAATATTTATCACAAATATCTCGTTAACTTGCTCTCGAAATACTTGTCAGCTAAACGTAACCTAATTTTACTTCATTAAAACCCTGACAAATAAAACAGCATCAAAATTAGCCTACGACAGCCAGCATAAGAGCTAACCGAAATAAGTTAATAAAAAAAAAAAAAACCGTTTTCGCGTAGAACCCAACGATCGACAAAATCACGGACAGACAAAGAATGGTTTTAGACACCAAATGTGCGAAGAGGGTTTTATGTTATTATCCTAGCATTCATTCCCAGCATTAATTAAACCTCGAGTGTCGGCCTCACGCCAAGGACTCTTCACTATGACTGATGGAAATGGAGGAAGAGAGATTATGACCCAGTGAAACGGGAGATGCACTGTAGCCGTTCGCCTGAGCAAACATTAAATATTAAATTGATTCGAGGCGGAAAACATCAATTGAAGAATTCAAAACCCTGCACTGCCGTGCCACAATGAGAGACGGGGCAAAGGAGCACATCACAGGAAATGGTATGAAGAGTGGTAAATGAGTTTTCAGTATCAGCGATGTAAGCACGGGCCTCATGAAGAGATCAAGAAGGGTTTGATGGAGACGTTACGCAAGAGAATACAGGAAGAAGAAGAGGAGGAGGAAGAAGAAGAAAAAGAAACGTTCGATTACCGATGACTTTTCCATGACGAGCTGTAGCATAAAATGCCATTACAAAATGCAATTTCTGCCTCACACGTCACTATTTTTAAATGCAAAGGTCAAAATAATGCCCTTAAGTAGCCCAGACTCGAACAAAAAAGAAAGGAATGTAAATTCTAATGGAAGCGACAGCGTTTTTCCTTGAGGGGCAGAAGGTCAGGGCAAATACTGGAAGGAGGAAGTGGGTTCCAGCCAGAACTAGGCAGTGGAGGGGAAAAACCCCGTCACCAATTTCCAGCGTGAAGTGGCCATCGCGTCGTAAACTAATTCGCCTGTCGTACTGGTCAACCCCATAATTAACTCCAGTGCCACCGGGGTTTGAGGAAAACCTGACAGATTTATCCTTGAAAGAAGAATATGGATTCCAGAGGAAAGAGGAACTCCGGTAAGTGGACGCACATACCTCGGTTCTTGGACACGGCGCATATCCTCATTAAATGAAACAGGATATACGCAAAGTCAAGCGAACATCAGTTTATATAAAAAGAATCGATAATAATGACGATAAAATATTTCAACTCGTATTGTGGATAAAGAGTAAAGAAATTATATTAGTAGTTCTTCCAACATCCTAAAATTAGAAGATAATATCAAAGTTCACATTTCTGCCAGTTGAACACCACGTTACTCTAAAAGTAAATGAACCTTTTCTGCGTCATACGCAAACAGATCAATTCTGTGTAAGTAAAAGGATCGCTTTGTTAAAAATAAAAAGTTATTATTTTTCAAAATTGCGTTTTAATAAGAAATTCCTTTTCCATTTGTGGTATACAATAAATCTGCGATTTTAATCGCTTAACTGTTACCTAGCTATAGCTCTACATATCTATCATCCAGACATGTCTTAATCACTGGACAGACATTCAATGACAATGCTACCTTCCACAGCTTTATATTGCCTATCAACGAACCTGTAGTGCTTTTCCATTTTCAAACTTATTAATTACGCTTCTTGCTACTTGAAGAGTCACTTCAAAAGGAACTTTCTAATTTACATCAGTTCCTTCAACTTTTCAGTATTCAGATCTACACCCATCTCTTCTCCATCTTCGCCTCTCTACATCTCTTTAAAATACTCGTTGCATAGAAACACGACTGCACTCTTTCCAGAAATCATTCCTGTATTAGCGTCTTCTATTCTAGGATCAAATTACACTTTACCCCCTCTCTCTCTCACACAACTACTTCCCTCTAACACAACCTCATTTTTTTTTCTTTCTCACCTTCTTGACTATATACCCAGTCCTTTTGCACACCTGTACACGACCTTCTTTTCTGTCAGGCAACTGCATCGCAAACAATGTCTTTTTCTTCACCAACCCTTTCACTTTATCATCCCACCCTTCCTGTTTTTACTCGCTGAATGCTGTTTTTTTCCGAGGCTTATTAGGAGCAATGGCCTATTGGTGTGAATGAACACATACGAACACATACACATGCACGTACAGATACACACACACACATACATATACACATATATATATATATATATATATAATATATAATAAATCGATATATATATATATATATATATATATATATATATATAATAATATAATAATTTATATTCATATGTAAATGTATATGTATGTATATGTATATATATATATATATATGTATATATATATAATTTATATATATATATATATATATATATATATATATATATATAATGTGTGTGTGAACACTGTCAGTGGCGTCGACAAATGAAAATCAACATTGTCATGAAAACCGTCGAATTACTTGATGTCACCGCAACAATTCATTTCACGGCCGAATGCTTACGCACGCTGAGCATCGGCCCTGTGTTTAAAGAATTCAACAAGGTGATCTGTTTGTCGCAAGCTTGCGAGAGGAATGCTGAACAGTCAGTTTGCAAGGTTACCGTCTGCTGGGATACCACGGCGTCGTCGACGGGTGAAACACGAAAAAGAGTACAGTACAAGTATCATGACATCCGTTCCCTGGAGATCTCCTCCACTAGCCTCGTCTTTAAATTGCTGGTCATGGGTCTCTTATGAGTGATACCAATATGCTACAGTAATACGGATGTTGAGCAATTAATTGGAACCTCAGAAGCTTAAACGAGGACGCGATGCATTACTACTCTCAAACAATTCTCCTTGTATTTCATAGTTTCCTTACATTTTTATTTATTCATTTATTTATTTGTTAGTTTACTTGACTTCTTTTTCTAATAACTGATCTCTTCTATCTGTATTTCCTATTACCGTCCGTTACTTTTTTTTCACATGAACACTATACTTTTTGAAAGCTTGAATTTCAAGTCAATGCCCCTGTGGGCTTGTTCCTTGTGAATAGGTTTCATCTTCTGAATAATAATAATAATAATAATAATAATAATAATAATAATAATAATAATAATAATAATAATAATAATAATACGGCATTTCATCGTCGTTGTTTGACTCGTCCGTGCACCTATGATGGATATATCTAGGATTGCTACGTTCGCTCTTTCGTTTGTATAATCCCAGGTCTTAAAAAAAAAGGTGGGGGGAGGGGGAGTCACTCATTTTCTAATGATGTACGGCTTCCATAATTGTCAAGCTTTTACTCAAACTTAACCAAACTTATAAAGACTTGAACAAAGACACCCAGTAATTCCAACTCTACTGTATAACATCACCCTGATTATTATCACTATACTTGAAAATCATCCTAGTTACTCAATTCTCCCGGTAAAAATACCAATACCCTTAATATTTTCTACAACACGAAGCAATCTGGTGGCCCTTTAAGCAAGTTACCTGAAACCATGTTTATTAGGGCATCTGTGGGGTAGCTGTTTCTCTCTCCGTATACGTAAGTGACTGACCTTCAGAAAGGAACACTTAAAGTCAGGTGGGGAAGGCATTAGGAATGAGACTTTGTAGCCATATTACATAACCACAACGAAGTCTCTCTCTCTCCCTCTCTCTCAACCAACACACACACACACACACACACACACACAGACACATGAGAACAAATGCGTGTGTATTATGTGGCACTAAAAAAAAAAATGTACGTGAGTGATTTGAATGTTGCATTACAACTCATTTCGTGATTAAAGGGAAAAAATAAACATTTCCCTTCATTTCCGTCCACAATTGGCAATTAGATACTATTGTCCAGTACCTAGAATGGCTAAAATACATGACTTTCAATTTCGCATTACGAGAATTTCAACTATTATTTCTTTTACATCTCTTACCTTTACACTGATTTCAGCGTTATATTACCACAGAACACTATAATGTTGTTTTCAAAAGTAACATTTACGATTTTCCCATATTAAAAATTTCCCAAGACCATGGAAAATTATGACAGTATATTAAGCTAAGTGTCAATCAATACATCTATTGCAATTTTACAAACTGAAGTAAAACAGTTCAACAGCTACAGAAAAGTGTTACCTTTAAACGGTAACACCCTAGTCAATATGGATACGGTAAAAATCCCTGAAAAGAATGCATAAACGAAGTAAATTTGTTCTAACGTCAGACTCCTTCCACGGTGCAATTAAGATTTCGCCGGAAATACATAATTTGTCTCATAACACCTTGTTTCCTTGTGCAATAGGAGTGAAGGCCAGAATACCTTTGGAGGTGGAGAAAGCCGGAATGATTTCTGTAAGCTTTTTCAGTATTATTGCACCTTTGGCTTTTGTCAAATCAAGTTATGCTGAGCCACGTTTGCAGGAATCAATTACAATACAACAACATCGATTATAAAACAGAATTTTCCGACTATTGTAAAAAAAAATATCATATATATGATTGTCGGGCAATTATACTGATTTTTCTTTTGGAAAATCAAAACTATGCGAGATTTCTTTCGTACACATCCCATTTAATGAGCAATACTACCTTTTACGATAGATTACTTCTCGTTATCTATCAAGTTGTGTATCTAGTTGTTCCTTCATTTTTAGTATAACTGAAAGGTAAAATGTTAATTGCAGTATCAATTAATTAAGAATCATATATTCGTAAACATTTTTCTTATAAGACGTCAACTGAATAAAAGTCAATTATCAGCAATATGACGAGACTGAACAAAAATATTGCTCTTTACAATGGTATTAGAAATCATGGCATTACTGACGCCTGTTATGCATCATATTCTAACGCTGCATAATCACACATAATTCATGTGAATGTATGCCATAAGTAACATCATCTTTATTGTCATGACTGAAACTAGTTATGGCAAGAGTGACTAAAGAATAACAGTTATAACTTTAAAAAAAAGGTACAAATTGTATAATATTACAAATCCAGCATAAAACGAAATGGATTAGGCATTGTTTGGGATCTCAAAACGAAGCGCCAAATATCGCAAAACTCATCGCGTGGCCACACCCCATTACGTAACTTGAAGGTGAAACACCCTCGCATATTCTCTCTCTCTCTCTCTCTCTCTCTCTCTCTCTCTCTCTCTCTCTCACTACTTCTCTGTCTCACTGTCACAAGGCGGCTTTGTAACCTTCTTTCAACTAAAGCTCTGTGCATTAACACAATTTTTTTTCTGAAAAAGTGTCGCGTCTTTCGACACAAGAAAACTAAAATTATCTGAACAAAAATATTTAAGTGCTTCAAGACATGAACTTACATGTGAAAGTAATTAGAGAAAACCAAGATTATCATCAAACATTTACTGTATTTCGTTCCAGACGGCACAGAAGTAACAAACAATGAAGCAAGAATATTAAGTATGGCGATAACAATTTAAGTTTCAAATGTTATAACAACACAAAAAATCATAATTACTACCAATGATAGTTTTATCAGCATCAAGATTATCCAAGATAAGCAAAAAATTGCTAGAGTGGTTTTGCTTAAATAAGTTCAGTAACAAACAAAATGAAGTAAAAAATAATCATATATATTTCCTCATACATGAATCTAGTTCGAAAATGGGGGCCTTTTCAACCATCTCGATTTTACCATTGAAAGGCAAAGAACCTCGATAAAAAAAAAAACACACAGATTTGCTTGTCAAAGAGAAAGCATCGGAGCTGGATAAAAATTGTATACACAAATAAACGAAAAAAATTCATGCTAACAAACTGAAAGAGAAAAAAAGGCTCAAAAATAGGCATAGGGAGGCAGTAATTTCCTCTGTGTGGGTGTGTATATAATTCACCCATAAATATCCTAAATGAATTTTGCTGTAAATGGAAAAATGGAATATAGCAAGAAATCATAAAGCCAATATATAAACAAATAAGATATCCAACCTTAGGGATTATTCAGTCTCCAAGGAAAAAACGACAGAACAAAATACATAGAGGCAAATAAAGACGACCACCGAGAACTCATGAAATGTAAAATTTATCTAATTATCAAAGGAATGTTCCCAGCTACAAAAAATAAATAAAAATAAACCAAGATATGATCCCACGCTTTAAGACTACACCATCTTTGATCATTACACTTCCCCAACTGAATTTTTAATTTCGGTTAATGGAATTCGCCAGTGTAATTAAAAACGATGAGAGTGAAAGTACTGTATGGTTCAGGGCAACTAGATGCAAAAATCTAGTCTAGCGCTTTCACTTGAACAATGACTATTAATGATAAGCAACCGTAAGCACTGGTACCTTAAAAGTAAACAGGCCAGGCTGGCTACTTTAGCAGATACGAGGTCACCTCAACGCGTTTTAGTTTTATACTAATATCTACATTCGTGCTCATATTCCCACCTCCATTCTTGTTCCCTCATTGCTCTGTCTACACAACGCAATATAAATGAGAATAAAAATAAAATTAAAGCCTTACAATCCACTCAAGAAGTTTACAAAATATTTTCATCAGATATATTCATGTAAAATATATATAAATATATATATATATATATATATATATATATATATATATATATATATATATATATATATGTATATATATATATATGTCATATGTAAATATATATATATATATATATATATATATATATATATATATATATATATATATATATATATATATAGATATATATATATATATATATATATATATATATATATATATATATATATATATATATTATATGGTGTGTAGATTCAAAACACCCATACATACAAGTTTCCACGCATTAATATATATATATATATATATATATATATATATATATATATATATATATATATATATATATATATATATATATATATATATATATATATATATATATATATATATATATATATATATAAAGATGGATACGGATGTGTAAGCGGAGCCATGGCATGTTTGAATGCCCATAAACGTAAACATACAAGCACACATATAATAAATGTCTATCGTAAATGAACAACATAAAAGAATGTGATGAGCCCAGCATAAGAATTCGGTTTAAGTAATAAAACAATGGAGCCCAAGAGGACGACACGTTGGATGAGTTGCTAAGCATATGCCCTTGAAGACTTCTCAGTAAAAATAGATATAACTTAGAAGTCTAAACAATTTGGAGACGACGTACTTGTGCACGGACAGGGATCTGAGTATGAATGAACGGCTGTCATTATATATAGAATGATCTTGCGTGTGATGGCCTAAAGGAATCCTACAAGGCTGTACACACGGTCCCTGGATATTATGCTAGTTTAGTCTAATGTGCTGTATACGCTTCAACATAATTTATTCAAGCGGCCATATTCCATAAACACTGTCTCTCCCATCCATTATAAAGAGTCTCTCTCTCTCTCTCTCTGTTCAAATGGACAATCGGGTATTTCCCAATTTTAGTGCTTTAGGTCATAAAATCATTGTTTTAATTGCCTCCTCCTTCAGTACGACCTCACCTTCCCCAAAAAATAGCATATGCAGTTTATATATATATATATATATATATATATATATATATATATATATATATATATATATATATATATATATAATATATATAATATATATATAATATATATATATATAATATATATATATATATATATATATATATATATATTAAAAACACAGTCACACACACAAACACACACACACACATATATCTAGAAAACCAATTACATACACAATAAAACAGAATAGAAAACTTCAGTCATTCAAGCACAAAACTGTTCTTTTCTTTTTCATTCCGATTTAATTTCACAGACGTATGGCACAACAGCTCTGGGCCTCCGTACCACAACGCGATTGGACAAGATGTTAGGTATAGCTCTCAATGTCCACTCTGGGGCGACTTGACCTATGCTAACGCCTTCCAAGCATCCTACAGTCCGTGCGGGTCGTTATCTCATCCCCAAACCCAAGAAAAAAAAAAAATCCCCTATACTGGCCCAGCTAAAAAAAGTGGTCGCTTTCCCCTCAGAAACTCTACCTGACCTTTTCTCTAACAAGTGAAGGTAAACGCAAGCTCTCTCTTTCTCCTTTAGTAGTTCAAAGGGTAACTGAACTGATACTGCTATGTTCATCAGACCAGGGGCGGAGCAGAATCGCTGGAATGTTATGTTGCGGGTAATGGAAAGTATATATATGTCCTTTTCATTTCCTTGCGGGTAATCTCAACCAAACTCGCATTTTTTAAGCTGTTTATAAGGCTGGAGATTTATTATAATTTTTGGGGGGAAAGGTTAAATCCAAAGTGGGTGAACGTAGTAACAATAATAAGTCAGTGAATATACAAAGAAATGAAACGATAAGATAAAAGTAAAAGTGAACAAGCAAGCGAGGGCAGATCAAAATGAAATAGTTTTAAATTTTTTCAAAAGTAGCTACACGCGTCGTGCGTTCATTGCACATAAATTGGAAAGGCTCTCGAATAAATAAGAAAGAAGGAACAATCACTAAGCTTGCTAACTTTACCTACGAACGATCTTAACGACAAAAGATGTAAAAAAAAGGCGGGGGGGGGGCGGTTCCTCTAGCAACATGGCGCTATATAGGTAAAGCATCAGTCTTCACTGGGTAAAGAGATGGGAGAAAGGTGACCTCGTCAGCAAGATAAGCCTCTGATAACAAGGAGCGAAGCGCCATTAACATCGTTAAAGGCACTTTCATAGGATTTAAACCCAGATATGGTGAAATTTGACTGCGAACTCACTGACAAGTCACTTTTATAAAAGTTACACATCTCAGAAAAAGGCTCCGTCAGAGAGAGAGAGAGAGAGAGAGAGAGAGAGAGAGAGAGAGAGAGAGAGAGAGAGAGAGAGAGAGAGAGAGAGAGAGAGAATACGACACTCAATGTCCAGCTTTTGCTTGCAAAGTGCAAGCAAAACAAACCTCAACGACTATGAACAGTTGACTCCACGTAACAAACATGCAAGAAGGAATGGAATATAAAAAAATACAGAAAAACAAATAAGAAATAGAAAAGTTTTTAAGGAAACACAGGCAACTGTAAGAAACAGATAAATGATGGACAAAAATTTGATATGCACAAAAACCACATATTACGGAAGACTGTCACCTACAGGGTTACAATATGGAAGCTTGTCACTTCCAGAGTTATCAAGAACATCCTTAAGATAAATATAAAACAAATAATTTTACATTCTTACATTTGCTTCAGTTCCACAAATTGATTCTTAAAGTCTTTTTGGCTTCTTCTAATAAACTTAGAACAATACCAGGAAGAGTGGAAAACGTCATAATTTTTTACTCGAGTGTGTCACAAAGCCTTCACCTTTACGACAAATTCATTGGTCATCACGTCACACAAAATATTGGAATACCATCATGAAATAAACGCTTTCTGTATTGTTTGTTAACCTTCCCAAGGGCTAAACACAATAGAGCATCTTTACCAGATCTTTTCTCTCAACTTGTTCCAATTTCTTCCATCCACGAAACGAAACAAAAGACTTGACAATTATTCAAGAAATGTCACACTATGGAAAAAAATAAGGTGGCAAAACAATTTCAATGTGGTCCCGAGGCGACACCAGGAAAAGAAGTAATAAGTGTGTCAAGCCCGGGCAGGTAGTAATTGGAGAGAATAAATGAAAGAGTAGAACTGGAAAAGCGTATGGAGGCCATGTTTTATTAACGTACGGATGTCTTGTGAAAGGGTTATTGGTGACCGGTTTTCTCCACTCGCGTAAGGGCAGAGAGAGAGAGAGAGAGAGAGAGAGAGAGAGAGAGAGAGAGAGAGAGAGAGACTCCTACCTTGAGGCATCTCATTCCCAAACAAGACTAAAAGCAAGTAGCGGCCGGCATGAAGCGTTTGACTTACGTTTATGAGAATTGTGTCAGTTTATATATAAATATATTTTCATAAAGCATACAGGAATAATGACTAAAATAATTTCTGCGTGCATAAATTTGTATAGAGAGAGAGAGAGAGAGAGAGAGAGAGAGAGAGAGAGAGAGAGAGAGAGAGAGAGAGAGAGAGAGAGAGAGAGATTAACTATTGGTACCCGAGTTCTTGCCTAAGACCACCTAAAAATAAAAACTAAACGACAAACAACGATTTTCAAGTAATACATGTTGCAACAATAACGTCATTTCATAACAGTAACATAAAAAGAGCACACCAACCTTGGAAAGGTCGCCCGTGACCATCAAAGAAAATTGTCAAATGAATCATTTTTAGACAAACACAACAGTTTACGAAAAAAACTTTAAACGCCAGAAAAATCTGACAAGGATACTGGAATAGTTGAGCCTTTGAACAATGGCCTAGAATTCTGGATATATCCTGCCAGCATGAATATGAAAAATTCAACGCCATTTTCAAGAAGCCAAGAAACCCCATTTTTGTCTGGCTACAAGGAGAAGGTGGAGGCGATCAGAATATCGATATAACTTTCCTTGAGGACAGAAAGTTACGGATCGGAGAGCAGAAACTGACGCGGATATTCAAATGCGATCGAGTGAGTCACGTGGCTGGTCCTTAACCCGAGGGGTTAAGGAGACAATTCTTTACACGTGGTCCACTGACCTGAAATCATATGACATTCAAAGCCCCTTGCAGAATACAAAGAGCAGGACAGACCTTGGGGAACGGTGGCATTCAATTCTAGGGGCCCGTGGACAAAGTGCCGTGGGCAACCGAAGGAAGTGAAAGGGAAAGGGAAAAGAAAAAAAAAGTATTGAAAATAATTATTGAGGAAAAAATATGGGGCAGCCTGAACGCTTAATGGAGAGAAGTCGGGACTGGATTTTTTTTTTTAGTTCATGGTGGATTATATAAGTGCATGGATTTCCTACTAAGATTGGAACTTAAATATCATTCATGCAGATTATTACATTTTCCATACACTTGTACTCAGGTCATATTTTTCATATTTCTGGAAACTTCAAAACTTGTTATTTTGGAATTTTGGAAAATAGCGTCGTGACTGCTACAGCTTAATTGGCACTCAAATTCTGAATGGAATAGAATGGTATTTAAAATTTAGGCCAAATGCCAAGCGATGGGACCTATGAGGTCATTCATTGCTGAAAGAGAAACTGAGAGGAAAAAGGTTTTAAAGGAGTAACAGGAGGAAAGTCTCGCAGTTGCACTATGAAATAATTGTTAGGAGAGGGTGGAAAGTAAGATGGAAGAGAGAGAATATGAACGGAGGTACAGTAAAAGGACTCAAATTCTGAAGACCATTACTTTAGAGCATGAGAATTAAATACCGTGAAAGCAAAATAACTGTGACGAAAATGTTATACAATTAAATAATCATTTCAGCCGTCGCTAGTTATTCAAAGCTTTCTGCATCATAGATCAAAAGTTTTGAGAACCTACGCTTTGCTTTAAAAAATGCAGCGGAATGTGATGATAACTAAATGAAATCATGACTAGTTTTGATAGCGTGATTGACAAAATGAATATGCTACACTGAGAACACGTAATCTCAGCGAACACCATAAGCCAGACTACAAATTAGTGAACTGGTAAAACGTGTAGAAAAGCATATGACGCAAAGGAGAGATTAAAATTTAGCAATCTATAAATGGAAAATAAGACAGTCGTAAAAGGATGTCGTAAAGGCAAGAGACTTCAAGTAGCGCGACGTGGTGAGTGGGAACGAACCCAAGTATATGAGAGCAATGATGGAACGCTTAGCATGAGACGACAATCACTGACGGTTCTTGGTGTTATTGATAATCAGGGATGCCATCACTTCCCTCCACAGTTAAAGAATATTTTAAGTACAGTTACTTAAATAGAGGTGTGTTTACTTAAATTTAAATATATATATATATATATATATATATATATATATATATATATATATATATATATATATATCTATATACACACACATACAGTATATATATATAATTTATAATAAAATCTAATTGATATGCACTAATTTTCTATCCATTTGCAAACACACATACAAACATGGTATGGGACTACAACCTTACCACAACATTAAATGCTTAAAAACTTGCTAAAGACCTCATGGTTTTGGTGCGAGTGGCAGTGGGTTACATTAAGACCTGTAGAGTCAACAGTCTATGAATAACAGAATTTCAGAGCTTGCGTTTTTCAACCGAACCTATCTGCGCAGAAAAGGTTGCGGGTTCATGTGCTACCTTCCATTCTAAAGTTCTCAAATGGCTTTTCTGTAACTTTTCCTCGTCGTAAATAAGTGGTGACAGTCGATAAGTTAGTGAACAGACCTGTCTCATGCAAAAGCGAGATCCTTAATTATGACAGGTTTACTCGCCCCGCCCCCCCTATTCTCTCTCTCTCAACAAACACAACTTTCTCTCTCTCTCTCTCTCAAACAAGCAAACAATTTATCCATCTCTCTCTCTCTCTCCTACATATCAGCACAGACGCGTATCACGCAGTCTGTAGTTCCCTATGAGTTAACAGCCTTGTGCGTTCCCCTGAACCCCCCTTGTTATTGATCAATATTGAACAGTAGCTCATAAACATTAGATCGAATTTCCTGCATGCACGGCGAGATATCACAGATCCACTTATTAAAAGTCTTGTGCGAATCTCTGCAGCAGCTACTACTACTTATGTTTTTTTGTCTGTCTGTACCGGTGATCAAACAGACGTCAGATCATTGCTCTTGTTAGATTTGCAAACACCTTTGTGTTTGTTCGCCTCTTCGGTTGCGCAGGAAATGAAAAACGCTTCTAAACGGGGCACTCGAGTCAACGAGGAAGTTGTACAAAAAAAAAAGAAAAAAAAGAAAAGCAAACGCTGAATATTTTAGCATATTCAAATTTACTTCTTTTTTCTCTTATCGAGCACTTCCTTGAAGGGAGAGGAGTTAAAAAAAAATAAATGAAACTTCATGGACGTAGACTATCCACGCGCATTTACGTATATACCTATGTATTAATATGTATGTATATATGTATACATATTTATATATATATATATATATATATATATATATATATATATATATATATATATATATATATATATATATATATATATACATATATATATACAACACACAATATATATATACATACATAATTTACAGAAAGACAGACAGGTAGATAGACAAACATATCATAAGTGCAAGACAAGCATTACATAAAATAAAAAAGTAATATATCTTACATAAAGTTATCGCATTCTAATTTTAAAAGAAATACGAAGACAGAATCCTTCATAAGTAACATTTCCCCCAAAATATAAAATTCCAATATTAACATGATTACAACGCTATTTTGCTAAGATTCCAATTCATCTTAGATTCCAAGGGACAAATGATCATTAAAACTCTCACGGAAAATAAACACTCGAGCAGAGGTCCCTCTGCCGGTTTTCAATATGAGATAAGATTACGTTGCGGGAATGCCATTGGTATTTGCTTATAAAGGAGTCTGCAGCGCCCCCTAGCTACGGGGTATATGTTTTACAGTATAGTGCTGGCTACGGGGTATGGTGTTTTATAGTGATCTCGTTAACGTGTGGGATGTAAGGGCAGGGGGAATGGAATTTATGCGCGACTGCGTTCACGTAGGAGGAGGAGGAGGACGAAGAGGATGAGGAGGAGGAGGAGGAGGAGAAGAACGGCATTTATTACATAATCGTATAGCCGTGAGGTCAGGCAATTTGCAAATTTATAAAACTTAATTTCATCTCTTCATTGATTAATTTTTTTTTATTTAATTGCATCTGACCGAAGTTAGTAAGGCGTATATTTTCTTGATGATTCTAAATCAGATTAGTAGGCCAACAAATCTTGGAGATTACTCTTGTCGGATTACTGTAATAATCCAACCACGTAATTAAAGGGAAACATTTTTTAATAATAATCACTGGGCATTCTTGAAAAAAGGAATATTAGGACATATTTAGTGGAAAAGATTACGCAAAACTTGGCGTTAGACGCATCGTCAGACATGTATGCGCCTGTGTATATATACATACACATACATGTATGTATGTATGTATACACAGGCGCATGTATGTCTGACGATGAGTCTAACCTCTAGTTTTGCCTAATCTTTTCCATTAAATATATCTTAATATTCATATATATATTGTATATGTATATCTTATATATATTATTATATACACACACATATATATATATATATATATATATATATATATATATATATATATATAAAACACAGCATCACAGCATTTTCTTGGGATATCAAAATATCATGAAACTCGAGCGTAAAAAAACCAGTTTGTTTGTTCTGTATATATGAAATAATACATTATTCATTTAATAATATGACATACTGCTTAAAAAAAAGCGTTCCCTAATCCAGTTAGAAGTCTGAATAAATTTCGCATTGGTCAAGCTATAAACGTTACGGACTCTCGCTCATTATATGTACAGCTGTAATGACTCATGAGTGTTTTCGCGTTTTGATTTTGTTTTTTGTAATTTTTTATGCACAACCCCAATGTTTTTATTTAGTCCAGGCAAGAAGGAAATAGTTACCTGATGAGTAAAAGGGGAAGCTATAAAATGGCCTATTAAAATATGGAAGATTATACTTACCAAGGAAAACGGAAGCAGGAAGCGAGTTCTAAAGTTTGGATACCGACACTCGCAAGATGAGGATTGCTGATTTTTACAAAGGAGTTCTTGGTGGAGGTGGCCCGTCGGGCATAACAAGACCGCCTTTAAGATAGAGGGTCTCTCTCCTTGAGCTTAACAGAGTACTGGCCGAAATAGCATCTATAGCAAAACAAAAGAGGGAGGAGCCACTCTGTGGTCGACGCATTATATGCATTATTTACACTTTACCCCATTGTGTGCTAATCAGGGGGACAAACTTATTCAACAGTTCTTGCTGATTACAAGAAAAACATATTTTTTTTATATAGTTAATGTAAACCTTACCGTACTTTTAATAAACATAGCAGTTAGATTGTAACTTGACCAATCGCTAAGATAGTAAAAAACTACCAAGAGAACGTCTATGCTTTTTCCTACGAAAAACATATTAAAACGAAAAATTCGATTTAAGTAAGAAACTCCATTACCAAAGTTAGGTCATCTATAATACATCTGCAAATAGACTAGAATTATATTCAAACTAATGAGTTACGGCTCATTTCGGTACAATTCAGGCGTCAAGTCAAGACAAATTATACACCACTCAAGGACCACATTTTATCATATAGCGGCGCGAGGTAACAAACTACTCTTTCCAGCAGAGTTGCCAGACACGCACATTTTTTTTTACTTTCTGGACCACTCTGTAAACAAGTTAGCCGGCTTCAGAGCGTAGGAGTGAACAACATTTTTCACTCTCACTCTCTACACAAGACGGAGGGAATCTACTTCTTCCCCTTCCCGCTATTTTGCTTCCAACTTTTTTCGCACCCGCTTCGCTCTGGTATAAGCCAAAAAAATAAAAATTACTTGTGCTTATTGGTCGCCCATCGTCGAAAACTAGTTCCCTTTCTCAGTACTTCGAGAGAGAGATAATGGCAGTTTTTGTTGCCACGCCCACCTATCAGTGACATTCCCCTGGCCCGCATTCTGGCGACCGTGTAATTTTTCGAATTTTTACCATCTTGTTGTGCTGCCACAAAATGAAAATGCCCTTTACATCTGAACTGGAACGAGATTCCGATAAAGGGTGTTACTCATCAGCATCAGAATTTTTTTTACCTAACACAATGGCGAGTCCAGACCCAGTACTTTCCACAGCGTAAAAACTTAACCAGAGCGAGCGTTGCATCTTGGTAGGGGGTGCCTTGTATTTTAGCGAATTTTTTTGATGTGCATGAGTGATTTCTTTCTAGTTTTTTTTTATGGAGAATAGACTGGAACTAGTACAACAACCCAAATCAAGCACGGTCGCCTCGGGAAGACAATTTTACTTTTCTGATGACTAAAACAGACGATAAAAGGGTAAATAATTTACGAACCACAAAAAAACACACACAGGAACAGTTCCTTTCATGGTCACTGATTTTGCACGTATAACTGATTATGGCTTTCGTGCTACCATGGCAACATTTATTACTGAGATAACTTTCTTCATTCAAATAACCGTGAAATATATTTAAGAATGTTTCATTCTTCGTTTTTTACTGACTGGGGTTTTAGGAAGGATTTTACGCAATAATAATAAAAAAGCAATACGAGAATTTTTTTTACTAAATAAAAACATATTAGAAGTTCTCTTCCTCTCAAAAACAATTACAATTCCTAACCTCTGTCACAATTATCACGGCTCATTTCTGGATAAAACCCGAAATTCTAGTGTAAGATGAAACGTTCTAAACGTACAATATTTTCTAATAAATTAGTTATAAATCATCTACAAGGTCCACAGTTTAAAAGTCAATGTTATTTTCCTGAAAGAACTCTCTTCGAGAAGCAAGCAGATGTGCGCGTGTGCATATACGTCTCTCTCTCTCTCTCTCTCTCTGTGTGTGTAACTGATATCACTTGTCTACTGATCTCATTTACCCTACTTTTCTACTCCTCTCATTTATGGGTCAGGAAGTATGATCACACAACTCATGAAATCATCAATAAGTGAATGAGATGAGCCTGCGTTTGAATGAGTAAATGTACTTCGAAGAGTACCCGGAGGATAAAGTATGAGTGGGGAGGAGGAGAGGGGAAGAAGGGGGGTGGGTGGGGTGTCAAAGACTACGCTCACGGAGTCATGAATAATGAATGTGAAGCAATGTGCGAGAACCTCATGCGTCAACAGGTTCCTTTTTCCTTCTGTTTGTTTTGGCGAGAAGTGATAGAATGTCTTCAGTAACAGTGCCAGCGTGCGTGCATGTGTGGTGATGGATACTCTAGTACAGTACACACATGATGCTCTAAAGCACCCAGAGACCTTGCTTGTATTTGTGCGTGGGGAAGGCGGGTGTGGAATGTATGTATGTATGTATGTGAAAGCTCGATCCTGGGGCCATACTTACGTGGTGATATCCAATCTGAAAGTAGTTTTGGTTTTCAAGAATAAGTAGTTCCTCGTTGGACAAGTCGGTAGAGTTCTCGGCCAGCACTTTCCTAGGCCCGAGTTCGAGTCTCCGACCGGCCAATGAAGAATTAGAGGAATTTATTTCTGGTGACAGAAATTTATCTCGGTATAATGTGGTTCCAGTTCACAATAAGCTGTAGGTCCCAAGTTGCTGAATCAACTGGTTCTTAGCCGCGTAAAATAAGTCTAATACTTCGGGCCTGCCCTAGGAGAGCTGTTAATCAGCTCAGTGGTCTGGTTAAACTGAGGTATACTTAACTTTTTCAAGAATAAGTAAGAATAAACGTGTGTGTAAATTACCTACACAAACTTTCAAATAGAGTAAATAAAACAAAATGGGAACAAGAGTAAATAAAAATATGAATAAGTTTGCAAGTGAGACTTTGCATGGGCTTGAAGCTCGCGAATGAAATCCATGCTTTAAGTTCGCAACAGACCTTAGACGACAGCTGTTAGCGGCAGGGTCACAATACGTAATAATGTGAGTAATACAATTTTTGCGGTTCTTTCGCCGATAATGTCTAAGGCTCTGATTAGTAAAACGATGGGAGCATTCCATTAAACTTTATACTGAGTTACAAGCGACAAATTGTATGTCTGTCGCCTTTGCCAAATGTTTTCATACCGCTACTCAAAGAAATTTATCAAATATATTACCAGCGGACATTGCACTAGCCATTTTATTCCTTGTAAGACTACAAATGTGGTTTTAAAATAATGTTCATCTCGATAGCAGTTACCACTGTTCTTACCGTTATGTCTGCTCACGCTGACGTTCCTGATAATAATAACGGGAAACCAGGACAATGCTGATAATTATTAATACCAGAATTACAACAATCGTTAACACAAAAATCAACACCTTACGTAACACTCACCTATGTGGAAATTTAAAAGAACGGAAATACGGGGCTTAACTGTTTTCTCATAGTAGGATACGATGATTGGGGATTCCAAAGTACTCTTTCAACTTATCGTAGGATGTTTATGTGATGACTGGTGGGATTTCCTTTGGGATCACCTTCATCATTTCGAATTAGGAGGCCTTGTTTTTTTTTTTTTTTTTTTTTTTTTACAAACTTGTAAGGCGAGTTGATAACAGTTTATTCTTCTTCTTCTTCAAACTTGTAAGGCGAGTTGATAACATTAGTTTATTCTTCTTCTTCTTCTTACTATTATTATTATTATTATTATTAAGAAGAAGAAGGCGAACCCTATTCATATGGAACAAGCCCACCAAAGGGGCCATTGACTTGAAATTTAAGCTTTCAAAGAATATTATTATTATTATTCAGAAGATGAACCCTATTCATATGGAACAAGCCCAACAAAGGGGCCAGTGACTTGAAATTCAAGCTTCCAAGGAATATGGTGCTCATTCGTAAGAAGCAACAGAAGGTAATGGGAAATACAGAAAGAGGGGATCAGTTATTAGAAAAACTGATAAATTTTAACAAAATAATAAATATTTCCACATTTTTAGAGCAATAATAAAGTATGTATTCAGTCATTTCCATTGGGCATATTTTCCTTATCCACGGAATTCGTTCCTTTCACTGGAAATAATTCTAACTCTGCGTAGAAAAAGTTTCGTTGGAAGACGAATTATAACTTAAAAATGGGAAATCAGCATTTTTCTCGTGACACCGATCACGGTCTTTTCCGAAAGGAATGACAAAACCTGACTATTCCACGCGAAAATCAAATATTTCACGAACCCCAAATGACCATACTGAGAAGTAGCTTACGCGATGTAATGTCACAGGGCGTCACAGTCGTATACCTTATGCTTGAATGATGCGTATCTACAATACTTGAAATACTAAAAGTAGAAATCAAATATTTCACCAGGTCAAAAAAAGCCGTGTCAAGTGTAGCCTACGCAACGCGTTGCAATAACGTCACAGCTAGTTCCTTATCACTAAATTACGCAGTATCTGACCGTGACACCAGAAACTGACAAGAAAATTTAATCTTGGTGAAGCTGAGACTGAAACGTATACTGGCCTATTGAACGGCCTTCACACGTCCCCAACGAAAAGACGCGCTGTTATGCATTTCTGGGTCATTTGCATAGGTGTCGAAAGAGCAGGTAATCTGATTCGACAGACCTTTCCTTATGCGTTGTGAAACGAATGAAAAAGGCGCTAAGATGTTGGGTTTTCTGCCCGTGAAGTAAGAGAGAATGGCGACATGTAAGATGAGTATGTAGTGTGTGAAGAAAAGAACGGGCTAAAAAGTGAAGAAGGAGAAGAGGAGAATGTCAATAAGTATTGCATCTATGTGAACCTCCTGCGTAGTTAGAGGGCCAATATAAGTCCACACTTAGATAATTCTGCCTTCAAAGTTAAGTATACCTTAGTTTAACCAGACCACTGAGTTGATTAACAGCTCTCCTAGGGCTGGCCCGAAGGATTAGACTTATTTTACGTGGCTAAGAACCAACTGGTTACCTAGCAACGGGACCTACAGCTTATTGTGGAATCCGAACCACATTATACCGAGAAATGAATTTCTATCACCAGAAATAAACTCCTCTAATTCTTCACTGGCCGGTCGGAGAGTCGAACGCTGGGCCAACAGCGTGCTAGCCGAGAGCTAGCACACATGCAACAGTTTCTCCTAATAGAGGGTGGCATCCGAAGACAGGCAAGGCAATGGTCACTGTTACTTTCGTAATCCAACTAATGGATCATGTACGCATCCCTTGGCAGAAAACTTCACATTAGTCAGTCACAGAAAACTTAAACTTCGCGGCATACAACTCGTTTTGTACCGGTATCTGTCAGAGGTAATTACAAATGTTACAAATCCACACACATTTAGTAAATCCACTCACATTTAGTAAAAAGTGTACATACATATGTGTGAGTGTGTATGCATGAGTATGTATGCATGTATATAGGTATATAATGTATATATGTATGTGTATATGTAGGTATATATGTGTATATATTATATATTATATATGTATATATATATATATAATATATATATATATATATATATATATATATATATATATATATATATATATATATATATATATATATATATATATATGAGCACGCACTGAATGTGCCACGATGAGGACAATAAAAGAAAAACTCTAGAAGAGCGTCCACCTTACACAGTCACAATAACGTACGGAAAGAAGATAAACACGGCAAAAAACAAACAACCCCAGCAAAAAGCAGCCAGAAAAACCTTCCGTCAGTAGGGTCGCTTCCCGCGTCTTCCTCAGCATAAGTAGAAATCTGACAAGAACAACATCCTCTGTGAAGAACAATGCTTACTTCAAGAACTTTTTCCGCAGGAGACGACGATTTTGTTCCCTCCCACCGTCCTTTACTCAGATCGCTCAAAACAGCAAGGTAGAGCATTGGGTTGAAGTCCCCATCTTAAAAAAAAAAAAAAAAACAGCCTAAAATGTACCAGAGGAGCACAAACGATAATGGGTCCTAATGGGACCCGAAAATCAATAGCCTAGGTAACCAATCCTTTTCTTGAATTTCCTTGCTGAAAATGATTTATGTGATTGCTTCCTGAAAACGATGGACTAAAGCTTCAGAAGATTATTCTGCAATCGCCGACTCGTTCTCACGGTCATTGACTTGTTTTCAATCTGTTTGTCCTTTTTCTTATATAATTTTCTTGCGTGTAGTGTGGACGTACCCCACACATACACAGCTAACAAACAACCATTTGACCTCCAACTACTGTAAATAGTACTAAGAAAAGTTAACAATCTTCAGCGGATTAATGGAGTTTTAAGTCTTTTGTATCTTTTTTTTTCTTCTAATTATTAATTCTTGCATTTTTTGTTTTCTTACGAATCCTACCACATAACCGCACACACAAATAAGAATGCATCATTCACTATTTGTAGTTATTGTCCAGCATATATTGTCCTTCTTCAGTGTTGCAACACTGAATTGCATCACATGCGTACTCAAGACAATTAAAAATGCAGTCAGTCCTCACAAATCAGTGATATATTTGCTGTGTAATATTTCAGTACAGTCTAATCTTATCAAATTGACTGCCTTCGACCCTTTAACATGAAACTGGTACTACTAAGCATTATTCGACCCTACATAAAACCGGCACTGCTCAGCATTAACAAATGCTATGTAAGCTGAAACAACCACCACCTTCTCTTGTAAGTCTAAACCAAGAATGCGAAAAATCTGAATCCAAACTCGCTTTTGTTTTTCTAGCAGTATCCTCTTAAACGCCTTCTTAAAATGCAAGACATATCTGAACCTGCTGTGTTTTGATGGCAGGACATACAAGCAGAGGGTATGAGCGTGTCTGTCAAAACAGACTTAATCTTTGTAATGATCTAGAACACTGTACTTATGTTAAAGAGTGGCGGTAGGGTGAGTTTCCTGGGGTCATCTTTCGGGGTGCAGTGAAAACAATGACATCACTTGTTGGTTTGATGTCCAGACACATTATTAAACGGACAATAAGACTTCTCTTTGATAAGTAACTGCTTGATAGTAGTCCAGCAATGTGACAATCCAGAACAACTTGGAGTACACACACATATATCTATATCTATATAATATATATATATATATATATATATATATATATATATATATATATATATATATATATATATATATATATACTGTATATATATATATATATATAGAGAGAGAGAGAGAGAGAGAGAGAGAGAGAGAGAGAGAGAGAGAGAGAGAGATCCTAATTAAATTTGCAGTAATTATCATAAATAAATGAAGAGCCTAAATAAACTGAGTAGTAACAAGTATCATAAATAAATGAAGAGAAGAGAGAAAGGAGGAGAGAGAATGCAATTAGACTTATCAATAAAAGCACTATTAAAATAACATTTCGCCAAAGGAGCAGGTATTAACACTACTTTCATCTCTCCCCAGGCCTTCGGAAACCACGAATTCGACGACGGGATATCGGGCGTCGTTCCCTTCCTGGAGAAGGTGACCTTCCCCATCCTGGGAGCCAACATAGACGACACGAAGGAGCCCTCCATCCAGGGAAAGTACCAGAAGTCGGTGGTGATCGAGAAAGGAGGCAGGAAAATCGGCATCGTCGGCTACGTCACTACCGAGACTTTGGTAAGACTCCGGAATCGACAGAATTTTCAGTGCCCTTCTCTGCTTTTTTAATATATTTATGTATTAATGTTTTGTCTATTTTGCAGCATTTTGCTTTGATTTCTATTCCTTTAACCCCTTAAAACACAATATTCTTGTATCTAACCTTTCTTTACCAGATACTGCAACAGATAATTGCCGGGTGACAAAATTTTAGACCAACTTTTTTGCTATCATTATTATTTTTACAATTTTCTTTCTATGTTTTCCTCTGATTTTTGTTTTTTTTTTTTTTTATTGTCACACTTGTGCGAGTCACCCCATTCACTATTTCAATATCTGGCTTTCCTTTTTTTTTTATCCTTCACCTGATAATGACAGTGGTTGAAGGAATTTTCTTTTATTATATTCAGTACTTTATTTTTTTTTAATCAAAACTTCCCTTACTTTCCTGTTTCCTCTATTTACTAATTTCTGTTAAAATACTTTGCCTTCGCTTGCTACCAAATCTCGTTTTCGCTTGACATAGACACGTATCTCGCTTTCAATGCCTTTTGTTATTTTCTCTACCACGTGCTGGCATGTAATTTTTTTTAGTTTATTTACTCCATCTATCTAGATGTCTTCTGAAGCGTGCCTGAACTCTCAAGGTGTAAATGCAAGCTATAACTGATGTTTTTCACTTTATCATTCACCTAATCAAAAGTCAGAGAGTGTACAAGTGTAACAGTCTGGTGCAACCGGCAATGGGTCATAACGAGGCCTGAGAATGAATAAGCATTAATTTTTTTTACGTTATGCTAACATTTCTCATTAAACTCTGGCATTACCTAAGAAAATGAAAAGTAATCACCACCAGCAACTCTCCCCCAAAAAATCAGTGATCAGAAACTTGCAACAGACCGTGGGAATCGTATGCGAGCGACAGTTCGTTAACTGAGTCCCAACAATAAGGCAATAATTAATCCTGAAAGAAAATCAATGTCATACATCTAAAAAGAAATATCATTATGGAATAAACTTCAAAAACCATGCATTATGTCACAAGAGGATTAATGTGTTCGTGAAATTACTTTGTGTCCTTACTTGAATCCTGGGAGTAATTTAAGTCTATCGACAAACGCACAAATCTGCGTCGTTCATTACACAGGTCATTTGTTAGGTTAACTTATAATGAACTCGTCCCAGTAATTTTTCTTTTTAAATTTATGCTTTGATTAATAACAGCGGTATATCTCTGACACCAGTTGACAGTGTGAGTACGAATTTTGCGCTGATCCCACTTATTTAATTAATAACAATTGCAAGCTGAACCGCTGAATCGATGACCTTTTCCGTGTAACGCCAGTGAGATAAAAAGGGAACAGACTACTCGTTAACTTAAACACATATTTTGTTTTTGCCAATTCAGTTCATATGATAAAAAAAATCAACTCTGACTAACACTTTTTTGTTATTGCAAAATCAATCCCTATATCGTTGTATTAATAATGAATCTTGCATCAAATTCATTGGCAAATACAACAAAGAACAACAAGTGCATGTTTTTGCTCATTTCTGACGTCATTACCCCCATAACACAATCCTTCCTAGAAAAAATAAAACGCCCAACTGTTTTGTGACAAACATACTACTTATGCATGTAGGTTGTATAAGCTTAAATGTGAATAAACTCATCGTATATTTAAGAAACCAAGTTTAAGTTAAAAGTAATGCAGTGGGATTTTTTAACGAATCATGCGTTTAGTCAAGAACATCACAAGAACAGCCAAGCACTCATTTGTAGCGTTTACCCAAGCGAATCGTTGAGGGTAAAGTCTGGCTCAATTCAATTAAAATTTTTTGAATTTTAGGTTAATCAGCACGTACCAAATTAATGTGACAAATTGGATCACTACGGAAAAATTGAAAAGCATAAAAAGTAAAAGAGAGGTGGAGAAAAACTAAAGAAAACATAATGTAGAGAATAATGAGACAAAACTTCATTTCTGTCTTTTGTAGATAATTTAAAATAGCCTGGGGTATACCAAGTACAGCTAATAATAATACATAATACGACAGCTTATAATAACATACAATATGATAACAAATATCTCATAATGCCGGCAAACAAAAAACTACCAAAGATGACCGAAATCCACGCGACCAAAAGCAATGTCGAAATTCGTCCAAAACGGTTTTATTATGTCAATCACGAGGGTACCATAAGGAAGACCTCTCTAGAACCCAAATCATTTCGTCATTCGAATAACGTTCTCAGAACTAGGGTAAAAAGAACAGGAAGGAGAAAGGAGATTGTGACACTGGTCAACGTACTTAAAAAAAAAAAAAAAAAAAAAAAAAAAAAAAAAAAAACTAGATATAAAATTCGCCAGACTGACAACTCGAAAGGCTGGTCCGAGAGGTTGGTTCTTTTACATAAAAATGATAACTTAACTAATTAATTATACATCTAAATATGTACTGAGGGAATGAACTAAAACTCAAAATATGTAATGGCTGGATGAGCTGAAAATGTTCAAGATTCTGAGAAAATTTTCATCAGCGATTTCTGTCCAAGACACAAAGCATGTGTAACTTAACAAGGTATAAGAATAAAAAATGAAGGCAGGGGAGGAGGGAGGGAGGAGGAGGGGAGGAGGAGGAGGAGGGAGGGAGGAGGAGGAGGAGGGAGGGAGGGAGGGAGGAGGAGGAGGAAAATGATGTCACGCGACAACGTGCAGAACGACACCGATCCTCGCGTAGCGCCTATGCAAACGCGACGGCGCAAATCAAGGGGTCGACACCGGTAATTGCAGAGTCGCGGAAGAAGATGAAGGAAGTCGAGATAAAAGATTCGGATCATCCTTCCCTCACACGATGTTTTATTATGTTACGCAAAGTGAATAATCACAAACCTCGCCGAGGATCGAGAACTGCGAGAGAGAGAGAGAGAGAGAGAGAGAGAGAGAGAGAGAGAGAGAGAGAGAAAGTAATGTAACATTACTCAAGCCTCATTTCTCAAGAATTCTGTGATTTATATCAAGAATACTGTACGGAGAAACCCCCTTTCCTTACATTTCACTTTTTATTGAGTTCCTGAGTGGGCTGGTGTCATCTTGTATCTTATGCCATTCCTATATGGATTACATTTTACTGAAATCATATTTCCTGTTACCAAATTTCATTACGTAAGGTGAGGTGTTCCACTGTGATCGACCGAGATGTCACGGAAGAGAATGCATTAGCAATATAAGGAACACCAGCACTAGAGAGAGAGAGAGAGAGAGAGAGAGAGAGAGAGAGAGAGAGAGACTTTATGTTAATTAAGCACTAAATATTCTGAGCTTCAATAAAATAAAAAGCATACTGCGTGCATTAAACCCAGAAACATTCATAATTCAATCCTTAGATAGTTTATATTCCGCTTACTGATAGTTCAAGTGCATTCCGTGGTGTCTTCATGAACAGGACACTTCTAAATCTAAAACTTATTTTACAAGCAGATGAAGAATATTTTTGTGAACTTTTATTAAACACTTTATCAAACACTTTTATTAAAAGCGCGCGTGAGCCGCTATTGTTTATTTATTGACACCGAATCTATTTTATTTTTTCGAAATGGTTGCTAAAAAAGTGTTATTTTATGAGTCATGTCTACGATGCAACGGATACCATTTGTGAGCCACGTGGGCAGAAGTAGCTTTCTGTTGTGGCTTTTAATAGTCTGATTTTCGAGAAACAAAAAACATTCTCGGCAAAAACAAAACTATAAAAATGGCGATGAAAGATTTTTGTTTATACTTCCGACATTGCTGGGCGATGTTGTAACGTAAACATTGTTACCACTACGGTATCAGTAAACAAAATATGACTTGTTATGGCAATTCCAAACAAATAATCAAGAAAGCAGACAACAGTCTTTCACATTACTAACAGTGCTTTAATTTCTTTAACAAACAAAACCAAGAACAAAATTTGTATAACATTTACTATACAGTAT
The DNA here is from genome assembly GCF_040412425.1 of Macrobrachium rosenbergii. NCBI lineage: Eukaryota > Metazoa > Arthropoda > Malacostraca > Decapoda > Palaemonidae > Macrobrachium > Macrobrachium rosenbergii. The sequence goes on along the minus strand of NC_089742.1, from coordinate 42,949,989 downwards.
TAAAGTTTGAAAGTAAAATGTTAAATGCGGAAAGTTAACGTTTTCCACACACATAACTGCTGTCTGGGTAAAAGTATGCTAAAACAGTCTAAAAGAAACACACACACTTCACACAGAGGGGAACCAAATGAGGGCTGATAATAATAATAATAATACTTTGCTCCAGAAATAAAGGCAGATGATCTAAAGGGAAGGACACGGAAGCGGCTCTTGAGAATTTAGGCTCGAAGGCCAAGCCTGGGACCTATGGTCATTCAGCGCTGAAATGGAAACTGAGAGTAAAAAGATCTGAAAGGTGTAAGAGGAGGAAAACCTCAAAGCAGTTGAAGCACCATGAATCTAATGTTAAGAGAGGGTGGACAGTAAGATGGAAGAAAGAGAATATGAAAGTAGGTACAGTAAAAGGAATGAAGGGGTTGCAGCTAGGGTCCGAAGGGACGCTGCAAAGATCCTTAAGTAACGCCTGCAGTGCAACGAGTGAGGTGCCCTGACAGCACTACCCCCCTACGGGATATATGATAACGGAAGAAGGCCAGCGAGAAAGAACTCCAAGGTGAGCAACCACAGACCAGCAGATTCCAGAAAATGTCTACACACACACACACACACACACACACACACTCTGACACTTCCATAAAATTATGAAAATGAGGTGACGCTTAGCACGAGTAAAACAACCCACTTCTTGAGAAATGTATCAAAAGGGTCACAAAAAGTCAAACTCAGTACAAACCGGTGACACGAGATTTGAACTCTGACTAATGCAACCTCTCAGGAAATAAAGGTTACCTCGTCCAGGCAACTTAGCAGAACGAGGTCAGAGTCAGCTGTGGAGCAGCTTGAGGAGAGAGAGAGAGAGAGAGAGAGAGAGAGAGAGAGAGAGAGAGAGAGAGAGAGAGAATGGTTCTATGGAAAAAGGCAAGTCTTTGTTGGAGTGAAACAATTATATGGAACATTAGAGCCATAATCCTCGTCCATGAAAAAGGTACAAACCAAGTGAGAGAGAGAGAAGAGAGAGAGAGAGAGAAAAGCTGGTTCAATCAGAAAGAGCAATATAAATAACCCTAAATGGATGACGACTGCCCATGACATTTATGTCCAGTGACATTTGAATAAAAACCGAACTCCGACCCAGAAGAGAATCTCCACCTGTGCCGCCATCCAGAATTGTTGTTCACAACCGAAATATTCAAGACCCCTCAAACTGGCCTCAGATTAGTCAGGAATCTACCGCTGACAGAATCGTGTCAATGCTTATTATATTAACATTAAAAACTTAACTAATACCTATTGAGGTGAAAACTTAAGAGTAGTGCCAGATGCAGATTCCACTCACCTAACTATCGAGGGAAAAGATTATTTGTTTGTTAAAATAATAGGCAGTTGCGAAGACAAAACGAACAGTTGCTGGAGAAAAAAATTTATATCCTTAAAAAAGAACAAGGAAGAAGTTAAAGAGAACAGAGAGAAGGAGAGAGAGAGAGAGAGAGAGAGAGAGAGAGAGAGAGAGAGAGAGAGAGAAGGGGGGCCCGTCTGGCAATATTGAGTCATTATTTACAAAACTGAGGAAATACGTTGGTTCAACACACAAACGCTCTTGAACTTGACTCTTTCTTGGCAAAATCTGTCGATAATCACCATCAGAGATTATTTCAAAAGTTTAACCTAAAATCTTTCCAGTCAGTAACCTCTGAAAAGGGAGCACTGAATTTTGAAAGACAATCAAAAACGCTCCACTTTAAACCAAAATCAACACCATTAATCTGAAACTGGAGAGAGAGAGAGAGAGAGAGAGAGAGAGAGAGAGAGAGAGAGAGAGAGAGAGAGCGATATAAAGTTACTAACCACAGGTCACTGCACTAAGCACCTTCAAAACTTGCTACTTGTGAATGTCCTCACCTGGATAAGCACGATCAGACCTCTTTGCCCAACAGCAGCCTCCTCTGAAAACGAAAACCCAGCCACCACCAGTCAAAAGTTGAAACCAAAATCAGCATCATTTCTAATCTTGACAATCACCATCATTATTGTTGGCAGCCTAAAAGAGGCCTCTAGGTTATTCCCAGGCTGAGGCCCTGAGACCAGCAAAAATATTTGGCCTTCAGAGGAAAGTGACGACAACTGGAAGGCTGCTGGTCAGGAATGCCCCAGGCGCCATGACTCCCTACAGAGAACTCGTGAAAACCATCAGACAGAAAACCAAGACTGTCTGTGGCCGAGGAGGAGGCGGAGGAGGAGGGAGGAGGAGGAGAAGGAGGAGACGCTGTAAAGACCCTCTGGCCATGCTGACCCTCACAGGAGGTCCCTTCTCCTCAGAAGGTCTTTCCTATCTCTCACGGAATCCAATCATTTGATGCAAAACGACGGCCAACCAACTGGTAATAATACAAAAAAATCCACTCCATTTTTGATCATCTTGTGAACCAACAGACTGAACAAACAAAACAAACAAAATACTCCTTGGCAAAGTAATGAAGACATCAAGTCACCCCTGAATGACTAGATACTATCACGGACGTCTCATGTCCTTCCCAAATGTGGCACCAGAGGGGAAGTTATGAGGAGCGTGGCAGGGCAGGGGCCCTCAATGTAACTGCATCGTTATTCCTACAAAAACTGAGAATGAGCATCTGATTCTTGCTTGTATTGCCCCAGTGCAAAAGATTAACAGCATTTCATACCTATATGTGTCCTAGAGCAAGTAAGCAACAGACTTCTTAATATGCCAAAAAAGAAGGAAAACAGGCCAAAACAGCCACAGGAAGACTCACTTCAGCCAAACTTTTGTTGGACGACGGGATGCCAGACAGATGCTGTAACTTCCACTGTAGGCATCAGCAACCTAAAAGAAAATAATACAGGTTAATAATGAGAAAAACATCCACAACGGCACACAGATAAGAGCAACAAACATGATACACACAGGCTGGTTTGTCAAAGTAGCAAAGGCAAAAGCTGATATTTGAGAACATAATGGGGAAAACAAATAAAATGATGAGAGGGACACTTTACCGTTATTTTGACAACCTTCCTGAGAGAGAGCAGTCCTTCCTTCCCAGGGGTCTTGATGCAAGCCAGAGGGAGGCCAGGCCACATTGCAGGGCTCTTCTGCATCACCCTGCAAAATAAAAAATCCTTATCAAGAAATTTAAATAAGATTATGACAATCCTCCCAGCAAACGTTTACACCCTGTAAAATACTAAACAGTAAATAAGCACATAATGTGCTTGATTAAGAATTATACGAAAAATCAAATGATAGATTTCCCAAGAGGAAAGGCTATGAAAAGTATAATACACACACACACACATATACACAGACACATAAATATGCGCGCCTTCGTCCTCACTCGGTAACTACCGACAATAATCTGAAGTCCACAGAGGGCATAAACTTGGAGCTAAACCTGACTGAAAATGTTCAAATCTGTCCTGTTCTTTTCTGTTCTGTTCTGTTCCCCAGCAACGGAAAATTGCAGCAGCATAAGATGAATGCCTTCCTAAAGACACCATAAGCCTCGAAAAACACAACAGGTCCATAAAGCTAAATGTGAATGAGACGCCCACATCGCCTCGCGAAAACGTTTCATCACAGCCGCCCGCCCACGGCGAACCATCAATCTCTTCCTCCTGTTGTATTAGTGGAGGAATAAACTGACGGGACAGGAACGGACGGACGGACAGAGCAGTAGCAGCAGGCAGGGGCGCGCTTACACACGGCAACACTAACACCAACACGGCAGCAACAAAACAAAAGAGTTATTAAGAAACACTTATAGAAATCACAGGAAGCGCTCCAGCCCGACTGACATTAGGACTGGTGGTTAACTAGAACACCCCAATACTAACTGTTCACTTATCTTTAGGGGGATGACAGCAACGCTGTTAAAAACGACGCTGAAATTATCATAACAGCCTCTGGTTATCCCTCAACAGACTAAAAGCCCCTAAGAGAGAGAGAGAGAGAGAGAGAGATCGCTGTAACGGAGACAAACACTGGCTTTAACCCTCAAAGGACACACCTGAGTGTGCTTTAATATTCTCACAACCTAAAATAAACTCCGTCCGTCGAAGAGATGATCCAACCGAATTTTCAAGCGAAGCCTCATTCAGGGATTATGAAGACCTGTGTATATACATACACATATGGGGACTTATTTCACGAGGCATAAACTGGTGTCGTTACTCTGAGTGTAGGCAAGTGGGCCCTTTCAATATAATAACACGAGTACCTTTCAAGGACCTTGACTCTGCGATGAAGCAGCCCCCTCGGTGGCCAGAGTCAGCGAAAAGAACCCGGGAAATATTCGAAACAACAAAAGACTGCCAGCTCCGGGTCTTTCTTTGATTACTCAACATTTTATTTCCCAATTAGTCGAAATCCTCCCCACCCCACAACAGAAGGGGAACGAAATGTCACACTCGGTCACTGACCTCTGAAAATCAAAGAACGCCAGATGCAACATTTCATCGAGTGGAAAAACAGGTCCTTAAGCAGAATGGCTGTTCATCACTGTTATCGTTCGATTATGTACCTTTCACTCAAAGTGAATGAAAATGGCGTTGCATTTCAAACAGTGACAACGCTTGTGTGAATATATACTTTTGATCACTGCCAGGCATAGGCTACTCAAAGAGGAGTCCCCACCCCGTCCCCTCAATGTCAATGTCAGTCTGTGCAATGATGAGACACCTCGCAAGGTGTTATAATGATGTAAACCTCATTAATATGTCATTTCACAGAATCCAGCTTCGGTTTAAACAGGAAATTTCACAGTGACACCTGCATAGATTAGGCACCTCGGAATAACAACTAGTAACACACAAAAAAAGGAGAGACAAATTGAGAGAGAGAGAGAGAGAGAGAGAGAGAGAGAGAGAGAGAGAGAGAGAGAGAGAGAGAGAGAGAAGACTCGTGTACGACTAACTTGGGTGTGACTGCAGTTAGTGTTGCACTTTCACAAAGAAATGAAGGCAAAAGCATGTGATCCTCGGGCACCAAGGGGCCATAAACGCACGCATAAAGCAAAGACTACAATAGAGAGTGAAGTCCTTGCTAAGCAAGGAAGTACTGAGCCACAAAATCGACATCTTGTCACCTTGCCCAAGCCCTGCCAATCACAGACTGAATATTTCACAGAACTGCCTGATTAACAATCAGATTTTCATTACAAATTTCTCTGTTTGTCCCACAATTGAAGATTCATGTCGTCAACAGGGGCTTTTATAGACATTTCCACCTTCAGTTGATGACGTTTAACCAGCTGGAAGGAACCACTTTCAGCCCTAAAATAGGACTGCTTCTCAACAGTCATGCCATGAAACACAAGGATTCCTGCTCAAACAATCTTAATTGTCTGTACTAATTAACCTTCGGCCGGGTAAACGCCACCAGATGAGCCAAAATTGGGCAGAAATGCTGTCACGAAGAGGGTACTTACGGGTATTGCGGAAACGAGAATTGCAAATGGACAGCTGCAGAATTCCGTCGTTTCTCGTAGACTGGTTGACCAAAACTGCTCAAGAGTCAAGACGTCGACCAAGACCTTAGCTGAGCCAATCAGAGACCTCCTCCTCTTTCCACCACTAAGCCCAACTAAGAAAACCTCATCTATGTCTATCGCCTTGTCTCACAGTCTGAAGCTTTCACCTTTGGCTAATGGAGGGAAGGCTTTGAAGGTGATTTCCCATTGGCTGGTGGGACTGAACTCGATTTCCAAATTTATTTTTTTTTTCAAATGATCATTGTCACCTTTAGTATCAAATGCATATTCCATAAACAGACAGACAGAGTAAGATACCTGAAAATATGAATTAAAAAGCAGATTAATATAGCAAAGAAAGTAATAATTTGAAAGTCCTTCACAAGGAGTAAAAACACAAGATGGAACAGCAGGGCTCGACTGCACCTTGAACTGATATGGTTGCAGTCCTTACAATCAATTCTTCGATCTGGGAGCAGCCATTTATTATTTTCGGGGGTTGGGGAGAAAAATAAATGAATTTTCATAGACGATTACTTTCACTAAGAAAGTTGGTATTCAGTCTACCAGGTAATAATAGTAATGACCATAATATCTAGATAATGAAAACCTAAAATGATTTTCATAAAGGATTTAGACGCTGCTAAACATTACTGAGGAGAATTATTTTAATAACCCATTTTTTCTTCGGAACAGATTCTGCCATGTTTAAAGAATGCAGTACATAACGCACCGCTAGTGACATCTAGACACAAGCAAAGATTAAAACAAAACTATTAATAAAAGCAATTGAAGACTTGCTTGATTACGCAAAGAAGATAATGACTTTTATTTTGTTAATTATTAATGAAAGCGATCTCAGGAGACAGAGTATTCTAAGTCATCGTCAATTCACCCAACATTCAGGCTGTGTAATTATTGGTCTGGAATCCGCTTTGATCAAGACAGAACGAATAAAGAAAGTCAAACTGCCATATCTCAAATCTGAAAGAAAATGTCTATTGCTCCTGTTTTTCAATAATCAAACTCCTCTCTGTAAACCTCACTTTCATCTTAAAATATTACAAGAGTAGTTATATTCATTAATAAATAGGACACATTTTGCCGTCAAAATTATGAATATTCGAGGGGATTGGCCCACTGGTTGGTTTAGATGAAACTGGCCTTATGCCAGCACGGCCACTGCAGAGTGGCGGTCTGCAAGGAAGGAAGGAACCCACAGCGAATGTGACAGATGAAATTCTGGACAAGGAGTCCTGCTACACCCACCTCCCTTCAAAGAGAAATGATCCTGTATTTTATGTTTGCATATTCTACTCTATTGGATAAACCGAGTTACACCTCTGTCATTTTTACACGAATTTGACGGATGTGGTGGGGATCTCAAGCAGTGGTTAAGGTTTGCAAAAGCAGAAGTCGACAAATGCGTTGAAAAACAGCTTTCTGGCACATTTCCATATATGTGTTTCTACTTTATGGAACTCAATGGGGGTTTGCAGGCTTCAGTGGCATAACATTTATTATATTAAGCATGAATATTTGATCAAAAGTCTGAGAGGATATGTTGCAATTTTGTGTCTTGTTGCTACTGACTGGCCCACTATTTTATTTGATCAAAAGTCTAGTGATAGACAGCTTTTTTGAAATATAAAATAAAAAATGCTGAGGCACTAGAGGAGAGGAGAGAGAGAGAGAGAGAGAGAGAGAGAGAGAGAGAGAGAGAGAGAGAGAGAGGTGCTAACTTGTGTATTACTACTATTATTACTATTTACAAAACAGTAGAATTTCAGTCTTCGTAATACTTTTTGAGGTAAACTGCACCTTTCTTTCTTTCTTTTCCCTGCTTTGCAGAGCCTGACCTCAAAGTTATTCTTTCCCTCTTAAAAGCCGTGCAGAAAAACCTAATCAAATCATTTTTGAGGTAAACACTGTATTATCAGATAATTAATAAGCTCTCTTGTCTAAAAGCACTAATAATATCAGTTATCAAACCTCTTACAATCCATCATCACATTCTGAAACTGGTGTTTTACCATTCAAGTCTCAAAATTTCAGAGGTTGGAAAAATATATATATATATATATATATATATATATATATAGGCTATATATATATATATATATATATATATATATATATATATATATATATATATATCTCTTCAGTATGTATATATGCACCATATATATATGTATATATACATACTGAAGGGGAATTGTAACTGATAAGTGGTCACCTCGATATATACACAATTGTTTCGCGTGCTCTGAAAATATATCCTCCATTTTGCACACATCACCGTTACCGTCAGTGTTACATCTTAAGTTCACTGGCGTATGACTTGTGGGTGCTTCCATGAACCTTTCACGCTGGAACGCCTTTATTTCGCTATATTTTCCTCTGCTGCTGTTGACGCATTCCTCGGAAACTGCTCTCATCAGCAGGAGGGTGTCAGCGGAAGGTTGCTCCCTCCCGTCCCTACCCGCGGTCTCAGTGCTATTTCCCAGGCGCCCTTTTATTCCATTAACTTTAACCTATTACTATTTATTTACTCTCAACTTCCTCTATCATTCTCATCCCGGGACTTCAGGAGGAGGAGGAGGAGGAGGAGGAGAGAGAGAGAGAGAGAGAGAGAGAGAGAGAGAGAGAGAGAGAGAGAGAACTACTACCGAGGTCGATAACTAAAGAAAGAGGTAAATTGCAACGAGATTGCCAGATATATAGAAATGAGGTCATTTCCTTTCTTAGCAAACTTCTAATCATTTCACGTGCATTATTTCCATGGCGGAAAAAAGAACAGGCAAAGTTTATGTCTTTAAACTGGTGTTTCTTTGTTAACATGCTCTGACATGACCATATCTAAGGGCTGAAATTGTGCAATCATTCTTGTATGTTGTAGACTCTGTCCTCAGTTTGAGTTTCTTCTTCTCAGTGTAAAAATAGCGACTCAGCAGTTGACTCCATGCCTGTGAACTGATGCTTGTTTGCCTCTCATGATTATCACCAACCAGAGGAGCCTGAAATTCTCAATCGACGACGGCTGGTTTTCTCTGCAACTTGATGATTAGGCAATAAGCAGCAGAGCAACGTTCATAGGCTGCCGAGGAGCATTTTTCCCAGATGTAACCGAGTACCGGGACCTCTCCTGAAAAAGCGGGACTCCATATCTTAAAACTAATCATAAAATTTCTTGAAAATAATCTCATTACGTTTCCCACACCTCATTATTTCATAAAAACAAATCTAACCCTAACGTAACGTAACCCAGCTCACCTGACCTGGGGCACGGCAAAAACCGCTGGTGCATACTAGCGCACATCTCTCTCAGGAATTTGCCTCCGGGTTCGGCTCTTTCAGGGTTAATGACTCAGGGGAAGCAGATAATCATGCAACGCTGCTTGTATCAGTGGCTGTGTATTTCACCGAGGTCAAATATTGGCCTGAATTGTGCTTGAAGAATCCAAAATTATTTCCGTATGAAAACTTCTGGTTCATATTGATACTGGTACCAAAAAAATATATTTATAACTCCGTAATAAAAAAATACTCATAGTAGCAAAGAGTCTTAAAATGAAGAAGCAAATCACTCACTGTTATGTATGATTTATGTTCTTAAATATATTTAAATATAAATAACTGTGGACTGCACACACACACACACACACACATATTCTTCATTTATATATACTCATGCTACAATATATATAAAATATAAATATATGTATATATTTTTACAACATATGTATATACTGATGCTTTTGACTTTATCACATCACTGACTGTTCAATCAGAGGCTAAAACGTCAAATCCATCTATATCGAAATAGATACAGGTTTTTACCAGGAATTTTTGGAAAAGTTTTCCCGTGGGTCTTTAATTGTGTTCTTGAAGAATCTAAAAAATTATTTCTTTTCCCTGAAGAAGAATGTTTCTTTAAATAAGACAAAAATTTAAAAATCATCTCATCGTATCCTTTCAAAGGAGATCTACCACCAAGGCAGATGGAAAAAAACTATATATTTATAACTTACTCTGCTATGCGTAAAATTAATCATTCCTTGACCTTGCTGGGCAAAAATCCATCTCTGCATCTCTCTCTCTCTCTCTCTCTCCCTCTCTCCCTCTTAAAACAGGTGATCAATGGCAATGGAGAAGCCTTGTTAAAACAAAAACGTCACTTGTATCAGTGACTCTAAAGTGTAAGCTGACTGGATTACTGGACTTCAAAGTGATGACCATTTCAGGAAACAGAAATTCTTGAGACCACCTTATTTCCAAACTATTGGGAAAAATTAAAGCACACAGATTTCTTTTCCAAACCAGTGTATACACAATAAGACAACAGTCATCACAGATAAAAAGAGACCCGATACATATATATTTCGAATAAGTTTCATATTTATAAATAATTTTATATGATCTGGTATATAAATATATAACAATAAATGTATATATATATATATATAACATATATTTATGTATATCTCTGACATCGTCTATACAGCGATAATCTCTCTTTTTTTAGAAATATTGTTTCTCCTCTCTCTTACAGAATTTCTGAGAAAGTTGTGATATGAATTTTATGAAGCCTTGATAAATTGTTCCCAAAATAGCATTTTTCTCTTTATGATTTAAATATAAAGATGATAATTTCCAGTTTGTAAACATGAAACTTATTCCGGAAAACCACCTTATTTAACGCTCGGCTTTTATAAGGATAGACATATATCTAGCAAATATGTACTATACTATCCATAAATAGCATTGATCTTGTTATAGAGCGTATATATACGGGATATATATATATATATATATAAATATATTATATATATATATATATAATATAAAATAGCCTAACACGTATAGCGAAAATCATCATATATCCCTTTAAATGCATCCTATCTATATTATATGATTTCTCTTATCTATGTATTTATCTAGTAGTTTGAAATTTTTATATATAGCCATATACTGTAGATTTATTTTAAGATATATTATAAATATGTATATATTTTATATCATATATATATAGTGACGTATATAATAACTATCTATATATCTATGCAATATCTATATATAAAACTATATATAATATATATATGGTATATATATATATATATATATATATATATATATATATATATATATATATATATACTGTATATATATATATATATATATATATATATATGTATATATATATATATATATATATATATATATATATATATATATATATATATATATATATATATATATATATATATATATATATATATATATATATATATATATATATATATATATATATATTTCTCCCGGCAGACGAGAGAAAAGATACGATGATGATTTTTCACTAAATTTTTAATTTATTTCTTTTTTAAATATTGATGTTTTCGTGGCAATAAAACTTTCAAGAAAATTTCATACCCTCTGCTGCAAGAAAGAATCATTGTCGCCTGGCGCCGTAATATCTTCGTGTTTTTCCTGCAGACGTTTTAGAATTCTTCTGCTCATGCGTATAGCGCCATCACTCAGTAGGTGCACTGACACAGGACTGCAGTGGCCATCTCAGGGATCCTCAGGAAGACGTCTTGAACCTTCAGAGACAGCATGAGCAAAGAAGGCGAAGTTTATGGTTAAAATGAACTGGATGACGAAGCAGATCGACTAAAAGAGATTTTCAAGAGGGAAAAGTACATCACGAGAATGGCAGATAGCTTCAATCTGTAATTGTTTACTGCTGAAAATATGGACGACTTCGCGGAGCAGTATGGAAGTCGGAGTTCCTGCCTTCTGCGATTATTCAGCACCTCTACAGTCGTATTGTCACTTACGGACGCAAGCTCTTCATTCGAAATAAGGAAGGAAATAATCAAGAAGAGAGAAGACAGTGGAACGGAGGAACTGAAGAATTTATACGAAATAAAAGGTAGAGAACCTGAGGTGTTTTTCTAAGCTGATTGAGAGGGGATTTTGGATGCCCAAAATTACCGCTTGGAGCAAGTTCTTCGCTCGAAATAAGAAAGAAAGGAATAAAAAGAGGACATCGGCGTGGAGGTATAATGAAGAATGCTGACGAAGAAAAAAGTAGATAACCAGAGGTGTTAGAAACTGCTTCAAAGATTTTGGATTCACAGAATTACTTTTCGGAGAATCAAGGAAGAATCAAAGGGATGATCAATATCGTCAGTAAGAGGAATCTCATAAGTTTATAGAAGACGACTCCTTAAAAAAGAAGCTGTTTATGTGCCAGAAAAAGAACTCCAAGTAATGGTTATCGCGATGTTGAAATGATCTAAAACCTTCGAGAATTTCCTTGAAGACATTTTGGAATCCTTCAGTCTCCGGCTCCTGGAAGGACGAGAGAAATGCCATTCGCGCATGCGCCGAGCTTCAAAGTGTCCAAGAACAATCTCGAGATGTTCAAATCGTCTGGGGAAGCCTTCAGAGACAGAAAGTGTCAGATTTGAAAAGCAGGGTAAGAGAAAGCAAAGAGTATTGGTGAGAAGGGCCCGACCCAGAGGCCCTTCCTTCCTCCAAGGAAGCAGCCTATGGGTCTGACCCTTCCCATGGAAAGGGCCCAAGCCCCTTAAGGATTGGCCCCAAAAGCCTACAAGGCTTGCCAGTCTTTTGAGGGCAGCCTTGAAGGGAAGGGTCCGACCAGAGGCTGCTTCCTCGGAGGAAGGCAGGTATCCTGCCGGAGGTTGGGGAAGCAGGCCTGGAGGGCCCAAGAACTTCAGGATGAGGCCCAAAGTCCTCCAGACTGGCCAGTCTCTTGAGGGCAGCCTGGGGAAGGGTCCGACCAGAGGCTGCTTCCTCGGAGGAAGGCAGGTATCCTGTCCAGGCTGGGGAAGGGGCCTGGAGAGGGCCAAGAACTTCAAGGATGAGGCCCAAGTCCTCCAAGGCTGGCCAGTCTCTTGAGGGCAGCCTTGAAGGGAAGTCCGACCCAGAGGCTGCTTCCTCGAGGAAGGCAGGTATCCTGCCAGGCTGGGAAGCGGGCCTGGAGAAGGCCCAAGAACTCAAGGATGAGGCCCAAAGTCCTCCAAGGCTGGCCAGTCTCTTGAGGCAGCCTTGAAGGGAAGGGTCTGACCAGAGGCTGCTTCCTCGGAGGAAGGCAGGTATCCTGCCAGGCTGGGGAAAGGCGGGCCTGGAGAGGCCAAGAACTTCAAGGATGAGGCCCAAAGTCCTCCAAGGCTGGCCAGTCTCTTGAGGGCAGCCTTGAAGGAAGGGTCTGACCCAGAGGCTGCTTCCTCGGAGGAAGGCAGGTATCCTGCCAGGCTGGGGAAGCAGGCCTGGAAGGCCCAAGAACTCAGGATGAGGCCCAAAGTCCTCCAAGGCTGGCCAGTCTCTTGAGGGCAGCCTTGAAGGGAAGGGTCCGACCAGAGGCTGCTTCCTCGGAGGAAGGCAGGTATCCTGCCAGGCTGGGAAACAGGCCTGGAGAGGGCCCAAGAACTTCAAGGATGAGGCCCAAAGTCCTCCAAGGCTGGCCAGTCTCTTGAGGGCAGCCTGGAAGGGAAGGGTCCGACCCAGGGCTGCTTCCTCGGAGGAAGGCAGGTATCCTGCCAGGCTGGGGAAGCGGGCCTGGAGAGGGCCCAAGAACTTCAAGGATGAGGCCCAAAGTCCTCCAAGGATGGCCAGTCTCTTGAGGGCAGCCTTGAAGGGAAGGGGTCTGACCCAGAGGCTGCTTCCTCGGAGAAAGGCAGGTATCCTGCCAGGCTGGGGAAGCGAGCCTGGAGAGGCCCAAGAACTTCAAGGATGAGGCCCAAAGTCCTCAAGGCTGGCCAGTCTCTTGAGGGCAGCCTTGAAGGGAAGGGTCTGACCCAGGGCTGCTTCCTCGGAGGAAGGCAGGTATCCTGCCAGGCTGGGGAAGCAGGCCTGGAGCATTAAATATTTTGGGCCCAGAACTTCAAGGATGAGGCCCAAAGAAGCAGCCTTCAAGGATGGCCAGTCTCTTGAGGGCATCCTGAAGCCTTGAAGGAAGGGGTATCTGACCAGAGGCTGCTTCCTCGGAGGAAGGTCAGGTATCCTGCAGGCTGGGAACCAGGCCTGGAGAGGGCCCAAGAACTTCAAGGATGAGGCCCAAAGTCCCAGTCTCTTGAGGGCAACCTGAAGGAAGGGTCCACCAGTCTCTTGAGGTATCCTGCCAGCCTGAGAAGGGAAGAGAGTCTGGGCCAGGGCTGCCAGTCTCTTGAGGGCAACCTTGAAGGGGGAAGGGTCTGAACTCAAAGCTGCTCCTCGGAGGAAGGCAGGTATCCTGCCAGGCTGGGGAAGCAGGCCTGGAGAGGGCCCAAGAACTTCAAGGATGAGGGGCCCAAAGGCCTCCAAGGATGGCCAGTCTCTTGAGAGCAGCCTTGAAGGGAAGGTCCAAACCAGGGCTGCTTCCTCGGAGAAGGCAGGTATCCTGTCAGGCTGGGGAAAAAGGGCCTGGAGGGCCCAGAACTTCAGGATGAGACCCAAAGCCTCCAAGACTGGCCAGTCTCTTGAGGAACAGCCTTGAAGGAAGGGTCTGACCCAGAGGCTGCTTCCTCGGAGGAAGGCAGGTATCCTGCCAGGCTGAGGAAGCAGGCCTGGAGAGGCCCAAGAACTCAGGATGAGGCCCAAAGTCCTCCAAGGATGGCCAGTCTCTTGAGGCAGCCTTGAAGGAAGGTCCGACCCAGAGGCTGCTTCCTCGGAGGAAGGCAGGTATCCTGCCAGGCTGGGGAAAACGGGCCTGGAGAGAGGCCCAAGAACTGAGGATGAACCCAAAGTCCTCCAAGGCTGGCCAGTCTCTTGAGGGCAGCCTTGAAGGGAAGGTCTGACAGAGGCTGCTTCCTCGGAGGAAGGCAGGTATCCTGCCAGGCTGGGGAAGCAGGCCTGGAGGGCCCAAGAACTTCAAGGATGAGACCCAAAGTCCTCCAAGGATGGCCAGTCTCTTGAGGGCAGCCTTGAAGGAAGGGTCCGACCCAGAGGCTGCTTCCTCGGAGGAGGGCAGGTATCCTGCCAGGCTGAGGAAGCCCGGGCCTGGAGGGGCAAGAACTGGATGAGACCCAAAGTCCTCCAAGGCTGGCCAGTCTCTTGAGGCAGCCTTGAAGGAAGGGTCTGACCCAGAGGCTGCTTCCTCGGAGGAAGGCAGGTATCCTGCCAGGCTGGGGAAGCAGGCCTGGAGAGGATGAGACCTGTCAAGGCTGGCCAGTCTCTTGAGGGCAAAGGATGAGGCCCAAAGGTCTCCAAAGCTTCTTCGGAGGATTGAGGGAGTCTCTTGAGGCTGCAGGCCTGGAGGGGCCAAGAACTTCAAGGATGAGTCCTTAAGGATGGCCAGTCTCTTAAGGCTGCTTCTTCCTCGGAGGAAGGCAGGTATCCTGCCAGGCTGGAAGCAGGCCTGGAGAGGGCCCAAGAACTTCAAGGATGAGACCCAAAGTCCTCAAGGATGGCCAGTCTCTTAGGGCAGCCTTGAAGGGAAGGGTCCGACCAGAGGCTGCTTCCTCGGAGGAAGGCAGGTATCCTGCCAGGCTGGGAAGCAGGCCTGGAGAGGCTAATAACCAGGATGAGACCAAAAAGTCCTCCAAGGCTGGCCAGTCTCTTGAGGAGCAGCCTTGAAGGAAGAGGTCTGACCCAGAGGCTGCTTCCTCGGAGAAGGCAGGTATCCTGCCAGGCTGGGGAAGCGGGCCTGGAGGAGGGGCCCAAGAACTTCAAGGATGAGGCCCAAAGTCCTCCAGGATGGCCAGTCTCTTGAGGGCAGCCTTGAAGGGAGGGTCCGACCAGGCTGCTTCCTCGGAGGAAGACAGAGTATCCTGCCAGGCTGGGAAGCAGGCCTGGAGAGGGCCCAAGAACTTCAAGGATGAGACCCAAAGGCCTCCAAGGCTGGCCAGTCTCTTGAGGGCAGCCTGAAGGAAGTGTCTGACCCAGAGGCTGCTTCCTCGGAGGAAGGCAGGTATCCTGCCAGGCTGAGGCGGGCCTGGAGAGGCCTGGAAGGGCCCTCCAAGACTGGCCACTCTCTTCAAGGATGAGACCCAAAGTCCTGCCAGGCTGAGGAAGTGGGCCTGGAGAGACTTCAGGATGAGGCTAAGGCCTCCAAGACTGGCCAGTCTCTTAAGAGCAGCCTTGAAGGAAGGTCTGACCCAGAGGCTGCTTCCTCGGAGGAAGGCAGGTATCCTGCCAGGCTGAGAAGCAGGCCTGGAGAGGGCCCAAGAACTTCAGGATGAGGCCCCAAAGTCCTCCAAGGCTGGCCAGTCTCTTGAGGTAGCCTTGAAGGGAAGGGTCCGACCAGAGGCTGCTTCCTCGGAGGAAGACAGGTATCCTGCCAGGCTGGGAAGCAGGCCTGGAGGGCCCAAGAACAAGGATGAGACCAAAGGCCTCTAGGCTGGCCAGTCTCTTGAGGCAGCCTTGAGGAAGGTCCGACCCAGAGGCTGCTTCCTCGGAGGAAGGCAGGTATCCTGCCAGGCTGAAGCAGGCCTGGAGAAGGGCCCAGAACTTCAGGATGAGGCCCAAAGGCCTCCAAGACAGTCTCTTAACCTATCTGGTGCAAGTTGGGTCTGGGCAGACCCACCCCCTACGAGGACTTTTTCATTTTTAGATAATTTTATTTAATAATCGTTTTTAGTTGATTCTATGATTACCAAAGTATGGGAAATTATTAATTATTTTCATTTTCATTAGGGTTCTTTGCAGCGTCCCTTCGGATCCTAGGTGAAACCCCTTTCGTTCCTTTTACTGTACCTCCTTTCATATTCTCTTTCTTCCATCTTACTCGCCACCCTCTCCGAATAACTGATTCATAGTGCAACTGCGAGGTTTTCCTCCTGTTACACCTTTCAAACTTTTACTGTCAATTTCCGTTTCAGCGCTAAATGAAGTCATTGGTCTCAATGCCTGGCCTTTGGCCTACATTCTAAATTCAATCAATAAAAGTCCACTTACATTCTAGGATGTTTCTTGAAACCACGTAAATTAATACATGCATGCAAACATACATACATACATACAAACACACACACATATATTATATATATATATATATATATATATATATATATATATATATATATATATATATATATATATATATAACAATAATATATATCAACAAATCATAGATTCACGGCACCAAGGCAATTACTGATCTTCATCCATGAACTAAATACGAAAATTTTTATTCATACTCAAACAGTGGGTTTCTTGGCTTTCCAACTTCAACTGATAAAACAGGTTTTCTTCGTAGGACTATTGAAAACACACGATCTGCGAGAAATCCAGAGTTACACTGGGAAGTCCATGAAATAAAGAAAAAAGACAAATGTCGTTTAAGGATTTATCCTGTTTGTTCTTTAGCCTCACTGTCATCCACTGCTGCTGGTACCAGACTTCCTCATCCACTGCCTTTCTGTGTTATCTCAATCCAGTCTTAAAGTGGATCTACAACATCCAATAAATAGTGACTCTCCAAAAATGAATAAATTTTCGTGGCGTTGTTGACATTTACACACATTTACACATAAGACGCAATCATATGAGA
>NC_089742.1:42925512-42928012 GCF_040412425.1 Macrobrachium rosenbergii | reverse complement strand
ATTGTTCGACATGAAAAGTAAATGGTCGACAGTACAAGGCTACTTCTATTAACCTCATATTTTTCTCCGTATATGCATACACAATACAATATGTGTGTATGAGTCTCTGTGTGTGTGTGTGTGTATGTGTTAGGCACAAAGAACAATTCATACAAGTAAATTATGCAAGCATAAAATCTACATTTTCAGCTTTATTCCCAAACGAACACTACGAGTTTCGTCGACATAAAACCCAATGATTAATCAAAAACAATAAACCTTCGCTATGGTCCAGATGGCGATAAAGAAAGCGCTTCCGCCGTGATTCAGAAAATCTGGAAGACAATGCACTGAGCATGAGTGCCGCCTCCACAGTCGTGAATTGGAAACAAAAGAGTACAACGGCCAAAGCGCGTGCAAGTCATTCGCTACGGTGAAAATGACAAATGTAAACTTGTAACAATAGCGATACTATATATCCTTATATACTTCCGAGATTCGTTTTATAGTGAAGGGATAGATAGATGCGCACTTTGCTTCCACGGTTTTATTTTCAGGATTTTTTTTTTTTTGCTCAGTTCTAGTGTACCGTCATTCTTTCCTATTATCTTAAATACTTCAATTTATTTTCTTAAAATGTCAACATCTTCTTAAAGTCAAAGGCCGAGTCCTCAGATGATCTATGAATAAATAGGTCTAGTTCAATTACATTCACACATCTGACAAATATGCTACTTAATTTTTTGGGGGTTGGGGGTAGAAGCAAAAGCTGAGCACCTAGCTGATGTCCGTAATTTGAAAGATAAATGTACTTATGCTATTTTTTTTTTTTTGGGGGGGGAGCAAAAGCCGAGTCCTTAGCTGATGTCAGTAATTTGAAAAATAAATAAACAACCATCTTACAACCTGTCCTTTCAAAACAGCCAAAACCTATAAACGCATAACTCTAACAACGACTCAATTCTTCGCTTTCCCCCAAACAGGAAAAGACCCTTCCACGGAGATGAGCGTCGACCAATACCCGTTCATTGCTACCCAAAGCTCCGGGAGGAAAGTCCCCGTGGTGCAAGCTTATGCCTACGGGAAATACCTAGGAAGACTTGACCTTACCTTCAACAACGCGGGGGAGGTCACGTCCTGGGGAGGAAATCCCATACTGCTCGACAACTCGATAGAACAAGGTAAGTCAAATTTAAGTCACTTAAAAATTCAAACAGTTTGGTGCATGAAGCAATGGGACACAATGAGTCTATAGTGACCGGTTGACCGTTAATGCCATAAATAAGAACTTCACTACTTCACCACTTATTCAGCGGAAAACTTTTTTTTATGGTAGAAATATTACGTTCTTAGTGGTCATAAAAATTCTTTTTTCTGACGTTGGTGTTAACTATGGAAAGAACTAGAGGCTGAAATCGCTATGAATTAAAGAAGTTTGATGATACAGTTATGGTATAAGAATTAATCGAGAGTAGACTCTACGCAATGAGTGAAAGATAAATTTTGGAAATACGCAAGGAAAGGGTAAATTAAAGGGCAAAATTTTTGGAGAAAGTTATGAAACGAAAAGGTGATAATTATGAATAATTATAGTCAGAGAATAGGAAGAAAATTTATATGATTTCAAGCCAAGGAAGACTGAACATAATTTAAGAGGAAGGTATACGACATTAGTTGATTTAAGGATTGAACTGACAATATTTAAGGACATTCGGAAAGACACTGAGTGTTGAATGTCAATGATCTTATCTGGGAAGAATCAGAGTTAGAACCAAAGAGATAAAATCTGACTGGATGACTTTGAAGTTCCATGGGAAACCATTTTCAATAGTCGACGCGGGGAAATGTTAACGATAACTAAAATGAAACACTGTATTCGAAAAATTATAAAGGTGAAACGGGGATATGATTATCAACACAAGTTCACTGTAGTGGATACAATGAAACAGGAAGGCATGTCTGGAAAGATGTGAAACAACGAAAAGGCACGAAATATTATGAAAGGATATTCGGGGTAGCTCAAAGAAAGAATTAGATAATACTATGAAAACTTTTAAGTAATAAGTAACTCCTTCTATAGTTGAGAGGTTTTTAACTAACTTTATGTGCAAAAATACAGTTTCCTCTAGCATATGAGGGTCCAAGGTCAACCCTCTTAATTTTCCATTCCTAAGTGTTTTTCTTAGAATTATTTTTTCCCTATCACCACCGTCTCTTTTTCATATTCTAAATTTTTCAAAATGTTAAGGTCACTTTCCAAGACCTAATACATATATATATATATATATATATATATATATATATATATATATATATATATATATGTGTAAAATATATATACTGTACATATATTAGTATATATATATATATATATATATATATATATATATATATATATATATATATATATATATATATATATATATACACGCAAGAAAAATATGAAGGCATTCAACGAACAAACAGAAACTAATCTTTTCGAAAAACCTCGCGGCTCAACGAGTATGAAGAAAGGAGAAAA
>NC_089742.1:42898012-42920512 GCF_040412425.1 Macrobrachium rosenbergii | reverse complement strand
TTAGAGAATTGGAACACGAACAGCTGTTGACTAGCCAAGCAATGAAAAGGGAAAATGAAATATATATATATATATATATATATATATATATATATATATATATATATATATATATATATATATATATGTATGTATGTATGTATGTACTTTCAAAAATAAACACTTGAGTGTATATACAAATAAGGAAATAAACAAGCGTTTAAATTACAAGTCGCCTGACCGACACCTCTTGAGGGTTAGATTTACCACTTGTTCACAGTAAGAGGTGGATCGGCCGCGCAATGTACATGTTTCCTTTAGTTCCATATTTGTGAGAATCTAATGCTTTACCGTTGACGTGATATTACAATTAAAAATATAAATTCACTTTGTATTAAGACAAGTAGATACAACAGTGTACGTATTCAGAAACACAAGTAACGCACGAACAAGAATCTCAATATAACCTTACTGTTAGCGAGTAAAAGAAGTCATGAAACATGTCAAGGTCAAACTATTCAATTTGCTCTTATGCTGTGTGACCTGTCTTTTTATGTGGCTGCCATTCACAATGGCTTAACGTGACCAGATTCCTACGAGGTTAACAGTATGGTCTTTATAACGGATAAAAGTTGCATAATGCAACCCATTTTCTATCGGGGCGCATCTCCGTTTTCTACGAGCGAGGGACGACGTAAGTGTACTGTTAAGTCAACAACTACCAGTCATTCTGCTGGTGTTTGGGCTCATTATGGCAAACTGCTGCCTGTACCATCCATTAAAATTTGCTATTATTAATAACGATGTCTCTAGAGATGTAATCATGTTAACACAACCACCAGACCTTCTCTTTTATCCGAACTCCCCTACCAGAGTTAAGAATCCTTTTTTTTTCTTCGCCACTTCGACACCCGACACCCTTTTTTTTACCCCTACAATACGCTTTGTCGCATAAATTAAGCTTGGTGTCACGTTTGACGTTTTGGGGGCAAGCCAACACTATAATCATCGCACATTCTTATGTGGTTACTGCTGAATTTGAGATAAGGTTTTCAATTTAACCTTCGCTTCATTCCTGTCTACTCTTATTCTCTTCACTATAATAGTTGTCGACGCTTGTGAATGACAGGCTGTTACAGCGGGCATCGGAACAAGATATGAGTTCATCCAAATTAATTAAAAGCAGAGAGAAAGACTGACAAATACTGATACACACTCACACACTTCTTCTTCTTCTTCTTTTAACGTGCCTTTTCCCCAATTTTGTATGGGGTAAGCACGATGCCTTCTTTTGAAGGACTTTGATTTGGCTTTGGGGTAGACCGTAGTCTCGATCGGCTGCCCTGCCTGACATCGCTTAGACCCCGGTATCACATGTACATATATCGTACCAGACACACACACATATATGTGTGTGTGTGGTGTGTGTGTGTAAAAAAGGGGGTGTGCAGTGTTTAAACGGAAAATCATCATCTATGAAAGAACTCTAGAAAATCTAATCGTGTATTTCTGCCCATGCCTTGATAAAAATTTTAGTTGTGAGAGACCTGAAGCTTCTGGAGCACAGTCAAAATTGCAAAACATATAACAGTTCGAATAGCCACCCAGAATCCTAAAGTCACTGAATATCGTTTCCCTTTCTTCAGAATTAGGGCCTTATAATTTAAGAAAAGTGAAAGTCTATCAGGTAAAGGATTAATATCAAGTGTTGCCTAGCGAAGATCGATGTCATCCATTGTTACGCAGACGGTAAGGTATTAGAGCTCTGCAAACTGCCGTATCATCAATTAGAGAAAATTCTAATGGGAAATCAAACAATTCTTATAGAAATTCAGTACCCTTGAGAAGTGAACTGGAAAACACTTCAGAAAATACATGATTCTGAGGTAATTTATCTTACGTAATAGGTAAGATTACGGAATGTGGACTTACTGCAAAAAGGCATATCTGTATGAAAAAGCATAACTTCTGGATGCAAACCTATTCATTCACAAGAAATCTGCCAACAACTCAGCCAAGTAAAATAACCTTGAATTTCTGTTATAGTGGGATTGAATAAGACGTACTTATTTTGTTCAGATGCAGAATATTAAAAAAAATTAGTAAGATACTTTTCAAGAAAACAGTGAATCATCTATGAATAGCTTACAAGCAAAGACTCGGGAAATGGTGCTAGATTTTTATTAATAAAAAACTGGATAACATATCACAAATAAGCATTTTTTTAATAGCATAAACAACTCTAAATGGTTTTTTTTTTAAATATAGGACGCGCTTTAAAAGCATAATAAATAAAGAACTTTACAACATATTTGAAACCTGGCAGCAGAGAGGAACTGGAATATAGCGAAGCAACCAAACGACCAACCACCCAACGGAACCCACCATGGGGACGTTCAAAGCAAAAACACCACCCACCAATTAATGCTGGGAGGACCGAACGTCACTTATAATAAATGTGGTGTAAAGTAAGAACGCCTGTAGCAGATACAAACCAGATTTAAAGGGCATGTTTAATATCGTCTTAATGACGATATTAAACAGACGCTGGCTGAGTTACAGCCTTCAAATGCAGTTAGTTTTCTTTTTGTTTGTATTGCCTCTAGAAAAAAGGCATTGGTGTAAACCAGGCTGCAGATCAAAATATCTGTTAAATCAGATATTATTATATAATAATGATAATAATAATGGTAAAAACCCAACTGATATTTATAAATATACATTTCTAAATGTTTTTCAGCATATATTTACACTTACATCTGTGTCGATTTTTTCACCATTTTAGTGACTCATGTTATAATAATAATAATAATAATAATAATAATAATAATAATAATAATAATAATAATAAATGCATCAAACATATCACCGTTATCAGCGTTATGTATTTATGGTATAAAATATCCTATAAAATTATCAGCGACAGCAACGTACCAGGAAGCTGATAAGATTAAATCAACATGCATACAACATAAGGAAAAATCAGTCACTTCTTAAGCCTGCCTAAAACGCATTGCACGAGAGTTGGTTTTCAATAGGAAATGAAGTTTGCAGGGGACATATCTCCTGGCTGTTCAATGCACATTTTCACAGTTGGAAGTCAGTCAGTTCACCAGTTAGTAGGCATCTAACAGTGGCACAAACAAAATCTGTCGCCAGTAATGACATATATAACAAATCTTCATAATTACCGCAAATTTATTTCACACACATGACTGGTACATACATTAAATAAAAACACAAAGATATATATATATATATATATATATATATATATATATATATATATATATATATATATATATATACAATATATATTATATATATAGGTATATGTATATGTATATGTATATATGTATATATATTATATATTATATATATTATATATATATATATATATATATATATATATATATATATATATATATATATATATATATATATATAATATATATATACATACATACAAAACTTGCATCCACTAAAACCAAGATAAAAGACAAAATATTTATTTATACGCATAATCTTATATATATGTATATATATATATATATATATATATATATATATATATATATATATATATATATATATATATATATATATATATATATATAATTATAATTTATAATTATACTTATACACATACATAAAATCACGAGCTCTCGGGATAAGGTGCGACATATTCTGGAAACTCAAACGGTGCGTGAAATTCTTGGGCGAGCATTAGACCTCGTCTGTCAGCTGAAACTGCGCCCTTAAATTCTTAATTCTGAAGAAGAAATGCCTCAAGACAGGAAATTCGAAACTTCAAATATTATTTGATGACATTATAAGATCTCAGGCTTCATTTAATTGTCGATTTTCATTGTTCATTCACTTGCCTACACACACACACACAATAGTAAAGGTTATATTTGTGTATACATATATGAATATGTATATATATATATATATATATATATATATATATATATATATATATATATATATATATATATATATATATATATATATATATTCATGTGGAGTTAAACACTTTTATTCAATATGGCAGAATTGAAAATATGATGGTAGCTTTTTCAATTTTGTTTTGTTTATTTTTCTGGTTTTATTCAAAGTATGATATATATATATATATATATATATATATATATATATATATATATATATATATATATATATATATATATGATATTGTTCATTCATTAATTTACGGAGACGAGCAACAGACCTCTGGAGTCTAGGTGATCACACTGGCGTGCGAAAAGCGACTGCCCATTCGACAGACCTTATACATCTCCCAGCCTGGCAACAGCTTGACCCATTTCAAGACTTCTTTTTCTTTTCCCCTTCTTTCCTTCTTTCTTTCTTTCTCGTGTTGGGTGTGGTTGCTCAACAATGTATCAGGTTTCTTGAAGTATTCAACTGGGTCAACCTACAGGTATGTGCGCGCGCGTGTGAGTGTGACAAAACTGCACGATGTACGAGGTCAAATGCAAGGTCAAGTTGAGGGCGCTAACATTCACGCTTTAACCTGTCTTTTTCAACACCATTATTAATCCAGTCGGAGTGTTTGGCTCTCGCGTTCAATGGGAGTAATTTTTTTTTGTGGCGATTATATTTCTTTGTGTGAATTTTGATAAGTACTTGCCATGTTCAAAACTTGATTTTATTTATACATGCATGAATACGTGAGTACATAATTTTTCATCAATACACATACACATATATACATATGTATATGTCTACATATACATACATACATATATATATATATATATATATATATATATATATATATATATATATACAATATATACATGTGTATGCATGTATGGATGCATGAATGTATATATATTTACCACCAACTTCAACAATCTTAAGCGGAGGAGGCACTCAGTTAAACGTGCTAAAGGATTTTCTCTAAAACTTATGAAAAAAAAATAAAAAACCATAACGAAACTATCACCTGTATTTGCATAATTTCATCATAAACTTGAAACGAGCAATCAATTCTGGAAGAAAAAATAACGAACATGGTTATTAAAGGAGAGAAAAATTGTTTTAAACTGCGAGAGAATGCACTTGAGAAATGGCTTTTAGCATCCCATTATCGTCATTTGCATGCTCCCGTTTCGATGTGGGTAATCGTCTTCATAAACAAAGAGGAAAAAACCCCTTAAATAAAAAAGAAAAAACCTTGGATATTTGACATACTAAGTCTTAAGCCAGTTCTACTGTATGTCCAGATAAAAGAATAGGGTTAAACGTAAGGGTAACGATCCCATCTTGTAAAAAAAAAAAAAAAAAAAAAAAAAAAAAAAGTACCAACAAACTAAGCGTTACTAAAAAAACATCCTGAGGTTTTGAAATAGGACCATTATAAATCCGAAAACCAGAGGAGTAAACAAAATTAAAAAAAAAGATTCTTCAAAAATTCATATTTTTCTGCGCCTTAAAACCCAAATAGCTTATTGATAGGCTGCTTATTAAACAAAATATATGTGCATGTGAAAAACGAAAAAGAAAGGAGGTGTTATTTTATAATTAACCCGTGGAGAACTAATGACGCATAAAACTAAAAAGAAAAAAAAAAAAAAAAAGTGATGGTTGCAGTAAAGCTTCGATTGCAACTGAACTTGCATCACCAATACGATATCTAATTACAAATACCAATTTAATACCAATATACATGTTTCGTAATTGTTTTGCGCTTTCGTATGATGTCAGACAACCTTTTCTTTGGACCTTGATGACAGGAAATATACAACGACAACTTTGACTGGCGTTTATTGGCTCATTAAAACTTTACGCTGGTGTTATCTAATCTCTCCTGGGCTATTGCTCTCTTATCTGGAGTTAATTTCTTTCGTTTTCCAGCTATAATACTTACACTGAGAATGACAATGAGAAAATAGTATCTCACATGAGATTTCTCTTGGCGCTGCTAAAGAAAAGATAAAATATATGAACGGGAGCATACTGCAACTTTATCATTACATATTACTTGCAAGAAAATGTATAGTTCTTAGTTCTATTATATATATATATATATATGTTATATTTGCATCTCAATACAATTGGTGATATATATATATATATATATATATATATATATATATATACATATATATATATATATATATATATATATACATATATACATACATACATACATACACACACATATATATACATACGTGTCAACATAAATATATTTGTAGCTCCATCCCGCGTCTTGACCGGTACAGATATTCGCATCCTCTTGCGAACTCTGGAGGATGTATGTATCTATGCATATTGGTGTAAGAAACACGAGAGACAGCGTACACATTGTTAGAACCCAACGCCCTTTGTACAGCAGGATTGTTTTATCCCACTTCCAAGGACACTGAACCAACAGCAGGGAGTTTGTTCGATGTCCAGACAACGAAGATCCGAATATTCCCAAGGGAGGTGTAGGGTTTTGCAAGAATTCACAAGTACTGCAAGAGAGAGAGAGCGAGAGAGAGAGAGAGAGAGAGAGAGAGAGAGAGAGAGAGAGAGAGAGAGAGAGAGAGAGAGAGAGAGAGAGAGAGGTAATGGTTATATATGCACTAAAGAAAGGCATCTTTGTTCTCTTACATATCGCAGATCATACACTGGGTTTCGTGTTATCCAAAACACTGCAGTTTCTCCGACACTATGCTCTGTTCTAGGTATTGACTTCTACAACCTTGGAAATTATATAATACACAAACACATGTATATGTATATATATATATATATATATATATATATATATATGTAATATATATATATATATATATATATATATATATATATATATATATATAATATATAATATTTATATGTATGTAATAATAATACACAGACAGATAAATAAATCGAAAGAGAGAAGGAAGTTTATATTGAAGTTTAAGGTCAACTACGTGCCACCGCCGAGCTTAACCTCCCAGGCACTCTTGGTTCGTGACAACTGCATACCGCAAAGCGCAAGTCACTGACAATCCGAAGCCAAGTGATCCACGTCAATTGACCCCGATCGGCTATTTTATGCCCTTAAATCTTACGCCCTCATGTCTTGACTACCGACTTTAAAGCAGGATCATTTTTCACGAAAGGTGAAAATAATTCATCTGACGTTCATATAATTTATCGCCTTGAATCGTAGAGAGTGAGCTTATTAGACTCTGGAATACGTACTACTGCATTAAAAAAAAAAAAATAAGAGCGTGATAACTCTTTACCAAAGGTGAAAATAATTCATCTTCTGAATCGGTGAGGATCATATAATTTGTCACTTTGAATTGCATATAGCGAACTGTTAGACTGAAATATGTAGTAAAGAGTGCATAGGTTCCCATCAATCTTTTTTCTTAAAGTTAGTAACAACGAGAAATGCCTTACTCTTTTGGACAGTTGAAAAAAAAAAAAAAAATAGTAAGAGGAAGAAACTATTATTAAGCATTTCAGTTATCATCCTTTATTAAAAAAGGTAAATAACAGTTAACACAAAATATGCAAATTTGTATGTAAATCACTAAGGGCTTTTTCAATCCGGAAAGTACAACTAATTTCCAATTACTATACGTCAGCACATTAAGTTTACCTTACTTGTTATTGTAGAACTCGCGTATATCTCTTATAATTTTATAAATAAAGGCTGCTAAAAGTTCATCTAACTCAAGACTGATGAGAAAATTTTATTATAATCTCTAAAATGGGGCTCTAAACGTAAAAAAAAGTAGCTCATTTTTCAAATTCCTAAGAGAAGCGTATTCTGAAAAACAAAGTAGCTTTTCATTTTGCTACATAACACTATGAAATATAAACCATGAAACAAAAGAATATCTTACCCACTGAATCATGAAAAGAAAGTAAAGTCGATATTCTGAACCCCAGCAATAATAATTCACAAAACGAAGAAATAACTGTTAATCACCCAAATAAAGAATAAAAAAAACGATAGATCATTCTGGGCCACGCTATAATAAACTGACCACACTACGTAAAAAAATATAAAAGCGGCAATTCCTCTCTCTCTGTCTCTCTCTCTCTCTCTCTCTACCGAGGTGTATATTTCCATATTAATTGAATCATGAATATAGATATTTTTTTTTGTAGACATAGACCACGAAACATATATTACGTCATTTTAAATACGAACAGCCATGTTCTATCTTTATTTATATATGAATGTTTTATTCCGAAAAGAAAGGTGAAGCACACCATGTCATTTCCAGTTTACGTACCTCCGAGTGAAGCCATCACTTGAAATTTATGAAAAGTTGATGTTGTATTTCTTTACAAGGCTATCTTGGAAAATTTATTCGCAAATATGAAATACCCGCCTAAAGTTCGGTAAAGCTTTACGACGATAGTAAAGTCCCCAAAACAACGATCTTTTAGCAGGCAAGAGAGAGAAATACTAGCCTCGAAAACATGGCGGTCTTTGTGTGCGTTATGAGCAGTAAAATTCTATAAGGACGTTTCGCTCCACAGCGTTTATTTGAATGCCTGGCGTTTTATAGAGAATATCTTTAAATTGTTTCTCTTTTTGTATTCTTTTTATTTCACAAATGCGAATTATTTTCTGTGAATGCTGTATTGCACAAAATGCGCTTTCAGGCTTCTTACCTCATTGACCATGTTTTGAAATGTGGAACAATAAATTTAATGTATAACAAAACCCATAATTATATATTTCAATTACATTATTTGTTAAAGATAACAACAAAGACTTTCGAACACCTGAACTTTGTTCCTCCTCAATATTTACGTTAATGTAAATACTGAGGAGGAACAACGTTTAACGTTAATATGCTCAACGTAAATACTGAGGAGGAACCAAAACGTTTAACGTAAATACGTTTAGAGTAAATACCCAGGAGGAACCAAAACGTTTAACGTAAATACGTTTAGAGAATATACTGAGGAGGAACACCGTTTAACGTAAATACTGAGGAGGAACGCTATTTACCGCAAATACGTTAAACGTAAATACTGAGGAGAAAAACCCTTCAGGTGTTCGAATGCCTTTGTTTTTATCTTTTAAATGTAAAACAAATCTATTTTTTATAATTGTGCATTCTTATTATACAACAGGTCGATCACAGCACTGTGAATTCCTTAGCAATGAAAACAATAACAACGACAAATCTATTTGCAGCAACGGAACACCAATACCGGTCCCGCCACTTAGCGGGCGTGGGTTCAAATCTCTGTCAAGGCCGCCTTATTCATACGTGCGCCCCACATTTTTTGATGGAATGGGAGCACTGAAATAAAAGATTGCTTTCCGTTCGTAAAACCAAGGCATCTTTTCTCCTCTAAATACATTCTGACCCAGGTTGACCCACGCTGTCGACCTGTGATTATGGGGCTCTCGTTGTAAATCTGGTATAACAGATGTTTACTTCGTAATTTTCACTTATCTGTTCTTTACTGAAATACGCGTCAAGAAAATAATTGATGCTCTGGTCATCATAAAATTTCACTAAAATTACTCCGTGAATTCATGAAAATCTTACTTTATAAAAAACTAATATTGTTTCACGTCATGGCAACGATCATGCGAATATCAATGTTGTAAGGCAGAGAGAGAGAGAGAGAGAGAGAGAGAGAGAGAGAGGAGAGAGAGAGAGAGAGAACTTAAGTTTTTGGAAATCACGAACCTCCGCAAACCTCCGCTAAGGCTCAGGAATGCAGTCCCCCTACCCTCACCACCACCACACATAAAATAAAGGTCCTAATCTAGATCCGGATTTCCTAGGACATAATCACCTGTTGCCTGTAACGAAGATTACCGAGGTAAAATTTGCGTAAAAATTCACAAATTACTTTTTGTGTAATCGTGCTAACAAGCAAGCAAACAAACAAACAATCAACCAACCGAACCAAAATATATTCTTGTCGAAGTTCAAAATACTAAGTTAAAAATAAAAGTTTAATAAAAGGTGTCATAAGACCATAAAACCATAAATCCCTTAATTTGTTAAGTATGTTCAAGGTACAATAGCCCCATAAAATAATCAAATTTTATCAAGAACCTAAACACTAAAAAAAAAATAACTTGGAAACTCGAATTAAAGTCGGAAGAAAATGCATCGTTAGATAAATAAAATACTCTGTCTTGCCTAATGAACGGACCAGTAATCGACGATACTTATCAGAAAGACTCATCTAAATTAGTCTATGAAGTTAAGTCTACCTTAAAACATGAAAGCTTCAAGTCTCTCAAATTACATGCGCTGACCAGTTTTCGTTTCCACTTTCATATTTCTTGAGAGAGAAGGTAATTTATGACTTGGTTCCTTCTGCTGTTTGACCGATACGTACGAATCTTGAAACAGGTCTGTGCATTTTTTCAAGCAAAGGACCATAAAATTCGCCACTTAATTTCCTTAATTGTTCGTAAATTTTTCGTAAATTCGAATAAAACCTAGAAAATATGAAGGGAGGGCGAAGTCTGGCTGAACCTTAATACATGCGATAACACACGCCACTTAGGAAAGGGAAGATTGAAAGCGTCAGGACACAAAAACAAGAAGTGACTTCAAAAAGCATTTAATCATACTTAGGAACAGTGTCTCCTCCTCCCCCTCCTGACAGGAGTATTTTCCTCGCTCCCTGCTCTCTTGCTTTTACTTTTCAAATCCATCATCGCTATCGTCAACGGCTTAATTCACTGCCCTGGAGGACTTCTTTTGCTTCCCATGCTGTTCGGGTTCTGTAACTGACGTGTTTGCTTATCTTTCCGTTGAGATGGCTTTGTCTGTCCGTCCGCACTTTTTCTGTCCGGCCCTCAGATCTTAAAAACTACTGAGGCTAGAGTGCTGCAAATTGGTATGCTGATCATCCACCCTCCAATCATCAAACATACCAAATTGCGGCCATCTAACCGCAGTAGTTTTGATTTTATTTAAGATTAAAGTTAGCCATAATCGTGCGTCTGGCACCGCTATAGGTGCTCACAACACAGACCACCACCGGGTCGTGGCTGAAAGTTTTATGGGCCGCGGCTAAGAGTTTCCTGGGCCGTGGCTGAACGTTTCATACAGCATTATAAGCTATACGGTGTACAGAAAACTCGACTGCGTCGAAGAAACTTCGGCGGAGTTATTACTTTTTTTTTATTACTTAAACGGATATCTAGGTTTAGAACAGACGACATACGTTTTTCAAATGAGGCTGAACTCCACAATCGAGAATAGCTTCGTACAGACTTATATAATTATTAAAATAAAACCAAAAAGCAACGACACCAAACTGTTTAAGAAAAAATTAAGGGGTTTATGACGAACCACATACGCGTTTGAAACAGTGGACCATAAGGCTGAACTCCAGCAGCAAATTCTGACTTCTTTTATCATCTGGTTTGACACAGAGTTCTAACTTTACGATTTGCTTTGCGTAGGTAGCGCTGTACTTGAGGATTCTGAATAACTGAAGATATTTAGTGTTACCTTCGACTCCAAGCTTACTTTTTCACCAGACCTATAAACCCATCATCTAATGCTACCCGAAAACAACATATTGTCCGCGAGGCCCTTCTTTCCCACAAAAACGAGGGTATTACTGTCACACGCTTCAGATGTTTTGCCGAGTCATTATTATCAGAATATTGGTCAACTGTCTGGCTGTTAGCAGGCTTCAAAGATTTAATCTTTCGAATAAAATTGCTGTAAGAAATGGTTTCAATACTCCCATCAGTGACAATTTTTAATTAAAGGTTATCTGTTTGGTCCTCTTTCACACGCTTTGGTTCAAAAGAGAACTTCCGCTACTGCCCTTAGTGACGGAGTAGCAACTCGCATGACGGAGAACCCAACATATCGTTCTGCCTATTTTCAAGGTCCTTTCATTCCTCCTGCTAAAAACTAGTAGAACTTTTGACGCTAAAGCTGTAAAATTCAAATGAGGCTGTAATATTACTTTGGAACACCATGCACCACTGGCTTCGTGTTCCGATTTGGACTATTCCTATGGAGGAGCTCATATGTTTATTTTGTCTTTTTTTTATTATTTATCTCTCGTATTTTCTCCTCAATGTTTTTCGTTTTATATAAGGTAATTCTATTCAATGAAGCTTCCTTAGTAAGTTGATGGCCTCACATGCTCTTTCCAAACGGGTGTTTTC
Source organism: Macrobrachium rosenbergii (assembly GCF_040412425.1). Classification (NCBI taxonomy): domain Eukaryota; kingdom Metazoa; phylum Arthropoda; class Malacostraca; order Decapoda; family Palaemonidae; genus Macrobrachium; species Macrobrachium rosenbergii. The sequence continues at coordinate 42,908,388 of NC_089742.1, read as the reverse complement.
ACATTTTGAACGGTAATAATAACAAAAGTAAAAAAATCAATAATAATAATAATAATAATAATAATAATAATAATAATAATAATGAATCTTGAAATCTCTTGTTACAAAATTTCACTGAATGTTCATCATAGTTAAATTTGCTTTTATCATTTTTATAGTTTCCTTAATTCTTTATCATGAACAGATTTGCAATAACTTTGTTTACAAACTTACATAATTATTAAAATAAAACAAAACAATTAACAACGACACCAAACTGTTAACGAAAAAATTACGGCAAAAACTAACAAAACCAATTTACCGTGAACGACAACAGTTGACCCGCCTCAGATGAAAGGGAGAGTGTTTACCACTTTTTTTTCCTAAACTTTATATTTCAGGTCCACTTTTCCTTTTTACCTCCCTACTACTGGGAGAGAGAGAGGGGGGGGGAGGTTTACACAGGAGAGAGAGAGAGAGAGAGAGAGAGAGAGAGAGAGAGAGAGAGAGAGAGGAGAGAGAGAGAGAACTGACATTTTTTTGCTACTTTCTACTTTTATCCTTTTTTTGCCTTAAAGAGAAACTCCTGCGATTTTATTTCAACTTTGCTCTTACCCGCTGCTTGCCATTTGGCGTTCCGGGTTGTCAGCCCGAGTCTCTCGACGTCTTTCCTTTTACGGTGACCTTTGGGCCTTCGCAAGTAAGTTCATCTGGGCATCTACCTTCAGTGCGTTTTAATATTTTCACTTTATCCAGTCTCCTCTTTATATTCATGTTCATCATCGCTTATCTAGAATATTTACTGGTACACTATCCTGTTTCCGGTTCAGAATCACTTCATCACTTATCTATAAACTGACTTTTACGGGCAAAATGCTCCCAGTTTAGTTTTATTTTTTTTTTACGAAATAAAGGCATAGTTCCTGGCACCTCTTCCGTCTACTCGATAATACATACACTTACACAACTATATCATATACAGACATTAATATTACTGTTAAATAGCACGGACCACCATTTATGTGGAACAACCGTAAAAGTTACTAACTTGCTAAACAAACTTCCACATAACGGAATGCCCATATGGTAGAAAAAATAAAAACAGCGACACAAACTCTGATAAAACAGAATAAAACAAACAGTCACAGATACCAGATGCAACAAGCAAAGAGACGGAACGTTACAGAAATGCACGTCTACCCCAGAACACCGTTATAAAGAGAGGGGAATTGAGACAGATGAACTTCGACCATAAAGGAACAGATATAATCTACCGGTGCACTATTATGGTCAAAATGGGAGGGGTCCCCAAGTCCTCACAAGGAACTCTGAATGTCAAGACTGGTTGCTAATGTGACGTCATTTCGGCGACCAAAAGATTTTTCGTTCAAAAATTCTGATCAAGCAAGAACTGTTTGACTTCGTTCATTATCTTCATTATTATTAATGATATTATCCGAAACGAGAACACGTTCATTTGGAACCAGTCTTAAAGGCCTCACCTGACAAAGCAAGATTCCACAGGAAAGAAAGCCAACACGTTAAAAATACCAAAAAATAATAATGAAAAATAAACAAAAATTAGCAAGCACTTGAAACAGACGACCTAAGGCACTTTATGCCATACAAAAGAAAAAATAATACAAAAGAAAACTTATGTCGTGAAAGCCGCAGAATCAATAAAAAAAAAAGAAACAACCGAAGTACAATAAATGTCACTCTCGCTACGTAACATTAAGATACAAAGAATCCAGGTTACTTCTCTTTCATAAGCTTACCGGTTCTGATAATCAGTAAACGTTCCAAAATAATCTTGTTTATTGAGAGAGAGAGAGAGAGAGAGAGAGACTGTATAGTTATGTTGCTCTGTTGGAAATCAGATGAAGTGACTGCTATATCACGATGACATTTAGAGGTTTAACGAAAGGGAACTCGTCTCTTTCTATTCACCCCACCCACCCCCCCTCTCTCTCTCTCTCTCTCTCTCTCTCTCTAAACTTCCACATATATAAGACATAAATTGTATTATGGACCAGTGGTTAAACGAGTTTATGCGCCAAATGACCTGTGATCTGTCGACATTTCACGGTGCTCAACCAATCGTTCTTTCAAATCGTCCTTTCAATAAAAATAAAATAAATAAAAAAAAAAAATGCTGAACGCTAATGAACTGAATATGCGGGTAGGTATTTTTCATGTCTGCGTACTGGGAATATTCGTCCTAATTCGGGGTAATACTCAGCAAATATTTATTTGATATAAATGAACCTCTTCATATACCTTGGCAGTTCTTTGGTATCTTGTTTTTCAGAGCTTACGAAATATTCAGAAAGGATTTGTATGATATAAATGCACCGTTCCTGATATAATTCTATTCTGGCATTTACTGAGGACCATTCGTTTTCAAAGTTTAGCAGCGGAGCACACCTGATCGTTGATCTCGTACATAAACGTTTGAGCAACGCCATTAACTGACTTTTTATGGATTTTGGAGAGACGAAACGTTTGGGCAACACCATTAACCGACATTTTTTCTGGATTATAAAGAGGAAAAACTTGCCAAGATAGGTTATCATATTTAAATGTTGCATCACTCAAGAATGAATTATTTAGCGTTGGGTGACAACGAAATCTTAATTTAAGCAAGAACGAGATCACGATTATGAGCAACGTAAAATATTATCTCAAAAATAGGCGGGGCATGATATGACCTGGTTTTGAAAATTCTCGTTTTGCATGACTTCAGTAAGTAAAAGAGCATGGCATATATACACGTCCACTAAATCATTTCGTAAAGTAAAAAAGACAAAAATTCAAAATATATTCAAAATCTGCGCTTTAAAAATAATGGAGAAATGCTGAATGTAAGTAAATCGACCATATCATATCCTAAGAGTGCGGTCTATTTTAATTTTACATATAGGAAGTATTTTAAGCAAAACGAGAGTAAAGAAGTAACAAAAACGGATGTCCAGTGTGCTTATATGCGTTGCATTTTTGTAAAACCTAGATGCTAATGCTTTGCCATTTAACCTGTAAAACCCATCTGACCTGCTACAAATATAAAGTGGCAAAATACTGCATAATGCATATATATATATATATATATATATATATATATATATATATATATATATATATATATACTATATATATGTTTGTTTATAAAAAATGTGGGTTTTCAATAGTAAACAGCAGTGCCTCTCAATAGCCTCCAGAGAAAATACAATCAAACGGTCATTACCACATTCATACTTTAAAAGCCGAATCGTGGGTGATCAAACGATGCGGTTAACCTTTCATAAATGCCGCGTCATACACCTAAACAAAAGGCTCATCAGCGTGTCAAGCCCCATACACACACACACACACACACACACACACACATAGCAGTTTTATAAAATACGCACAATAATTATTATTCAGTTTTCTCGTTTAACATCCTCTCAAATCAGTCTTTCAAAATAACAAAAAATTAAAATTTACTTTTTCTTGCAGCAATATCCTTAAAGAATCTTGGTTTTCAGAAATACAAGAATACATTTTATATACTTTTCGCTTTTGAAAAGATACGCAGTAGTTCTTCAAACATTCACAAAATTTTTACCTAATTTTCGCTTAGTACTTCACTTCGAATAATGCCTCCAGAGAGTCACAAGCCTTCCCAAATAACCGGCAAAAAAAAAAAAAAAAAAAAAAAAGATTTGGCGTAACGAAAACGGAAGACCTGAGTGATATGAAGGGGCCAGAATTACATAATGCTTCATAAATTTCCAAGTGAAAGTTCGGGCAGTGGTCGCGCGCAGCGGGTATGTGAATAAGTCTGTTCAGGCCGGTCCGGGTACGATATATCCGATCGCTTTCCAGATGAACGAACAGTGATGAATGAAGTTGATTAACACGTTAACAGGATCGCGATCCTCTATCTAACTTTCTGACATTTAGGCGTGCGCCCATAAACTTCCCATAGAAGAGATATACAAGCATCTTGAAATTGCGGAGAAAACAGGAGAGCTGGCCATAAAAATCCCATAGAAGAGACAAAAGCAGTCTGGAAAAAAAAAACCAGACCACAAACACCCAACAGCGGACGAACATAAAAAGCTTGAAATACCAAAAAGGGACTATAGCAATAAAAATTAAAAAAAAAACCTAAAACACAGACTGAAAAATAATATGTTTAAAGGCACTTTCTTTCCTAAGTTAGTAAGAAATAAAATATAAACTGGGTTGAAATAACATACTAAAAGAGACGTTAGTCTGGGGTGGAGTGAGCGGGGTTAACCAGTTAGATAAATAACAATAATCTGCTTAAAAGTAATATAGGTTGTAACACAGCCCAACGAAGGCTTCCCAAAAAGGTCTACGCATAAAAGAAGTAGGGCAGAAACTGCACTTTCTTTATATGGCTGGTATTTCTGCAGGGGATGAGAGGAAAAGTAAACAGACATAACGGGAAAAAAATATTGGTGCAAAAACTTGACAAATTTTAAGTGGAAAGGAGGAGTAGTATCGAAGTTGCACTGCTTCATTGGCAACTAAGACTTTGATTGAGAACTGCCAGAGAGAGCTTTGTAGATATATAGTTTTGTTATTTGTTTGCCAGAACTCTATCAGATAGAGCTTTATGGTGCTCAGGTGGACAACTACTATAGAGAGCTTTATGGAAATAATTACAGAAATGCTGCTTCCTTTCTTTAGTAGAGAGCTGGCACAAAAAGCGCTTCCGCATAAGCAGTTGACCAGAGTATAAAATATTAATCTCAACTTATATGACAGACCTAACGCTACTTATGAATCTTGATTTGCATATTCCCAACAGCAACTACGCAACCGTACCGTAATCGTTTTTCTTGCTTGCCTCTTTTTTATTTTTTTTTTAACAGATTGACTTATTTGTGAATTTTCTAACCTGGCGCTCAAGTAGACTGACTGACTCTCTCTCTCTCTCTCTCTCTCTCTCTCTCTCTCTCTCTCTCTCTCTCTCTCTCTCTCTTTCACATACAGAAATGACGAAAATTGCTAATTCATGCAAGAACTTAATTCTGGAGTCTCAATTATACGCAGAAAAGACATAATCAAAATAAACTAGAAAAATTCTTGCTAAATCATAAAAACCTCTTAAAAGAAAAAGTAAAATGAGCAAGTACAAAAATAGAAAAAGACGAATATTTTACTGAAATTAGGTCTAAATGAAATGAGAGCAGGAATGCTGCCAAGTGACTCTGGGGAGGTTCGCTTGAACTTGTTATTAGCAGTGGCGTGAATGTCGTTTTCGACCATATTTGTCAATATACCTATGACCACAACAGTCTACAGGTGGCGTGGCACTTTCAGGGAGATTCATTAGCAGCATTGTAAAGGCTAAAAAGCAAAGATAAGCGAAAGTACCTCTCTCGAAAATGTTAAATATGCGTACTGTCGTGCATTCTCTCTCTCTCTCTCTCTCTCTCTCTCTCTCTCTCTCTCTCTCTCTCTCTCTCTCTCTCTCAGTATATATATATATATATATATATATATATATATATATATATATATATATATATATATATATATATATATACATACATACATACATACATATGTACATATATATATATATATGCATATATAACGTATATATACACAGATCTACTAATAAACATACATGCATGGATACATACATACGTACATCCATATGTTAGTACGTAAATAACCTCGAATTCTAATCCCTAAGTAAAAAACAACGGGACTCATTCTTGAATTACACAGAGGACACATCATTAATCATTCTACAGTCTTGACAAACCCGACTTATCAGTGTCAGGATTCTCTGCAAAAACTTAATTATCTTTCTAGATTGGAATAACAAGCATAAAATGAGCGTGATATATATTAGCATATACTTAAAGAAAATAAAGAGATAAAATGTTTCTCAAGTTGAATTCACTTTCTGTTTTTTCATGGTATCCTAAAGGTTGAATCTTCAAGTTTTCAACACAGAATTAAATTAGGTCTGATTACTGATTGGTTTACATGTACTGGCGTCCATCAATAAAGGTCATCCATATCAAGCTATGTAAAACCTTGTTAAAAAATAAAACACAAAGCCAGACTTTGTATTCAACAAATAAAAAAAGGGCGGAACTTCGTAAAACGTCCAGTCACTTAAAAACATTCTCAAGTTTTATTTAGCTTAATTTATGTAGCTTTATTTGTTACCATAAAATCGGAATATTGATCACTGTTGCGTAGACCCATTACTATTTAAAAAAGAAATTCATCATCGGCTAAAAAAAACAACGACAACAATAAGGCATAATGAAGCATTATTGGCCAACCAAAACAAACAGCGTTGCTGACAACGATCAGACGAGCACATGACATGTTCATAAAGGGTCCACCCCACATCAACATGTATATTAATAAGACTGTCATTAAGTAACACATTACGTTGATAAGCTTCCTACTACTACTACTACTACTTTATAAACTTAGCAGTAAATAACGTGTATGAATATTTACTATTATTACTGCTAAATTATTTCATCCTTAATTTGTAATAATAATATTACTAATAAGTAGTATTCCTACACTATTTTATCATACGCCTAGCAGTGTCTAACTTATACTAATAATAATATTATTACAACTAAGTTAATTTATCCTTAATTTGTAATACTATCAGGAGTCTAACAGCAAATATTAAAAATGTAAGAACAAGATTACATATACAATACAGGCCAGTGTCTTCACCATGAAAATACAAAGATGGCAAACCTGAAAAAATAAATAAAAGGATTCCCTTCCCTTCGCTTCACTTGAAATAAAAGGGAAACATCAAAACAACATCAATAACCAGAACATCTATACCAACATTGCTCGTTACACGAAATTCGTCGGAAACACCTCTGCGTACATTAAATTCTAAGAAATTTGCAACTGCAATGCAACGACTGCGTCGGACAAGCTCCTCAACAACGGACTCCTTTTTTAACCGAGAACTGAGAAACATTACATTGCAAAAAAGTTATTAGTAAACATTACGATGCTAAAACATCAGACGTGTCATTACACTTCTACGATTTCTGTACTCGGTCAAAGTGTTCGTTTCTCGTGCCTCACTGGGACCCAGTGCAGAACACACCAGCTTTCTAAGGTATGAATAAAGCGAAAATGTAAAAAAGTTATGCGAGAAAGCTGAGAATGTCAAAGGAAAAGATGTATACGAAGTTCATGGGCCCAGATAAAGTTCTGATAAATATCCTACACATGTAATGCTTAGGATGTAGGGAACAGAAAAGGAAGGATATGTTTTGAAAGTGATCACGATTTTAAGCTAAATCTGTTGAAAGTTTCTAAACACTACTCTTTGGGATGAGGTTGCTAGCCATACCATGACTCCACGGATGATCTAGAGCGTCTATGAATGAAAGACCTCTAAGATTTCAGTCTTGGTGACACACAGTTCAAATTAAATCCCGAGCTGCTAAATTTATTTCACTGACCAGAAACCCAACATTCGTAAATTAAGATACAGAAACGACATTACAGAATTTCTGGGAACTATACTGAGACAGTAAACGTTAACTTAGAAGGAAATGACCAAACTTTATTGAGAGTAGTGAAGGCAAGCAGGAAGAAATATAATAATAATAATAATAATAATAATAATAATAATAATAATAATAATAAGCAAACGATTACGAGAGAGAGAGAGAGAGAGAGAGAGAGAGAGAGAGAGAGAGAGAGAGAGAGAGAAGTCGAAACTTCTGCGTTACGAAAATATAACGGAACTGGCTAGTTGCTATATCAGAGCTGACGGAGATTTTGTAACGTCGAGAGGGAAGGCAACGGTCGATTTGTTCAGAATAAATTATATAAACAACTTCATCACCATTCTGTGCTCTCTGGGGGGGTTGGGTGAGCGTGGGTGGGAGTGGGGACGGAGGGAAGGGCGTACACACCACACCCAATAAAAACAACGTTGAGAGGAAATTCTACGGTGGTTATACGAGTTATTTTGAAGAGACTTCAAACTGGTTTTGTGAAGCTGCTAGACAGTGGCCGGTGACGTCACGAATACTAATTGAACACACGAAAAAGGAGACATACGGTCGTTTAAGAATTGAAGTTGGTTTTCAAATTTAAATGGAATTCGTATTCTTTTGTTCTTATATATACCGCGTCAAGATAAGGAGTAAAGTCGCGACTTCACAGATGACATTTGCAAATGCTTCTCCGTTTCATGAAAGGACTTACGGATATCCATTGAGCTCTCTCTCTCTCTCTCTCTCTCTCTCTCTCTCTCTCTCTCTCTGTCTTCTTTGAAGACCGCATTATACTTCTTAACCTTCATCCGGTAAAAAACTAATAGAACAAATGACCACGAGAGAGAGAGAGAGAGAGAGAGAGAGAGAGAGAGAGAGAGAGAGAGAGAGCCATAATTACTCCCCCCTTTTTTCCACTTGGGAAACCTGATTTGGGATGGGCGTTTATTGGTCCTCTGAAAGCACACCCGGTTTCCAATAAAAACCAAAAGAAGAGGAAGAAAAAAAAAAAAAAAAGGAATGGATATTACACTTTCTGCTCTGGCGATGTAACTTGTAATTATCTCGATCTCCGGTTTTCCAGGTCGACCAGCCAGCGACTTTATCTTCATAAGAACCCCAAATACTATGTCTATACTTGGGCAAGAAAGCCTCTCATTATGCAGTTATCATTATCCATTAGCTGGTTTATTTTTTTCTGATGGCCCTCCTAATCCTCCCTCAAGCACTTTTGGTTCGTCAGTTAAAAGTTTTGACTTTTAATGAAATAGTTGGTCGACTGTGCCGCTGCGTTCATTACAGGCATCTTTTGATTCTAAGGGGTATGCTTTATACTAAAAGAAAAAATCATTCATTTCTTTGGTGAATTATTTGAAAATCATTCATTTCTTTGGTGAATTATTTTTAAAAATCATTCATTTCTTTGGTGAATTATTTGAAAATCATTCATTTCTTTGGTGAATTATTTAAAATAATTAATTTCTTAGATGAAATACTTCAAATGCACTCATTTCTTTGGTGAGTTGTTTTAAAAAAATCATTCATTTCCTTGGTGAATTATTTAAAAGTCATTCATTTCTTTGGTGAATTATTTGAAATTAACTAACTTCCTTGGTGAATCATTTATACGTCCCCATTCCTCTTGCGTACTCAACTTCACAATAGGAAAATGTAAGATATTTAAAAAAGGAAATTCTGTTTTCCTTTCCTAATGCTAGTGATCTTTTGTAGGAGAAAGCCACTGGATGCCTTTTAAAACAAGTACTGAGAAAAATCATAAATTATTTTTTTAGTTCAAGACAACTTTCCAATCGACAAGTTGAGAATGCATTTCCATATTAATCGCTGATCCGCATATTTGAGGAATAATGAAAATTTTTTAAGTTCACAGGCACAAGTGCCGACGACTTCGAGAGTATGTATATATATGTCTGTGTGTGTGTGTACAGTATACACGCACACATATGTGTATGTATACATATATGTAATATATACATATAAATAAAATATATACATAAATATATTATATATATAAATATATATATACATACATATATATATATATAGTAGTATATATATATATATATATATATATATATATATATATATATATATATATATATAATATATAATTGTAAACATCGGATACACAATACAACAACACAAAGCAGAGGCACTGTACTCTGAAACAGCTGAGTAAAACTAACGCTGTACTCAATAATTGCGTTGAGACTTCACTAAGCCTGGTATTTCATTAACCAAACCGGGGTTTAAGACCACGAAATGAAGCATTATAAGTAAAGTAATCTTACCATTATTTCCTTCCTCGGCTGAAAACTGGTCCCTGCTCGATTTCAAGACCTTGTGACCACAAATTGTAATACAAAATACACGACGCAATCTCACCGCTTTTATCACCGAGTGTACAGTGTTTAAAAAAAAAATGCTTTTAAATGCCGGGTAAATTTAATTCCATTATGACTATCTTTCTATTTAGGCAATATTGTGAGCGTTCATATAAGCAACCGTAAAATATGAACTGTTAATGACATTTAAAGCAATGACGAAATGAAAATAAGTGAAGAGAAGTCATCACTGTTCACAAATGTCTGAAAGAATAAAGAAACAAAACGAATTTTCAGGGCCAATGGCTCTCAGGATGTCTTATATTAAAAATAGAATTTTTATATGCTAGCAGATATTTACTTCACATCAGATTTCATGTTTTAATATGTAATAAAATGCAGACAACGAATGCGCGAACACATCTGATTACTCATATTTGCTGAGCTTCATGTAGGATAAAAATTCAGCACTAATATACAGGAAATTATTTCAGTATATCATTTTATTACAAGACGATCAAAG
>NC_089742.1:42893012-42895512 GCF_040412425.1 Macrobrachium rosenbergii | reverse complement strand
ATTTCGCCATTCGACATCAAAATGAAATTATATATACAATTTTACCTCTTTGTACTAATTTTCCTCTATATAAGGGTTACCACAACAAGCCTACAAAGAGGGCCGCACAAGTCACACCAAAATCAAACCAACCTGCAATATCTTAGGCTTAGATTTTCGCATTTTTGCAGAATTCAACCAACATTCATACGGTCACAGTCATTCGAAAGGCATATGCTCTTTACGTTTGCGTTAATTTATAGCTTTTTTTTGTCTTAAATTTTTTTTTTTTAATTTACAGCTAATGGAAAGTGAAACGAGCTTCAGCTGCCACAGATCATTCCTAAACTTAACCGAGTATAATCAAATTAGCGAGCAAAAAACTAGGCCTAGTCTCTAGGCGAGTGTTGACCCAATAAACAACCCCGTAAATTACACACAAGATGAACCAAAAGAAAAAAAAAATGTGGTCGAAATCGGTTTCATCACGAGTCTTTCGTTATTTTGCTTTTTTTTATTAATCATTAAAACTCTTTTTATCTATTCGCTTCAATTTATGACTATGGCTATCCTACAAGAGATTACAATTAAATTTTTGTAACACTAAAATCCACATCCCCCTTCTCTCTCTCTCTCTCTCTCTCTCTCTCTCTCTCTCATATACATATATATATATATATATATATATATATATATATATATATATATATATATATATATATATATATATATATATATATATATATATATAGTATATATATATATATATGTATATATATATATATATATATATATATATATATATATATTTATATGTGTATGTATGTATGTATGTATATATACAGTATATATATAGCCTACATATATACTGTATATATCTCCAGCAATCTGTCTATCTTTAACTATCTATGAATATTGTTTTAATAAAACAAAGACTTCATGACAAATACCATATGATAACCAGCTTTGAAGGTCAACATGCATCGAACTCTCCTCGGAACCATGTTTCTAATTCATAACTCTGTCTGCGTTGCTGTAACATCTACGGCATCTAGGGTAAATTCTTCTCGATAATTTTCTTACCAGGATATTTCATTTACAAGAATACATCTAAATTCACTACAATATTCACCTTTTTTATAAGTATTAAATTATATTATATCAGGTCTTTGATCCGGTTTGTGAAAATTTGGCTGTACAGCCAAGCTCTGTAGCACTTTCAGCCATTCAGTGCTTCACACAGCGAAAAGAGGGCGTTGGGGTGGTCTGACGGCAAGATGGAAGAAAGGAGGAGGAGGAGGAGGAGGAGGAGGAGGAGGAGGGAGGAGGAGAGAGAGAGAGAGAGAGAGAGAGAGAGAGAGAGAGAGAGAGAGAGAGAGAGAGAGAGATGTTCATGCATCTGAAGCCTATTTTTGATCAACAGGTAGCGATAAATATGGCAGGGACTGCTGTCATGTCTCTCTGGGAGCCATCCCTATTTAGGGAGACGATGTACAGTGCGCGCGCGCAAACACACACACAATATATATTATATATATATATATATATATATATATATATACACACACATATAATCATGTACCCGCCACACACATATAAATCATGTACCCAAGGATCATTAACTTTTTAGGTACTTTAGTGTTTCACTTACAAATATACAGTACACATGATAATTTATAGAACCTCTAACACATATATATATATATATATATATATATATATATATATATATGTATATATATATATAAATTATATATACAGATAGCGAATAAGAAAAGCATTAGAACGTTAAACTTCTTGCTACTTCCCGTAATGCATTTTACTCTAATATTTCCCTTTGTTTTATTTGTACTACCTTGCCTTACTCTAGTGAATTACCGCTATTATAATTATGATCATTAATTGTAAATATATATAAATATATATGTATATGAATACATATATATAAATAAATTTTGTCTTTTTTATATGTATATACACATACATACATACACATACATATATATATAATGTATGTATGTATGTATATCTGTATATAAAAGATACTGCACATAAATTCACTTTTATATTCTACGCTTAGTTTACCTTTATTCCAGCGATATAAAGATCCCACTAATTTTGAGCAAATAAAAAAAAATAAAATTTTGTCCGTAGGTTTCAATTTTCAAATTGCTTTCTCTTGCAAAGAGCATTCATATGAGCGTTCCACTTCCATACTTAAGTCTCATTAATTCTCTTCAACTGTACCAAGTCTTGCAATAATGCAACCTTGACTCTAGTTTATTTCTTCCAATAACTTTCGGAGCGCTGAAAGCTAGTTTAATAACCGCAATCAGTGAAGGTCGAACTCATATATACAAATTCACTTAGGCAATCGCAGTTCGATTTAATGACCATGCTCCTGCCCCTGATTTGCAACAGGAAATTACATGTATTTTCATCCATCCTAATCTTTTATTTATTCTATTGTTATTTATCCATCCCTTTTGCGAACAGTATTCCATGACCTCGTTTGTAACTC
>NC_089742.1:42880512-42888012 GCF_040412425.1 Macrobrachium rosenbergii | reverse complement strand
TTTCAGTTATATCACTAGGGCCTATAAATACTTTGAAAAGTCTTTACTGAAGGGACAGACCTGTCGTCAATTATAGGGAAAAAATTCATCGATTTATTTACACCTTTTCATCTTTCAAGTCTAGCTTTAGCTGAGCTAAACTGATTGATTGATTATAGCTACTAATACTGGCGTCTCTGCATCTAGGTTATCGACGCCCTAATAAATTAAAATAGGAAATCAAAAAATAAATAAATCATTTTAAAAGGAGTTTCATATGACAAATATCTAACAACCGAGTGGACTTCAGATGTTCTGTCTTTACCAGTTAATCCATATGGACTATAAACATTATACTGCAGTGTACGTTCACGTATTCATACTTACTTTACACTGCATGAGATATGATAATTGCTTTATTAAACAGACCATTATAGCGTAAATTTCGGCTACTGTGTAAGAAGACCCAAAGAAATGATGAGAAACGTGAGAACACAGAATAGCACAAGATCAACTAAGAGACTACATAAAAAAAAAAAAAAAAAAATTAGGAAAATAAAATAAAAACCTAAAAGTGACAAGTCAAGGCAAATGTTCAACTCGGATTTCGACTTGTTAAATGAATGAATAAATTATATGAATGAATAAATTATGTATACATATAATATATATACACATACACACCCACACACACACACATAACAAAGACTAGGAGGGGGCTAATCTATCATTCTACTTTTGACATTTCATTAACGTAAATACTTTAACAACCGGTAAGACATAGTTTTGCATCATTTAACTGATTGTCGAATAAATTCGATCAAACACAGTACATACAATAAATCACCTTTGTGAAGTGAAACATGTAAATAAGATTTGTTAACTGACAGCAAGTTAATCTATCTCTCCGACCCGTGTCCCGGGGTTTTCATCCGGTCTCAGTTTCCTCAAGGAAAAAAAAACATTCTTAATCTACCAGATGTTCAGCTTTGAGTACTTGAGATTCATTTACATGTCTCAGTCAGACTAAAAATACCCACTGCAAGGAGAACAACAAAATCAAATTCACATTGTACCAACATGAAATGAAAAAAATGAAAGATCATAAGGCACATTCCTATAAAGAAACTCGCCCATTTCTGGAAAAAAAATCCCAGTGTGCCGCTACCAACCAAAGTTAATTATTGATGACTTACTCTTTCTCATCTCACCTTTCTAATTATAAAAAAAAAGTTCGTATCTCTCCTATCGATGGACTGTGCGCTTTGTATAGAGGTCATGACGTAACTGAATCATGCTTCAACTCATTTCCCCGTAAAATGGCATTAGTCACCGAGCAAGCATACAACCTGATTTCTAATATCAAATACACAAACATAAAACGTAATGTTGGTAAATTCTCCTAAAGGTTGCGGAGATGATGCTTAAAAAAAATTTATCTGAATACCCTTTCATGCTATATCTCTATCCTTTACACATAATATACCTACACACTAAAGACGCAAATATCTTCAGGCTTCTATAAATACACTTTTTACATCCATTGCATCTTCGTCAGTTCATATATATATATATATATATATATATATATATATATATATATATATATATATATATATATATATATATATATATATATATATATATATATATATATATATATTCATTCACCTAAACGCTATCTAAAAATCTGAATACAGTTACCATCTCTCGATTAAATTTTTAAAAATCCACCAATATTCTGCTCATTTGAAAAACAGCACACATACAAGTAAACTGAAAGACAGAAAAACACACACACAAACAATTAAGTGATGGGCAAATGCATAATCTCATTATAACTTCGTTGGGGGAAACCTAATGATAGAATATGAACGAAGGAAAAATGTATTACAGAACTTACAAAGTTACAGCATTCTCCATATACGTCTTCATCCACATATGGTCACCATGTCCGCCAAGGAGTAGACTTGCGAGGAGGAGGAGGAGGAGGAGGAGGAGGAGGAGGAGGAGGAGGAGGAGGAGGAGGAGGAGGAGGAGGAGGAAGGTCAATTTTACGACGACCTGAAATCACAATAATGAAAGTGCTTTAAAGACCTATTGACACTGGATCTGGTTTTTGTTGCTCTGTCCCGTCCTTGTCTGGAATAGATAGAGAATGAATTAATTCGGGGTCTTAGGGAAAGGTGGGCATCTTTATTATTTTTTTTTTTCAAGTTGCAAGGGGGGATGGATTGTGGAGTTACGTATCGACCATAAACATTTCGGTGAGGTATTCATTATATATGTAGGAGCTATCGGCGTTCGTTCTCTGAACACCGTAATTAACTTCTTTTTCTTCATTTCACAGATAAAATAATCCACTGCTTTTTACATCTCCCGATCCATTTCAAGTGTCAGCCGCCAGATGCTTATGCAAGGGCGTAAGCTATATCTCTTTCTTTCGTATGTTTATTTATTTATTTTTTTTTTAAGAATTCATGCACCTACTTAATGAGGCAGAAGCATTAAGCTGATGTATAAGTTAAAACAAATGAAGGGAAACGTTTAATTCAAAAGCAATAACTAAATGAGAAGCAATACTACCAAGCTTGAGTTACGGTACACAAAAACAATACAGTAGATTATTAATATGTAAAATGAACGTTCCGAACCTAACATCTCATAATACAAAAGATACAAGAGAGAGAGAGAGAGAGAGAGAGAGAGAGAGAGAGAGAGAGAGAGAGAGAGAGAGGGCGGGGGGAGCATACACAAACACATTCCCGACATAAAAACATGCAGACAGTGAACGACTTAAAAAGAAGCCGGTGCCCATGAGAAAAGTGTTACCAAATCCAGTGTTACGCACTCAGAACTGATTATGCTTGTTTGCGCTGGTAAGCAACAGACAGCTGAACGGTGATTTAAAATTCATGAAATCGCCAGAAAGTGAGTTCTCACACCAAGCGTTGCTCTGGGGTTCGTGTCCATTGTAGAAGAAGCGAAATTCAGAAGTCAACACACTGCATCATATCAACATACGAAGACTGAAACTGAGAAAATATGGACTGAAAAATCCATAACATAATTTACCTTGAAAATATACGAATAAACAGGCACTTAAAATTTAGAGTTCGAATGAATCATGCAAAAAAATAAAAAATAAAAAGTACGGCGGGGCAAAAATTTTTAACGATTTTAAGAACATCACATCAGTCGTTCAGTTTATAAATATATAAAAGAAAATGAAAGGCAAAACTAAATTCTCTTGCGTCTTTGACATCTTGCATATCCTAAATCAAACCATTCCTACTTTCTAGCGCAAACCACCCAGCGCCGACCTTTGGTTCCCGCACCCTTATAAGCACAAATTAGGCATCACGCGCCTTTACCGTACTTAAAGCTTTGTCTTCAGAATGACCTAACCCGAGATGGCAATTAGGTTCCAGGCCCCAATAAAACAGGTGTTCTGGTCGTATGGGTTAACATCCTACCTTGTAACAGGCGGCGGGTTGCCGGTACTTAAAAACAAACCTCGGCAATCTGGTGCAAGCGGCGATGGTTCACAATGAGGCCCGAATTACAAAATTAAGGATCAGGCCATCAAAGAATATTTCAAAGAACCCGATGTCGTTGGCTTCGTCGTTTCTGGCTCTGAATAGCTTTCGCGGGTCGGACTGACTCCCTTTGGGTGTGGCTGAAAGAGGCATTTCCTTCGGGTCGTAAGGCAGCAACTTGTTGCTGCTGAATGTATTAAGAAGACTGGAAGGCAGAGAGAGAGAGAGAGAGAGAGAGAGAGAGAGAGAGAGAGAGAGAGAGAGAGAGAGAGCTACTGCTGATTGTATGAAGAATACTGGAAAGCAGAGAGAGAGAGAGAGAGAGAGAGAGAGAGAGAGAGAGAGAGAGAGAGAGAGAGAGAGAGAGAGAGAGAGAGAGATAAACGTGTCTATATTTGTAGACTTACATAAAATAAATTATATTAAACATAAAGACATATGCAATACTCATAGAGATAAGTTCTTTAAGTTACAAAGACGGAGGCCATGAACTTGAGAGGCAACCTTCAACAGAATAAGAGGGTCTGTATGCAAATAAAGGAAAGAATGAAGCACAGAGCAAAATAGTAAAGCTGAATACTCGAAAGAATATAGTGAATGGTACAGTATTCCACGATA
The DNA here is from genome assembly GCF_040412425.1 of Macrobrachium rosenbergii. Lineage (NCBI taxonomy): Eukaryota > Metazoa > Arthropoda > Malacostraca > Decapoda > Palaemonidae > Macrobrachium > Macrobrachium rosenbergii. The sequence continues at coordinate 42,883,876 of NC_089742.1, read as the reverse complement.
AGAAATAAATAAATGAATAATAAACAGGCAAGAAAATTAAATCCTGTTTTATGCCCTCATAACTCATATGACTAACTTTCAAGTTTTTCCGCGCATGCCTGTATTCCGAGAATTATAGAGCGGTAGCTGCCAGCGACAATGCTTTGCTTTTAGGCGAAGATGCCACTGTCAGGGAATGTTTTGAAATCGTATATTTATCACTGGATACGAACGCATTAACATGCCCGCTGATGAGTACGTGGGCATGCTGTGACCACCGTGGTTGTGACCTGCACTCTTGCCACATAAAATATATGATAAAATCAACTTAAAAACCTTAGTCAAGTTACCTTTCTATTTTCGTTACCGATATATTCATGGGAGAGCTTATTAGTCAAAACAAACGTTCCTAATTAAACATACATTATACATATATATATATGTATGTATATATATATATATATATATATATATATATATATATATATATATATATATATATATATATATATATATATATATATATATATATATATATATATATATATTATGCATATATATATATATATATATATAAATATATATATATATATATATATATATATATATATATATATATATATATATATATATATATATATATATATATATATATATATATATATATATATATATATATAATAATGTATAATATAATATAAAAATATACACGCACGCATCCATATCAACTCACAAGTATTCTACAAAATCTTACGCCCGCTTCTGTCGTCAGCGTGACAGGCCGCCTAAGGGAAGTATTTAGAGCAGGTCTAACTTGTTTGATTTGTTAATTTCAAAAAGGTTTTCGCAGCTAGTCTGAATGAGTTTTCAAGGCTGGTCCGGGCTAGGTGCCGCGCACTGTTTGGCAAATCTTTCGACGCCTTAGTTCAAAAATTTTGCATACTGGTTTATAAAATATTTCACAGCTATTGAGAAAGTTCTTCAAGCTACAATGAGATACTATTCACACTTTGGTCAAATCTCACCAGCTTCTATGGCTAACTATTTTTCAGCACGCATAATCTAGTTTTCATAGCTAGTCTGACATGGAGTTTCAAAGCTAGTTTAACAGCAATTACTGTAGCTAACCTCACAATTAGTTTTCACAACTTTTCTGAAGTAGTTAAGAGAGCTGGACATACAAGCTTCCACAACTCATCTGACAGGATTATTCAGAGCTATTCTGACAAAATTCTACAACCGGCTTGACTTTCCCGGCATCTTGATTAATAGGTTTCACAGTCAGTACTACCCTTATTTCATAAGTAGTTTGACATACGTTTTCTCAGCCAATATGAAAATTTTCACGGCAAACCAGGCGGACTGTCACACCAGTTCTGACATGCTGAATGTTTTGTATTTACTTGAACAAGTTTTCACTAGTATAACTAGCCTTCACAGAATGTGAACGAAATCTATGCCTTCTTTAATTATTATCTCTAAAGAATTATGAGAAAATACATGTTATATTTACTGTAATTGGAAAATGCTGATTTTCATTAAGTGAATAAACTGCGCTATTTTTAGTAATGATTCGGAATGCTGTCAAAAAGTCAGCCACACTAAAATATAAGTTATCTTTCCCCCAAATGATTATTAACATGGTCATTAACTGAAGAGGCGTTAGTTATACATGACCTAGATTTTATTGATGGCTAACCTTTGTGACCTAATAAGAGTTGCAAGACACACATATAAAGAACTGTTTTATTCCTTTTAAAATGTCAGCACATTACCATTTAACGAACACTTATCTCACTCAAGTACATTGATGTAGTGCAAACGCACAAACTAGCGCAATTACACACGGGAAAAGTCTGATGACGAAATGTGCGGTTGAAAAATATATATAAAAGAAAGTTTTTTTTTGCGATGCGAGATAACAAAATCATTAAATTACTGAATCTTTTTTCTTACAGAATTTAAGTATCTCTATCTATTTATCTATTTATGTATATTATATATATACATACATATATATATTATACATATGTATATATGCTACATATATATACTTACACATATATCTACACATTATATATATGTGTGTGTTCGCAGGCCCCAGTAAGAACAATCTGATACTAGAAGCAAAATATTAAAATCCCATAGCACTCCGTTAATTTAAGTAACAAGATCTATCACTTACTGTAATATAAAAGAAATGCAATCGGTTCTTTCTATCACGCGGTTTTTTTACTGTTTTTAGTTTCTCATTTCACTACTCGATTGATATTAGTAGTTTTACTTTTCGCTAAATTAGTACGTTTGAGTATTTTCAATATGCGTACTTCTCAGGATTCCGATATATCGAAGTTTTTTGCTCCTCGATAACGTTATATTATATACAGTTATGCAAATGACAGCTATTTCCATTAAAATTTCTCTGTAATCATTGTCCATTTGCTGGCATACTTTTATAAGGGTTGGTTAGCCTTGATTATTATTATTATTCAAAGTGTGGAAACATTCATATTGAATAAACCGAAATGGCCACAAACTTGTAAAGAAACTCAAATGACTTTGCGAAAGGAGAAAAAACGCATCAGGAAACAACATATAAAATATAATAGCACAGACTGATGGCTACTCCTGCACTTTCAACAGGTAATTATAATGAAGGTGACGACGCTGGTGCATCAACATCGTCATTACCATACTCTCCACAAAAGCTGTAAACCATCAGTCATTAGTTAAGACGCAGAACATTCCACCGTGGTAGGTGAAGCTCCGAAATACTGTACTAGCAATCAGTAAACACATTTCATAGTTTATGGATGACGTCAGTGTTGGACTGAAATAGACTGTTGAGGTGCATATCTCTAGAGGAGTAGCACTTGATTCTTGGGAGATTTTTGTAAGGGTTGTGTTCAAGATGTGCCATATTTTTTTTATTTTCAAGCATAGAATAATCACATGCAAACAAACTATTATATATGTATGATATATATATATATATATATATATATATATATATATATATATATATATATATATATATATGTATATGTATATGTATATATATATATATATATATATATATATATATATATATATATATATATATATATATATATATATATATATATATATATATATATATATATATATATACTGTAATATCACTAACTCCACTTCGGAGGGTGAGTTAAAACCAGGACTTTGAACAAGTACTTTCAGTTTATTCTAAATTTTCAAGTTCACACTGAATACAAAAAGAAGTTGACAGAGGTTTATATGCACAAACATAAGGTGGGAACTGAAGTTTACACTTGTTAATCTGGGCAGCATGTTCTTTAAACAAAAAACAAAAAGTGATATTCTCAAGCATGTTCCTTCAAAATGCTTG
>NC_089742.1:42833012-42873012 GCF_040412425.1 Macrobrachium rosenbergii | reverse complement strand
ATTTTACATAGTAATATAGTTTACTATATAATTGTGGAATTTTATTATTATTATTATTCTTCCAGACCCCATGGTCTTGGAAGAGCTGATCCCCTGGAGGCAGAGAGTGAAGGAAATCAGCCGGGAGGAGATCGGAAAGACCTACGTCTTCTTGGACGGACAGACGCTCTCCTGCAGGATGCGAGAATGCAATCTGGGCAACTTGGAAACAGATGCCATCGTCCACCAAGTAAGTTGGTCGTTAAAATTCATTGGTGTTCCTTGAAGGCATACAGTTTGATATTTTACATTTTGGTTTCACTGATGAGTATGCCTTTTCAGTATTAAATATATTCATAATCGTTTGGCTATATAAAGTGGAATGAAATCGAATATAAAATTTAGGCCAAAGGTCTAGCGCTGGGACCGATGAGGCCATTCAGCGCTGAAAGGAAAATTGAGAGTAAGAGGTTTAAAAGGAGTAACAGGAGGAAAATCTCATATTTGCAATATAAAACAATTAAGAGAGGGGTAGACAGTAAGATGGAAAAAAGATAATGTGAACGGAGGTACAGTCAAAAGAACGCAAGGGATTGCACTACGGGGCGAAGGGACGCTGCAAAGAACCTTAAGTAATGCCTACAGCGCAAGGCGTGAGGTGTACTGACGGCACTAACCCCGCCCCCTACGGGAGTATGCCTTTCTAATAATAATTACATTCATAATCGTTTGACCATATACAGTGAGTTATTCTACTGAAATCATTCATGATCCCTAAACTATAAATATGCAGTATGTAACTGAATTAATTTATTCTCATCAACAATACAATGTCTTTATCATAAGAGATATATCCATAACCGTTTCACCATACAATGTGCTATTCTAACGAATTATTTATGACGTTTTGAAGACAATGTGCAATAATATAATTAATTTATCCTCATTAACATTTTTATAAATCTACCAAAATAAATATATCCCGCATCGTTTCACCATAGTGTGCTATTCTAATGAATTCATTTATATTCATTGACTATAAACATGCAGTATGAAATTTAATGAGTTTATTATCAACAATATTATGCCTTTATCAAAATAAATATATCTAACAACGTTTGACCATGTGTTATTCTCGTTCAATCACAGTCCTAGCACAATTAAAATACAGTATGCAATTCTAATGATTTTATCCTTAACTAAATTATCGACAAGTAGTGCGCTATTATAATGACAGTATTACACAGTACGCTGTTCTTACGACGTCACTATTCTAGTGCATCCATTTATGGAATCTCAATGACACAGAAGAGAAGATTCCACTGAATTTTCTGTCCATCTTCATCGTATTCTGATACTTTTTCTACGAACGATTTATCTGATGTAAAAAAGCATGTTTCACCTGACGTAACTTCTTGGGTTTCCCTGAAAGCGTTCTTTGATTATAGGCCAGCTAAACAGCTGTACTTTGTTTCTTCTCTAAGGCCTCTCACTCTTTGTACGTTCTTCGTTTTTTTATTACTTTTTATTACCTTTTTTGTTGGTTTCTTTGTTCGTCATTCTTGCGCTCTCATACTTCAGCTTTAACGTCCTTTTATGTTAAAGATTTTTTTTATAGGCGTTCTCTATTTTTTTTTATATGATCAGGTTTACTTCCTATTTTAGCGTCATCCTGTTTTGCACAATCTCCTGCTCTCTAAAGAGCGTTTCCTCGTGATGGTTTCCTTGTTTTTATTATGAAATTTTCTTTCCTACATATCGAATTTCCTTGTACTTCAATAAAAGTTTGCGCAAAAGGACTTCTTCCCAAGTCTGGACTGAATTTCCTTGGCCTTAACACAAGACTTATATGATCTGCTCAAAACAAATATAGGCAACTCTTCAGTAACGCGATGGCGTCCCACGCCGTAAAAAATAAATAAATAAATAAATGAATACATAAGTATACCTTAGTTTAACCAGACCACTGAGCTGATTAACAGCTCTCCTAGGGTTGGCCCGAAGGATTAGACTTATTTTACGTGACTAAGGACCAACTGGTTACCTAGCAACGGGACCAACAGCTTATTGTGGAATCCGAACCACATTAGACCGAGAAATGAATTTCTATCACCTGAAATTCATTTTGTTCTACGTCAATCGTTAATCATCGGATTGCTTGCTTCGGCAACTAAATTTTTCCCACTAACATCATGCTCCGGAATTCTCTTCCAGCTTCCTTTTTCTATGCCAATTAAAGCCTTCCAGCCTTTCAAAAGCAGATCTACCTGATTCATTCAGTTACGAAAGACTATTATATTGATTTATGTACACATTTATTTAATCTATATATATATATATATATATATATATATATATAATTTTTTTTTATTTTGTAATCGGGCTCTGCCTAGATGAGACCGTCGGTCTGCCCGTCCCACCGTCCTCTGCCTGACTAACCCAATTACTCCTTTGTGACTTTCAGAACGTTAAATACCCCGATGACATGTACTGGGCTCATACAGCTTTGGCCGTCGTCAACGGCGGTGGAATCAGGTCCTCTATTGATGAGAGGGTATCTAACGGTAAGGTTAATGTTAAACAGGAGAGAGAGAGAGAGAGAGAGAGAGAGAGAGAGAGAGAATCCCTCACCTTCAACACATTATTTTTAATATACAATAACCAAAACATGATGGCCCTATTAAATTGTAATGAACAAAGAAGCCTGTGATAACCATTTTTAACATAGCATTTCTACATAAATACCTTTAATTTCAATTATAACATAATATACTGTAGTAACACTTAACTGATGGACAATTATAACGTAACATATATAGGATTATAATGTGCACAATCCAACCTAATATTAAATATCTAGGTGGTTTGAAAAGCTCTCTACAGTAAGCCAAAATGACAACCACTTTAAACTAACTTCTTGCTGTGCGGTAATTTGACTATTACATTACAGGTACCATTACCATGGACGATGTCATTACCGTAGCGCCGTTCCGTTCCACCATCGACATCGTAGAGCTCAGAGGAATTCATGTCAAACAGATGTTCGAACATGCCGTGGTGAACTACGACCACAAAGGACTGGATCCTCGTGGTGGATTTCTGCAAGTCTCTGGTAAAATATTCACTCGTTCTGTTGGTCTTTGTAACGATATTAATGTGCTGTCGCTAGCATCAAACCGCTCTGATTTCTTCAGAAAATTACAGTAAGACTTATCTTTGATACTTATTTATAAAATCTAAATACTATTTTTTAATATATTTCATACTCACGAGCAATTCTGCGATTTTCTAGCTTGTGTGAAATTTATGACGTTTTAGCGAAGTGGGTTTTGCAATCAGGATTACTAAAGAAAGAGAAGCGTTTTCTGTTACCACTTCATTAAAGAAAACGAAACGTTAAAATAGTAAGATAAACTTAACAAAAACCGATGCAATGCCTGCTTACGAACATTCTTGCTTAGTTTACTCACAGATACAAATGTGGTCTATTTCCAGCAAGGAACTGGATACAAAATTCGCCAATACCCCTCAAACCCCACCCCAAAAAAAGACAAAAAAAGCTAACCAAAAATGCTTTCATTAATTACACCAAATCATACTTTCACTGACTCCGAAGAGCAAAGATCAAACACTTTTATTTGGGTGATATGGCAGTATCAAAATTAAATTATTAATGTGAATTTCATTAATATACAAAATATTTAATAAGCTCGGAAATTTAGCACTGAAAACAATTGCTGAGGCACATACGGAATGAAAAAACAAATTGCTATCCTTGGGTTAACATGCGGCTAACTGTCACTTTTTTTTTAAACATTTCCCAATATTCCTTCAAGTATTTTTTGTCCGTAAACAAAAACACGATTAATAAACTCTTGCAATTAAAAAATCGCGATTTACATGCGATTCATAATGTAAACGTTACATATAGAATACACGAAAAACTTTATAAATGGCCCCTTCATTTTTTCGCGCTTGTTATGGTTAACCATTAAATCTAACTACTAAATATATCATCATGTTTCAGTGCACTGCTAACTGAACAATATGTCCAACTCAAATCCCCCTCTTCAGGATATTTTTGCTTGGGAAAATTCGTGTAAAATTAAAGGAAAAAAGCAATAATCCCAAAATCAATTAACACTTGCACAAATAAGCTGCAATACCCATTGCCCAAAAAGTGCCCTTAGTTTTCCAGGATGATTGCAACATCGTATTTGAATCACATGTTTGCGAAATATAACTTAAAAAATTCCTGCTTTGGGCTATTTCCTTACTAACCACTGCCATCAAAGTTCATCTTTGTGAATCATGCGTTATATGATTCCTCAGTACAATTAACAAAACATGAAACGAACACCATATTCTTTGGAAGCTTGAATTTCAAGTCAATGGCCCCCGCCGGCTTGTTACATATGAACAGGGTTCATCTTCAGAATCATAACAATAATAGTAACAATAATATTGACCATTAATGTTTCCACATATCTATTCACGTCATATCAACTAAACTGTATTTGCCCCCAAATCATCATTCACTTAATCACAGGTTTCGTGGTGGTCTACGATATCAACCTGCCACCTGGTTCAAGGCTGGTGCGACTCCAGGCTAGATGCGCCAAATGCCGTGTTCCCGAGTTACGCGACGTGGTTGACGACGAGGTCTACAAAATTGCCATGCCTTCCTTCTTGGCTTCAGGAGGAGACGGCTACAGTGTCATTAAAGACAACAAACTGAATCATCACCTCACAGGTACGGCCTATTTTGAGAAATATTCTGTTAACTAATGTGGTGCATTTTTTCAAACGTTCTTTTCATATGAACTTTAAAAAGCAGAAAACTTGAATTTATCTGAACTCGAATGAGGGTCAAGATGAAGTCAAAAGCTAATATAAGCCGATGTCTTTAAAGAAGGAAGGTTACATTACCACAGAATTTCGGAAACAGGCAATATAAGTATTATCACCGCCGATTTTGAGTTGAAGTCGACTGAAGTATTTACTTTTCAATATCCATGTCTGTCTAGTTATTTACCTTATACAATAAAGAAATGTCAAAAAGGCTTAGGTGGCCACCTGGTTGGCATGTACGTGATCGTACATCACATTATAAAAAATATATATATTTTCCTCTTGACAATTCTCTCAACGACGTCAGACCTAACGGAGTACATATTTTTTTCTTGAGTGATATTATGACTCAGTGAAAATCATTACCCATATGAAGACAGCAATGTTATCAGCAATCTTGGATAGCAGTTATTAAAAGTCACCGATGATTTACATAAAAAATACTATATTCTTAACCCTAAGTAATAACAGATCATTCAATCTTGGCATCCTATAACTCTCTTATCCATCATATAAAATACTAAATCGAATGCACACATCACAACTATTCTATCGATTTTAATAAAGCTAGAATATTTATTTTTCCTTGTAGGTATTCTACTATAAGCTACTAATAACAAAACACTAACGCGTCCATCTCCCAAACAGGTCTCCTAGACACAGCCGTGTTCTCCGACTACGTCAAGACAATGAGCCCGATCCACCAGGGACTGGAGAACCGCATCCTCTTTATAGACAGCAACGACCTGTGCCCGGGTATGAACACTTTCACATTCCCTCCACACACAAACTACACAGTGGACGTTACAACCAACCAACCGCCTCACGACAGGAACGCAGCTCAAATGCGAACGGGAACGACCCTTGTGGTGATGGTGATGGTAACTTTGGTGACGGGACTACTTGGTTAACTAATAGTGGTGATGAAATTTATCTTAGTCGTTCTAATTATCTAGAATTATTTTACTTTCCAGCCGGAAAGTAACCAAGAAAGCAATGGTGCTCCTAAACTGTGGTATGTGTTATGGTTAAACCTCACTTATGAAATGGCATTACGTCCCATTCTGCCAGAGTTGGTCACAAGCGGTAAACCCTAAATTTGAAGTGAAATGGTCAAGAATGGTAGTTCTTGAAATTTGGTGTCAACTCAATGCGAATGTGGTCATGGAATCTGACTTTTCACTGATGAAGTTTGAATTCCGGTCAATACCAAGAACATTTTCCTTGTGAAATGGTAATGTTCACATGAGATGTGTAAAATGTAAAGATGTTTCTCCCATCACAGGGGAACATAACTGTCCTTCAATTGGTTACGGAGGGGCATTACCTCAGCGTTTTGTCTGAGAACTGTCCAGTATAAATGTACCCATTCCGTGTGTTCTTAAAAGATATCCTGTCAGTGAACCGCATGAGGATATCCTAGTGGACAAATGCGAAAGATTCCATACGTGTAATGCAAATGAAGACCCAAGGTGCCATCCTCATCCAAATTTTTAATAGTGGCAGATTTGTTCCCATTTGTCATAATGCTGTAACACATACTTTCACAGCCAGACAGATATACATGGTTGTGTGAATAACAAGCGAATATGCATCCCAAAGTGTAATCAGTATTCAGAACTATTTTTGTACGCTTATGTTTAAGGCATTACGCGTCGCCCTGGGGGACAATGAATTTCTTGTGGGCCGAAGGCTCTGAGAAATATCTACAGGCTGTTTTGAAAACTCGTCCTGGACGAAAAAAAATTTATTTTCCAAGTAGTTTAATTCCTAAGAGAAAAATAGCATTGAAAATGTAAGCAACGTCAGATAACACTATCTACAAAATAGGCATGAATACTTCATTCCTGCGTACAAAAGTGCAGAGGTAACTTACTGCTTGTAAAACTACCGAAACAGACAAGGTTGCCTTACCAGACTGCAGGGACAAAGTAGTAGCTTACAAAATTACGAAAGATCTTACTTTTAACCACTGCAGATCGATTCATAGTTCAGGTATTCAGGCTAATAATTTTTTTATAACGTGCCTTATATAATAAATTATCATACAGTAAAAATAATTATCAGAAATATCAGACACAGCACAAAATACCTTTTAGGTTTCTGAACCACTCGTACGCTTAACGACGTTTGAAATATGTTAGTGAGAAAGAATGGAGTAATTTTTACGTCCAATATTCTATGTGGTCTCTACTCTAAAAGGAGACTATTTATTTGCATTTAAAAAGTTATAATTTTAAAAATCAGTATATTTTCCAAGTAAGAGTATATCTTATGATCGTGTCACGTATGAATGCTAATACACGCTGACACTTATAATCTAAAAAAAAAATTATTTCCCTTAGCAAGGGGCCAAAAAAATTTGGTAAAATTTCTGTACATTAATTCTATTTACTTGTATATTCCATAAATATATTTATTTGTTATATAAAGTTATTAAAGTTCGTAACTATGTAACCATGATTGTGATTATAGTAGTAGTAAAGAGTGATTCTATATTCTTGTATGTAAAAATGTATAACATTTCTTTCCAAGCTGTACAGACACTCTACTAACAGTGCTAAATAGGTTACTTTTAGTTGTTGAATAAGAAGTTTAAACTGTTATAGTCACACGATACATCTTACAGATCTGATGATGTCGAAAGCGACTGTTGTGTTATCTAGGACAGACAAAAGACATAGCGTTTAAGTAACACGGTGTTTTACGGTTTCAAAGCTATTCACACCGAAGGCCAGTACACAAACAGAGGGCAAGTTACAACTGAAAACGAAAGTGATGTCTTTTAACTCTTCAACTTCCATTATTTGCTTCCATATGAAAATATCTAACGTACCAAGAGGTAAATTAAAAATTATATAAAACGATTAAATAACATATTTAAAAATTTCTCTTCGATTGGTACACATTTTTAAAAATGGCGTAACTATCGTTCGGATAACTCGTACAAAAACCTTGTAAGACGTTCAAGTCAATATCAAAATTGCGAAAAAAAAAAAAAAAAATTCGTGAATGAATGGGAATGAAGGGTACTCTGGCAATTCAAAAGAATAAACTTTGCCGTTTTCAGAAGTAACTAGCCCACTGCTTTTAAACATAGTTATCAGATTGAAAGGTGATTTTGGCGCTATAGCCATACCGTTATAAATATTATTAGAGAGAGTCATCTCATATATGCCTTGATACTCGATTACATTACATATTTTCATCTACATCACACCCAAACTTTGGAAACATTCATTGAAATTTATTACCAGGGGAGTGTTGACTTGGACAAGCAAAAAGGGGGACATGAATGATAATTGGTACTCAATTATTATTCCCAAAGTGCCATACACAAATATGGCATTATAAAAAAGGTACTATTACTGTAACCACAATGTGAGATTTTACACGTGTGCCATAACTAACGTTATCAAGTCTCAATGGACATAAACTCGCTGCCTTAAGTGTGTGTGCACATATTCTCCTGTCTTTTAATTTATAATTTATTCAGGTTAACAGTGTCTTTTACGAGATGTACAGTGGCACATCTCGAGATGTACAAAACAGCTACTAACTATTAAACCGGGACGATGGAAACTTAAATGAAAATTAGTCTTCATTTTCCAAGTTCAAATATGACTTCATTTCTTCTAAATACAAACTAACTTAATTTTCCTAATTAAAAATCAGGCATTAGAACAGGGTGATATAAGAAAAGGAAAAGGTTTAACAAATGCAAAAACTGAAATTATACAAAAATAACTAAAAATCTCAACATAAACCATACAACTGAATTAGTAACTATCTCTGGGGTACCCACAATCTATATTCAAACTTATTTTAATTTTCTCCCGTAAAGTTTCCCGCATTAAGCAATATACAAAATAATGTTATATATAGCCTACATAATGTTGGTAGCTGTTTTATTTTATATATAATATATATATATATATTATATTTATACATATATACTTATATATACATCATATACATACCATGTACATATCTGCAAATACCATCATAAGTATCACGTAACTACATTTACACTTGAAAATTTATGTTTAGTATGTTAGACAGAGCACTATTTAACAAGGTTCAATAAACAGTTTGTAAATATCTAAAAATTACATTGAAGAAAACAGATATTTTTGTTAGGGCAATTACCACTGTTTGTGCAATACATTTGTCAATAGGAACATGTTGATACGCAATTATATTTATACGAGTTCACAAGGATTTTATTTATGACATAACGAAAAGTTAGAAATTATACCACATGCAAATTACGAAGCTGAATTACGTAGAAGAGATAGTGATGAAATGGAGAAGGGAGATGGTTTGGACATGTCCTTCTACCCAAGAGGGAGAATAGCATATGATAAATGTCATCCGGGGTCCTTGTCTGCACCAGAACAGTTGGGAAGCTCGGACTCCTTGGATGAGAACTATGAAAAGTGGAAATTTGTGGAAGGCAAAACAAAATTAAGACAGGAAGGCGATGATGATGAACGAAAATAATGTGCCAACCAAAAAAGCTGTAGTGTTGTTACTGTACCTGTCATGTTTCAGCAAAGATTTCTTCCCTAACCTATTAAAGAGATATTTTTGCACTAGAATATTCCTCCCTTGAAACTACGGTACTTACTTTCACGACCTCTCCAGTCGCACCGTGGCCCACCCCGCCACTTGAATCATAAGATGTGTTTTGCAAGTTTCTAAACTATGATTTTTGCAGTAAGGCTGCTACACCTATGCACACGAAAAAACTGTTTACCCATTCCGGTAATTTCAAAAGAACAGAGTACCAAATATCCCCAAGATATCTGGATTACTCAATCTTAAAGGGCTGAAAAGTTTAAAAATCACAGCATACAGAACCTACTGGTTGCATCCTGGCTTCTTCGATTAATGGTGACCTCACTCTTTCTACAGGGCGTGAATTCGAATCCCACCTGGGAACGACGAGTTTATAATTTTTTTACTTTCCAGTTGCATTCTAAGTTTTCAGTACAGAGCGTAACCGAAAAGTGTGAGGATATACAGAAATCAAGAGGTCATTTTAACTACCAAAACTGTTCAAATAATATTCAAATTCTATTAACCTAATAAATGTATATAACTGGAATACTAATTTACTAACATTCTGGTAAAAATGAGGTAAGTATACTTTCAACAATTGGACACAGACTAGACGATGAAATACTCTGAAGAGACAAAAGGTTCAGGGATAACTACAAATTCCAAACTTTCCTCAAGGCGATCTTTGGCTAAGAAGTGACTAATACGCTCGTGATACTTTCTCCCATTTTCTCTAAATATACGATAAGCTGACCACTCCTTCCAGAGCAGTAGACAACTTAATGTCCTTTCTTCCAAGTGTCATGGCAACTGTTCATGTTTAACATCTCCAAATCTGAAAAACTATCAAAGAATAAATATATCTGCATGCTTCACAGACCTTGGAGACTCCTTTCACATACTGACCATTTGTATATCGAGACATTCTTCACTTTATCGCTTGTCTTTCCACTTTACGTAATGAGCAGACCTTAAAAAGTTCTTTGCACATCACTTGTCCCACTTTCTTATTTGTTATAATTTATCAAATTTTTTCTTCAATTTCTATATGCAATATGTTATATTCTATTATAGTGCGTAGAACATTTTAGCTTATGCATGAATGAAATCAAGCTTTTCTATGCCCATTGCACTTATCTGAAATCTGTAAACATTTCATAGTTTTTCACTACACCTGTTTCCAAGAATATGAAAACATCCTTACTGCACTTTTATCACAAAATACTCGAGCTTTCTCACTGCAAATGCATAACAAATACTACATGTTTTAGTTGCAACTCTCGCAAGGATTTAAGCTTTCCAGTTGCACCTGTACCAAAAAATATCCCAAGCACCGTTTAATTGCACTTGCACCTAAGATAATCTTCAGCACTCATCTACACATACACCCTCTCAGGTGAAATGAAACCGCGATAACGCTTTTGGCTTAATTAAATTAACCATTAAATTTTATATCTGGATACAAAGATTTTAAGTACCAGATGGTATACGAAATATCTACGAACATCAACTAGCTTTTGGTTCAAGTGAGCACATCTGAGCAGTCTCAATTCACCTAAATATATGATTGACAACTCCTTCCAAATACTGCGCGCTATGCCTCTTGTTATGAATATCATATCTTACTGTACAACACTAAACTTGCACTTTTGAACCCTTACAATAAAACGCTTGCCAATACTCATAACACACATCCTGATAATCAACCCACCCGTTCGATATTCATAAATACATAACTCTAAAACAAATGCCGTGAGATGCAACCTTACCAAAAACCCACACTATTGAAAAACGCTCTTCAATCAGCCCTGTCAAAGGACTCTTTCTTACTTCGCAGCTTCCAAATTTCTATAACTTTTTACATTTTCCTTCTTCCTCCCTCTCCCCACTTTTTTTTTCTTTAAAATATGCAGCAACAGACGTATTTGGCTCGACCCCCGACGGCCGCGGCGCCAAATCTTTAGCCGGTCCGGCGCACAACCCCCAAGACATCCATCCTCTGGAGATGATGAAGGAGGTCATGAACCGTCACGACGACTACTACAGGAAGCATTTCAGTCCCAGAGAACACAAACGAAACAAAAATGGACTGCAAGTCTCTCAGAAGGATGACCAGGTCTTCCTCGGGTACGACATCCAAGACCCTCTCGTCATTTACTCGTTCTGATTATTCGGGAAAAGAGGATACTCTGAGGGGCAGGGCCTGCTGGTAAAAATTTCTGTTTTTAGGATTACGTGTATGTTTGTATGTCAGTGTATGTGAGCTATGTGTGCTGTCTTACAAAGGCCGGGAAAGATACAAAAATGCGTAGATATATGACGTCATTTTTTTAAATGGTTACCAAAGGTTATGTAGTAGTTTAGTAAGGTGTATCTAGACATAAGATGCTCATTCGAGCGATTTTAATGATCCCATACTTGTTTTCACCTTTCGACTGTACTTTTTGAGTTAAGATCGTAGATATGAACGCCTCAAACCTCAAAACATGAGAGAAGGAATACGCATTGCCAACACACAGAAACTGTCTTCTCGGATAAAACAAAAAGGCCGCTTGTGAGTGCACAATTCCTGTATTTACATATTGTTTATTTTACATATATTTATTCATGAACCTGTTGGTTCACATATTTATTCCTTCATTTCTATTTAGTTAAAAGAATATATTTGTATCCAAGCATTTTCTTAATTATCAACCAGACCTGTGGAACAGACACGCCAAACCAGAACAATACGACAACAAAGACAACGAAAACAACAACAACAACAACAACATCAGTAATAATCCTTACGGTAACATTTTTAATCATTAAATTAAAACAAAATACCAACGCCTCTGATATGAATCGCTCAAACTTGAAAAATATGAAGTATCAAAATTTTCTTGTAAAATCCTCGACAATTACTCCCGCAGTTGTAACACAGCCTTAATTCCCGATAACATCCTACTGTAAACTTGTGCTTTCATTTTAAAGGGAAGGGTGATAAGATGAAAGAAGTCTAAAACAAGTTTGGAATTTAAAATAAAAATTGAATTCTCTCTCTCTCTCTATCTGAGAATCGTTAAGACTCGTTTCCGAACATGAAATTCCTAATTACCGATTCCGTTTAAAACCGATGATTGATATTTAGTTGTCATATGGTTCACCTTGGATATGTCTTAGTTATGAAATATTTAAAGAACCGACATAAACAAGGAGTAAAAGAAGTAAAACTTATGAATGTTTTGAAATAGACAAGAATATTACTTTGATCAATTAAGAACCTAAAATCCAGCAACGGATCCTTAATTTCACTTCCAAGACTTAAAACACCCATAAATGATCCAGAAAAATTAATTTGCTGGAGATGGTTTTCGAGTTCCTCAAAACGATAGTTCCCTTACTTCTTCCACCAAGGTGAATCTACAGATTGCTGTCCATCTGTAAATAACATAAAATAAAATACAACAAATAAAAAAATGAAAAGAAAATCTGCTCCCATTTCCTTGGCGATCCGAGAACCCCCAGCGCACTCCAATGGCTCTCTCCAATATAATTTTATCCCCAATATTTTCTCACGTGCTAACACTCTTGAACACCATAAGGAGCACCTCTCGTTTACACAGGCCTCATTTACGACCGTTAAGCTAACGGAACCATATCTGGTCCGGTCGGTTGAAATGAATACTTCATTTTTCCGTATGTTCAAGTATTTCATCACAGTCTGCCTTTCGCAATATGATTTTTCTACCCTTTTTTCATACAAAGTATGGTACATAATAAGAACGTGTTAAATGTAGTTTTCTAGGGTCCGGAAAAGAAATTACGTGAAAACATTCTTAAAATACGCACATACACACATAAAAAAACACACGAAAGAACTGCAAAAACATAATCTCACAATAAAATCACTAATGTGCACCAAAGCATGAGAGTTCCATTAACACCCGACAGACGCCACATCAAAGAAATAGAAAAATATAGAATGCGATGTCACAGCTGATCGAAGTCACAACAAAAACATCTTGACAAACAACGGCGCACTGAAACTTCTTATCTAATTAGGTTGGATGGATGTCTGAAATTTGAAGACATGGCCCACGAGCCGAGACCATAAGGGTTGTTTAGGACGCGCTTATCTAATTAGGTCAGGCTGGTTAGATGTGTGAGAACGCATGCCTCCCGTCATGGGAATGTAAGATAACTCTGTGAACTCTCTTATAACAAAGCGGACAAGAATCACACGAAATTTAATTAATGGCTGAGGCACTTCTGGGAAGCAAGGCATCTGTTGATGAACCCGCTTAGAGAACTGATTGTAAATTTTTCCTTGGGAATTTTTTTTTTTTATTGCCATGGAAGTTTTATGTTACTTTAAACGTTGGGGATAAATACTGTAGAAGGCACCCAATTTTTCTCTGCTTCTCTGAAAAAAAGGTAAAGAAAAAAATTCGCTTGTTCTCTCCCTTCATCCATATTACAGGAACGTAGGTGTTTAGAAGCATGCATATTCCTCTCAACACAAATATTTTCAAACACTATATACTCATATATGTATATATATATATATATATATATATATATATATATATATATATATATATATATATATATATATATATATATATATATATATATATGTATATATAATGTGTGTGTGTGTTTATTAAAAAATAACAGGACCATAAACAGAACAAAATTATACTCATTCAAATGAAAACATGATTACTGTCGCATCATCTCCAGTGAAGACGAGAAATTCTAGAAAAAAAAAATTAAAATACTGGATGGCTGGATGTCTGAAATTCAGGGACATGTCCATCATGACATGCACTAGGACCCAAGGTCAATCAGCACTAAACCGGGGGAATTTATACTTTAATGACACCATACTGTGACCCTTGCTCTTTAAGGCTCTAAATGAAGTTCAATACAGTGAAAGTACACAAATTTAAAGGGCGATATCCTAAGAGCTCCAGTGTGTACTCAAAGACCAATATTGTGGACTACCTCTTTCGTTCAGCTTGAGTGACAAGCAAATAAGTGCATCTGCCAGCCATAGTCCCGCACAAAGAAATCTAAAGATACTGACTACATCCTTACCCGATTCGTCTTACACTCAACAGAATTTCGCACTCTAATACCGTTCTGCTTTTCAAAAGGCACAATAATTTCACATTTCACCTGGTAGTTTGCGCCGTTCAAGACATCATTAGAAATTTCATTTCTTAGAATTTACAAAAACAAGCGAATAAAAGCCGCGTGAACTTTTCATTCTGTACGCTGATATACTTTGCCAGTATAGCAAACTTAAATCACTCTCCAAATTTTAAAAACGCAAACGTATCCGGGAGGATAACCCAATGCCTTTATCCAACCCCAAATGCTTGCAAATTTTATAGCTACTGAGATGTTACATCCCACTCATCCACAGTTAATTTCCTTCATCCTACAACACACACACATTTAATGGTAGTTATACACAATTAATACTAAACTCTTTAACGTGTTACACTCAATTCTTGAGAGGTCACATTTTACTTTTTCAACTCATCCTCGAGTTCGATAAAGGTACCACGGTCGCTAATGCCAAAGGCCTCTACATGAAAACAAAAAAATGAAGTGAAATGAAGTAAGCACAGTCGGATGTTTAAAGACAGTATAGCCCAAGGATCCCCGTCCGCCCAGTCAAAAGTAAAACCTCTTTACTGGACTGACAGGTATCTGATTTCATCACATGAGAATTTTGGATTACTTTTTATCTTGGACGATCTCGGAAGAGAAACTTTTTATTCTTCTGTGAAAAGTTAGAACATTTGGAATATCTGGGATCTGAAAGATTGGAAAATTCCCTATACTACCTGCACATACTTGTACAAATACACACATTTATATATTACACGTTCGTGTGTGTCTGTATGTGCATGTACTAAAAAATACCCATTGTTTACAGTTTTTTATTTTTATTTAGAAAATCAAAAGTCGTTGTGACACTTGTAGTCCCATTTAGTGAGGTCTTATTGAACTGGGCGAAATACGATTACACCAACGTTATATATATCAGTTTCAAGTTCCTTATTCTTAGTATAGAGAAATTAAAAGGGCGTACGAATGTTTGTGCAAATGAGTGTGGGTGCGTGTAAATAAATGTCATACAAACAAACCTATTTTTCCTAAATTGTTTTTCCGTCAATGTTATAAGAGTATTCCTAGTTTATAGTATCTAGAAAAATGGGACTTATCTCTTAGCGCGAGAGAACAATATTTATTTACACGCTTAAACAGGGATTATATAGTTATATTACCCAACGACATGAATAATGTTATCATAGAGAATAAGTATATTATAAACAATTAGTTATTATCAATAAAATAGACGACATATTCTTGAGTTTTATTTACTTTGCACTTGCCCTATGAATTCACTGGATTCTTTATAAAGATTTAAACAAATATGCCTGTGAACTGTATTGATGAAATATGGTGTAGCCTTTAGATTACTGTTACAAAAAAAAAGTAGTGATGAAATATGATGTAGCCTTTAGATTACTGTAACGAAAACAAGTAGTGATGAAATATGATGTAGCCTTTAGATTACTGTTACAAAAAAAAGTAGCTAATCCTACAAAATACATCATGTTCAGACACAGTTGCTAGTTAACAAAATATCTTACCTACACAGAGAACAAGAGGCTAGCTAAGCCCTGCAAGTTTATTCTGTACCGAAAAATGAACTTCTAGTTAATCACTTAAAATATGATTCTCTTCACGGAAACGATCTGCTGCCTGGGCACTGCAATTCTGCTCTGAAAAAGGACCTTTGCTTAGTTCTTGATTATATATCCCTGCACCTAAAATGAACTGTTGGCTATTCTGAAAATATGTTCCAGCTAGGAAAAAGGAATTTCTAGCTGGAGTACCAAATATAATTCTGCTAAGAAACTGGAACTTGTGAGCGGTCATTGTGAACTCATGATTAGTCCTAGAGGGGACAGAATACAATATGGAATTTAAGCCAAAGGCCAAGCACTGGGACCTATGAGGTCATTCAGCGCTGAAAGGAAAATTGGCAGTAAAAAGGTTTTAAAAAGTGTAACAGGAGGAAAACCTCGCAGTTGCACTTTGAAACAATTGTTAGGGAGGGGAAAGTCAGATGGAAGGAAGAGAATATGGACGGTGGTACTGTAAAATGAATGAAAGAGGTTGAAGCTAGGGGCCGCAGGGTCACTGCAAAGACCCTCAAGGAATGCCTACAGTGCACCGCGTGAGTTGCACTGACGGAAAACTAACCCCTTACGGGGAATTAGTCCTACAATACATGTGCCTGGTCATAAACAATGAACTCTTGGCCTATCAAAACAAATACGACTTTGCTAAGAAAATGGAACTGCTACTGGCTATCTTGGTAAAAAGACTAAAATATAAAATTTAAGCCAAAGGCCAAGTCCTGGGATCTATGAGGTCATTCAGCGCAGTCTTGGTAAATAAGTCACTGGTGAGAAAAAAGAACTCCTGACTAGTTTTTGCCATATGTGACTCACTGATCATAAAAAGAAACTAGCCTTATATTTGAAAGTGTGTTCATGTACTCCGTTTCCCTAGACTTCCCCCCCTAAATAATAATAATACTAGAAAATGACCATACGTCAAAATACCCAAAGATGGATTCACCGTTTTATTAGACACTTTCCATGGTTTGTTTCCACAGCTTCTCCCAAAAATAAAACAAAGTGAAGTTGTCAATCTTCCTAATTATAGATTACGCTAACCCTTTACATTAAAACTAAATACAGTCCTTTTATTTAAAACTAATTTCCGATCTTAGATCTCGCACAAATGAAAATTTAGAATACATTATTACAGTTTATAAAGTTCAAGAGTATTATGGCCATACATAAGGGAAAGGCTGGGCTGAGGGTAAATATCTGCACCATCAGAGAAAAAAATAATAGTGAAATTTGCAACAAATCTTAGGAGTCTGGAATTAGAACATAAGATTTAGGCCAAAGGCCAAGCGCTGGGTCCTATGAAGTCATTCAGCGCTGAAAGGGAAATTGAGAGTAAAGGTTTTAACGGTGTTACATGAGGAAAACCAAGCAGCTGCACTCTGAAGCAATGCTTAAGGGAGGGTGGACAGTAAGATAGAAGAATGAGAATATGAACGGAGGTACAGTAAAAGGAATTAAAGGGGTTGCAGCTAGGGTCTTAAAGAGTCCGGAGTATGCAGTTGGGTATCACAGCGACTCAATTTATTTACAGTAAGTAAATAAATTCAGTCGAGTAGGCGAACACGCATTAATGTGACTAACTAATCCGAATTCTGGCGAGCATTACCGTACTGGTTGGTATGTACAGATAATAATAATTATTATTATTCAGTAGATGAAACATATTCATATGGGACAAGCCCACAGGGGCAATTGACTTGAAATGCAAGCTTCCAAAGAATATTATGGTATTCATTAGGAGGAAGTAAAGGGAAATACAGAAAGAAGAGATCCCACTCTTATTAAATAAGAAAAAAAAATAATAAACAGATAGATAAAATTTATCAAAATGCAAGAAGAATAGTATTAGGGTAGTAATGCATTGCATTTTCGCTTGAAGTTCTGAAGTTCCAACTGCACGACATCCTTTGGGAGGCTGTTCCACAGTCCAACGGTGTGAGGAATAATGAACCTCTGGAACTTAGAAGTTCGACAGCGAGGCACATTTACTGCATATTGGTGCTGTTGTCCAGCGAATCTAGTTGCTCTCGGCAGGTAAAGGGGATCTGGGATTAACTGTGAACGTGAGAGATCTCTGTTGAAATACAACTTAGGTAAAAGTGACAAACAAGAGACATCCGTCGATGGTCCAAGTAATAACTTCTACTATTAGGAAAAACAGAAACAGAAACCTACCACCATGAACCACTCTATCAAGAGAGATAAATCTCAGGGGAAGCAGATATCCACACTGAACTTCAGCAAGACCTGGTCGTTGCCCAACGGTGCCCCGTAGGTGTGGTAATTAATAAATGAGGATATGAGGCCTGATGTGGTCTTCAAGCCGTTACCATACTGATCAGTTATGTCTGACGATACGCTCTCAGCTGAACTTCTGCCAAACTCACATACAGCAATCTTTGTTCATTAGAGAAACTAAACACAAATTTAACAGTAATCATATAGTTCTATTAATATCTGGTTATTCCCACCAACACCCTTAAAGGCTCAACTTTAATTTTAAATAACCTGCTAAGAGGACAATGATGGTACACTTAAGTATACAACTCTCAAATTAGGTTAGGTTTCTTGTGGCGTCAATCAAACTTTCTAATCAATCTACTATAAAATGTTAAGTTTTTCAACAATAAATTTTATCATCATAGATTCAACTGTTAATGTTATCATAACGCTGGAATCTTAAGTAGTTTACATCCAAAACAAATCATAAATAATGATATTAAAAGGTTAATTCCATGATCCATAAAATATTGTTATTGATTAGCGGGTTGACGGTAAAATTGTTATAGTTTGTCATTCAAGCAACTTGTGTAAACCCGTTTTCTATATTGAAACGTTTTTCTTTATACGGAGTTTAAATTCTATGGTTAACTACAAGAAATAACGAAGAAAACCCCTTGCTCTACCATCCAGTTCAGAATACCGTTACCATTTTTTATCCTTCCATGCAGAAAACATGCTAAATGAATTTCGAGCATTCTGACACCAATGTTTTACCGAAGGCATGCTGACGAAACATTTCTAACTTTTACATTCAGGGTAAATACATGACCAAGTGCTGAATGGGACTACGTTAATTTATAACAGGAAAATGAATGAAACTACCTAGTTCAGCGGCAAAAAAAAAAAGTAACATTATAGAATGGTCAAATCAAGAGGTATAACAACATTAAACCAAATTCATTTATTTTCCAAAAACTTATTTTGCCGAGAACTCGCCTTGTTCTCACATTACTTAAATATAAGGGAATTCGAATCTTTGAGAACTTTCTTTTAAGTTCCATCTGAGTACTGACACTTTCAACAATACTAATTATTAAGAATACTTAATTCATTTTGTGGTTAACGTGATTTGATATCTTCAGTTGCAATTCGTAATATTTTGTTTTCACTGGTTTCATTCTTTTCTGAGAAACGTGGAACAAAAAAAAAATTAGTATAGTTTTAATGCCTATTCATAATAATCATAATAATTACAATAAAACTAAAAACCACGTATTCCTTTTTCTTTTGGCACACAACTAAGCAATTTCCATGAAAAAATGCACTTAAAAAAAGGATAACGATAAGTTTAAAAAAAGGATAACGACAAGTTTAAACACAATACACTTTCTTGGCAGCTTAGTAAGGCACCCATACCAAGAAATGCAGGAATCTGGCCTTCCCAAATGCGCAGCAATGTGGTACATCTTGTGACGAAGTGGAAGTCGTAATAGATAGAATAGAATAAAGAATTTAGGCCAAAGGCCAAGCGCTGGTACCTAAGAGGTCATTCACCGCTGAAAGCGAAACTGATAGTAAGAAGGTTTGAAAGGTGTAACAGGAGGAGAACCTCAAAGTTGCACTATGAAACAATTGTTAGAGAGGGTGGAAAGTCAGATGGAAGAAGGACAACATGAACGCAGGTACAAGAAAAGGAATGAAAGAAACTGCAGCTTGGGGTCGAAGGGACGCTGCGAAGAACCTTAAGTAATGCCTACAGTGCACCATGTGAGTGGAAGCCGTAATATTGTGTACGGAGGCTAAAAAAGGGGAAGTGAATAGTTGCAAAAAATATGCTAAGAGCAAGACCAGCTTGCAAGGCCTCCTCTCCTGATTATAAGCACCCCATGCCTTAAAATTTTGTCTATTCTCTTCATTGGACCAAGTTCCGTCAAGTTGGATGAAGCGTCATCTTAGTTTCTGAAAACTGACTGTTGATATAATTACTAGGAATCACCACATTTTAATAAAAAAACTTCATCTATTGTAAATAATAAGCAATAAATGCGTCTACTGTTACGAACCGAATAAATCCATACCTTAATAAAGTGAAATTTTTATACATCAAAGAATAAAATGTTTCCTCTTCTATCATAAGATTTACATTATATGCGTCTAATAATATAACATCCTTTAACACTTATTCCTCAATACTGTGAAAATATAAAATTATATGTACATGAGAGAGAGAGAGAGAGAGAGAGCACACCAAACGCCAATATATTACACCTATGACACCAAAATGAAGTGAACCCCACATTCACCCCATAAAATGCAGAAATCGATTATCAAAACTCCCAGATGACTAAAATATTTCCCAAGAATAATGACACTTACACATGTGCAATCGTTCTCACACAAAATCAAGAGCGAGTTGCACCCAACACGTTGTTCTTTGGCCACAGAAACTGGCTTAGTTACAGAGGAAGCAGAAGGCATAAGATTGTGTACAGTAGCTAAAAATCATTGGTTACAAAAAATACGCGAAGATGGAGACCAGCTTACAAAGCCACTCTTGAACAGAAAGAAAACATTCCTTGAATTCCCCAATGCTCTTCATTCGACCATGTGCCGTTGAAACTGGGTGAAGCGTCATCTCAGATTTTGATGAAACTGACTGCTCTTATAATTATTAGGAATCACTACATTCTAATACAAACTTCATCTCTTATAAATGATAAGCATTAAATGCGTATATGCTGTTACAAAAATGTTACAAACCGCAAGAACTTATATTTCTCAAGATTATGAAATTTTTGCAGATCATACAATAAAGTTTCTTCTTCTCTCTTAAGATTTACATTAAATGCGTCTCATACTATAAAAAACTTTATCACTTATTTCTTAATGCTGTGAAAATATAAAATTATATGAGAGAGAGAGAGAGAGAGAGAGAGAGAGAGAGAGAGAGAGAGAGAGAGAGAGAGAGAGAGAGAGAGAGAGAGAGAGAGCAAACACACAAACATTTACATCTATGCCATCAAAATGAAAATGCATTAGAGAATGAAAAAAAAAAAAAAATTAGAATTCGGTTGTCAAAACTCCCAAGTGACTAAAATATTTCCCAAGAAGCAAGACTGACACATATGCAATCGTTCTCACATATACAAGAGCATGTTGCACTCAATCCATTTTTCCTTGGCGCCACAGAAATTGGCTTGGTTACAGTTACCTGCGGCAAATAACACTAATGAAGTGAAAATTAATTAATAGGGTTCTTAGGTCACCTTTCCGGGTACGCGGAAATACCTATTTCTGAAGTAAGGCTAATGGATAATTGCATGCAGCCTTAAATAAAGTAATGCATTTTTTCTTCTTTTTTGGATAATTCTTTAATATAGCTATGGTGACACTTTTTCTCTCCACTTAGGACGAATAAGGAAAAAATTGTCAGCGTTTCTACATGAGGAAGGCTATTTAAATAGGATAAAATGATTAAAACATTCTTTCTCACGAGTTTCTGAAGAGCAAAAATCTTCAATATACATCTTGCAAACTTCTGCCGTCAAGGACAATAAAAAAAATCAAAATTTCACAAGGTATCAAGGTTTGTGTACAGCACAGAGAGAGAGAGAGAGAGAGAGAGAGAGAGAGAGAGAGAGAGAGAGCAAACACCCATAAACATTTACACCTACGCCATCAAAATGAAAATGCATAAGAGAATGAAATTACTGAAACCCAACACCCACACAAAAAAAAACTAGAATTCGGTCGGTTATCAAAACTCCCAAGTGACTAAAATATTTCCCATGAAGCAAGATTGACACATAAGCAATCGTTTTCACATATACAAGAGCATGTTGCACTTAATCCATTTTTCCTTGGCGCCACAGAAATTGCGGCAAATAATACTAATGAAGTGAAAATTACTTAATAGGGTTCTTTGGTCACCTTTCCGGGTACGTGGAAATACCTATTTCTGAAGTAAGGCTGATGGATAATTGATTAAGCCTTAAATAAAGTAATGCATTTTTTTTTCTTTTTTGGATAATTCTTTAATATAACTTGGTGACACTTTTTCTCTCCACTTCGGACGAATAAGGAAAAAACTGTCAGCATTTCTACACGAGGCGGGCTATTTAAATAGGATAAAATGATTAAAACATTCTTTCTCACGAGTTTCTGAAAAGGAAAAATCTTCAATATACACCCTGCAAACTTCTGCCAAGGAAAAAAAAAAATCTAAATTTCACAGGATATCAAGGTTTGTTTACAGCACATAGAGAGAGAGAGAGAGAGAGAGAGAGAGAGAGAGAGAGAGAGAGAGAGAGAGAGAGAGAGAGAGAGATCCAATTACCTAAGCTAATGAAGATGAACCTTCGTAATCTGAATACCGGCCCCAGCCAAACCAACCTTGCTTTTCCATCTCTCCCATTACTGAATTAACGAAATTACGCCACGAATCTAGGTTAACTAACTTCGTTGCGGCACTCTAGGATTCCAGGAATGTTAAATTTAAGTCTGGCGTTTACCATAAATAATTTTATCTGACACTAATTTAACGACTTCTCAATAGGCCACGGAACAACTTCAGTCCTAACAACACAGGTATGTATGTATGTATGTACATACACACATACGCACACACATATATAATATAGCTACACACGCATATATATATACAGTATTTTATATATATATATATTTTATATATATATATATATATATATATATATATATATATATATATATATATATATATATATATATATACTATATGTATAATATATATATATATGTATATGCCTACAGTATATGGTGTTTAGGACTGATTTGAATTAATCAAATATGGCGTTGTTCAAACGTCAAGTGTGTCGTTCGACGTATAAAAAATAAATAGGGCGTCGGAATAACAAAGGACGGTGCCGTTTTCACACTCCATAATATCCAGAACGTTAAAAGAGGCGAACTAATAAAAGCAACCTTAGAGTCGCCTTTTAACGAATTGAATGGAACATCACAGCGCAACTTCTTCGTCTAACTAAAAATGAACATTTTCATGCTCAGTTGCACCATGATAACAACTGCAATTAAATACGAGCAAGTTATTCATGGCTGTAACAGTAGGTAGCTTCCTTAAGAGCATTCTGAGGCCTTGTCTCAAGAAGAATGGGGTCTGACTATGAATGAGGCAGACAGCTCTCCTAAGGAAGGGATAGGAATACCCACTGATTAATGCGTCGATTGGATACGACATGGTAAAGCAAGCGGATGTGTGTGTGAGCGAGACCAGTTATTATATATATATATATATATATATATATATAATATATGCTATATACATGCATACATTCACATATATAAACATATGTACGTGTGTGAGATAATTATATACAATATATATATACTTATATATACGTATATACATAATTATATATATACATGTATATATATATTATATATTTATGTATATAGACATATATACGGAAGGGATAGGAATACCCATTGTTAATGTGTCAAATTTAAGATATGGTAAAGCAAGCGGAATGTGTGTGTGTGTGTGTGTGTGAGCGAGACTATATTAGGCTGCATCATTCACAATATCAATAGTTCTGGATGAAAGGAATCCTTAGAAAATACAGTAGTTCGAAATGTACTGGTGAAAGTTACAAAATCTTGAATTTTGTTTCAAACCCTTTTTCCTCCTCGATTCTCTCTTAGAGAAGATAAGGGTGTTTATGAAAAGCTCTATCATATCTTTATTACCGTCCTTTTCATCATGCACATTCTTAACATGCTTCTTCACCATACCCATGAATTTTAATAACTGTATTTTTCAGTTGTTGTAGCAGTAAACATTAATGTTATGGAAATGAAGTGTTGATGTTGAAGGGTAATGCCAGAAAAACGGATGAAAGTTGACACGAAGTGTTAGCCTAATGTATGAAGCACAAGAAGAAGAAGAAGAATCGAAATTGCGTATGTAAGTAGAAGTGGTAAAATAGTTACCATGTCTGAAAAATGAATGGATCAGTTTACTTTGAAATGGTTCGGTCATTTGGAAAGACTGGATGATTCTGAAATGCTAGAGGGAAGGAGGAGAGGCAAAACTGGAAAGAAGTGGACGCATGAAAGAAAAGATATACTCAAGAAGAAGGGCTTTAATAGCCAGGAAACACAAAAGTATGCGTTAGACAGAACGGTAAAAAGCATAGTGTCACGGGGGGGGGGGAGTCGCCACGATACTGAAGAAACTCGTCTTTAGGTGTAAGAAGTAACTAATGTGCACAATTTACTTTTGTTGTTCTCCTTTTTAACATACATTTCTGTAAGATTACACTAATTGAATAGATAATTCCCAAGGTGAATCGCGTACCCTATGCAGGCAAGAGCATCCAATAATTAAACAATAAAAAAAAAAAAACAGTCCTACAATTCGAAGAAGTTTCAAATTCGGCAAAGTATGGCTCTGTTACAAAACTAGATTAGAATCTCATAATATTATAACTAGTCTGAGAACTGATTACACTATAAAACTCTTTGTAAATATATTTTCATTAATTTCAATAATCAGGAACTAACGTTATAAATAAAAAATAAATAATGATGGCAAAAGAAATAAGCCCTTCATCTAATGCCTAAAACAGTACAGTTAAAAGAATTAATAAACACACTGTACTAATACAAAAATAGAACCAAATTTTCAGAATTTACAAAAATCAGTTCCTGAGTGTACTTATACCAAAATAAAAAAAAATAAAAAAAAAAGGATTTTCAGAATTTACAAAAAATAGTTCCTGAGTGTACTTACGAGTATATATACCAAAAAAAACCCGAATTTTCAGAATTTACAAAAAATAGTTCCTGAGTGTACTGATGCCAAAAAAACCCGAATTTTCCGAATTTACACAAAATAGTTCCTGAGTGTACTAACACCAAAACAAAAACCACCGAATTCTCAGAATTTACAAAAAAATAGTTCCTGAGTGTACTAATAAAAAAAAAAAAACTAATTTTCAGAGTTTACTACAAATAGTTCCCAAGTGTACTAATACAAATTTTTTTTCAGAATTTACCAAAAATAGTTCCTCAAGTGTACTAATACAAAAAAGAAAAAAAAATTCGATTTTTCAGAATTTACAGTACACAAAATAGTTTCTTGAGTGTACTAATAACCCCCCATTCCCGCCAACAAAAAAATCGAATTTTCATAATTTACAAAAAAAATAGTTCCTTGTGTGTACTAATAAAAAAAAAAAAGAATTTTCAGAATTTACAAAAACAGTTCCTTTAGTTACTAATAAATAAAAAAACCACGAATTTTCAGAATTTACAAAAAAATAGTTCCTTGAGTGCACTAACACACACACACACACACACACACAAAAAACCAAATTTTCAGAATTTATAAAAAATAAAAAATAAATAAACAAACAATTTTCAGAATTTACAAAAAATAGTTGAGTGCACTAACACAAAAAAACCGAATTTTCAGAATTTACAAAAAATAGTTCCTTGAATATTTTATTAACTAAAAGGGCTTATCAGTGATGCGTCCAAAAAAACCCTGCAAACGTTATCTCAAAGTTATGATTGTGAGCGATAACAGCATAACTTGCGATTGGTACGAGACACGAACGATAAGACGGTTCCGCTTACACTCTTATTTGAAAAATGAAAACCCGGAAAAGACAACGTGGGCGTGCGTGGTGTGGGAAGACGTCTAGATGGGCGTATTAGGAGCATCAAGATGAATAAAACAACACAAACAGTTATCATTACCCACATAAACACACATCGATCATTGCCACATTTAAAATTTAACAACTGTATATTTTATGTGTATATACATATACACATACATATATATATATAATATATATATATATATATTATATATAATATATATATATATATATATATATATATATATATATATATATATATATATATATATATATATATATATATAAACATATAAACCATTTTCTTTGACAAGGGTAGTCTTCAGAAATAAACACTACATCGATCATTTATCAGATTTATAATTTAAGTTTTATATATATATATATATATATATTATATATATATATATATATATATATATATATATATATATATATATATATATATATATATATTTAAACGTTAAACTACATATATATATATATATATAATATATATATATATATATATATATATATATATATATATATATATATATATATATATATATATATATATATATATAATATATCAGAAGAACAAGATAATAAAACCTGCAAGAGCTTTTAGCCTTACACATTAATCTTTCACCCTTAACATGAAAGATTTTACATTAAAAAAAAAAAAAAATAAAACTCCATGGTAGTAATATTTAAAACTTCATGAGTGTTGTCCTGCAATAAGTTTCCCAATGCCGTCTACCAAATTTTCTTTATAATTTTAATCTGATATTTAAACAACAGATTTCCTTCTTCTTTATTCCTGGACATTATAGCGCAGAGGACGGACGGGGTATGTTTTAATTTTCTAGAGTAAAGGCTAATGGGACTGGCAGCCTATGTCCCATTTCAGCCTACCCTCATGAATAAAAGAAAAGGGACACTGAGGGAAGGCTCTGGGTTTACTAAAAGAAACATATATATATATATATATATATATATATATATATATATATATATATATATATATATATATATATATATATATATATATTATATGTATGTATAAAACAATAGAAAAGGGGAAGGAGAGAGAAAGTGTGGCGCCTGACCACAAAGAAAGGAATAGAAAAAAAATTTATAGGAAACATTAAAATTACTGACGATGAGGAAATGATAAACAGTGGAAGAAATTCCAGAAATGTGCTACTTGAACAGACACTGCACTTACACAAAGATATGAAAAGCAGTTAGAGAGCCAAAAGATTTCACATAGATATAGAATAAAGTCTAACTGAGAAGTTTTGCAACCTGAGCACGATGTCAAAGCGCCAGAATGTCACAATGCTGCCAACTTTCAAGAAAATAAAATCACTGAAATGTTACACAGCTGACCAGCTTAGCAGTAAACAAGGAAATTAGGTTCTAATCAGGCCTTCCCTTGATGGTAAATAGAAGAAACTTATTTTAAAGGTGTTTTGAGAAAGGGAAGAAGAGTTATGATTAAATTTATTACTGGACGATTTACACTAATAAGGCAGCTCAGAGAACTGGAGTGGTCGCCTTTCTTTGGAACAGGTTATTCTGTGCACATATCAGTAGAAAGGTAAATGCGGACTTACTAAATAAGAATTTCAGCAAAGTACAGGAAATAATTCATCCTATCTAAAAAATCCTGCTATAATATTGCTGGGCCACTGATCTTTTAGAGCAATAACTCTGCGAACCCTACATAAAAAAAATGTTTGATGGGGCAAAGACTTAAGAGAGAGACAGAGTGGAAGGGAATCAGTGAAAGAAAGAATTGGCTAAAAAATGAAAACCAAAATGAGGACAAGTCTCTGAGAGCAAGATAACAATCTATCGAGATGGAAGAAAGGAGAGCGATTAAGACTAAGATGAGTTAAGAATCTTATTGGTAAAGTATTCTTTTTTCCAGCAAGAGAAATTACAAGATACATCGTTTCTCATCTTAGGCTCTTAAAAAAAAATGTTCAAAAAAAAAAAAAAAAAGATTCCTGTTAGCTTTAAAGGAGGCATTAGTACAAGGAGAGGTATGCTTTACGTGTCCACTCCCTTAACTGAATGGTTAAGAAGCATATCTGTCAAAACAGGGGTTATCAGGAGAAAGAATTTTAATCTTCGTGTAGACGGACAGCTCTGATAGCGTTTCCTACTTTTGAATAATTATGTAGCCGATAAGAAGCATAGATATCACTTCAAGTAAGACCAGCCACAAATTTTCAGTCTAATAAATCTAATTGATCATTATAAGCAAAGACCTGTAATTGCATAATTTCATTTAATTAAAACATACAATGTTACTCTATATTGAATGCATGTGTATGTGCGCATGCACACACAAATATACATTCATATATATATATATATATATATATATATATATATATATATATATCATATATATATATATATATATATGAATATATCAGTAGTGAAGGATCAGTCCTGTATTCCTTTCTAAGTACTACTTATTATTGCTGCATTGTTTCAAGACGTAAAGTCCCATTTTCAAGATATAAAAGATGAGACAAATGTTAAAATAACAACTCGTAAAAATTAAAAAAAAAATACAAATAATGTAAATGAAAAGTACAAAAGATAGGGAGGAGTGATTACTAAGAGTTGCTAATGCAGACACCGAGTGACAATCGGGCCGGGCTTCAGCTTCTCTGACTTGAGCTCACGAGTATACAGAGGTGTGAGAAGACTGGGTGTTTAACTGTGGAACGAGTTGTTTAATGAAGTGGATTCTACGATTTGCTAAATATTGTTCGTTAGAGTTTGCCTATAATTTAAAAAATCTTTTGCAATTTACCCTCAGATTTCATTTCTTTGTATGTTCACTGTCCATGAAAGGTTGGGATTAGTGAATTTGGACACCTGTTCTAGCCAATGCCTCGATGAGATTCAATCTCACTTTGAGTAACCTCCATGGGGCCGACGTACTTCCCAAGATTACATCTAGGGCAATTAAATAGACACCCCTGAGGTCATTAGTGGATCGAGTTTCTCCTTATGTTTAATAGACCCAATATCTGGCTGGGCTGCAGGGTGTTAGCTTTAATTTTAATTGCAGGTAAAATTTCTCGACTAACAACTTCAATCTAAAGTGAAATTTTGAATAAATTGGGACACTTGCATATAATCGTAACGTTGGTATTTTAATTTTAGGATGGAAGATATTATTTAAGAATTTGCAAAGGTGTTTATAATATATTTGACTTAAAAGCAATTTGTCACTATTGAGAGATTGGAATATTTTTCTACAGTGAAATAACCTATCAGACGTTATGTTAAAGCCCTATGAAAGAGGGTAGACATGGAGTTAGTTGAAAATTATAAAAAACAGTTACTATAAAAATTTTGAGCCCAAGCTGGTAAAAAGTTTTTCTTTCTAAAAACCGTAATTGTTAAAATGATCATTATATCTAAAACTGTTAGTCTAAAAATGGCAGCTTATTTTCATTTTCATATTCAATTGTAAAATTAATATTAGGATATTTATTGGCATAATAAAAAATTCTGTCAGACTGATCTTTACCTCTGAACAGTAGTAAAATCAAAATGTTAGGATGTGCATTTTATTGGGGTAATCAACAATAATATATATATATATATATATATATATATATATAATATATATATATACATAATATATATATATATATATATAATATGTGTGTGTGTGTATGTATGTATGTATGTGTGTATATATATATATGTATATATATATATATATATGTATATATATGTATATATATATATATATATATATATATACATATATATATATATATGTATATTTGTGTGTGATGCACACGTACACATGCATTCAGTATAGAGTGGACATTGCTTATAAGTTTTAATTAAATGAAATTATACAATCATAATGAGATCAATTAGATTTACAAACTGAAAAATTTGTGGCTGGTCTTACTTGATGATATCTACGCTTCTTATCGGCTACATATTCAAAAGTAGAACGCTATCAGAGCTGTCCGTCTAAGAAGATTAAAATTCTTTCTCCTGCTAACCCTAGTTTTGACAGATATGCTTCTTAACCATTCAGTTAAAGGGAGTGGGACACGTAAAGCATACCTCTCCTTATACTAATGCCTCCTCTTAAGCTAACAGGAATTTTTTTTTTTTTTTCAAAGAGCCTAAGATGAGAAACGATGTATCTTGTCATTTCTCTTGCTGGAAAAAAATCCTTTACCAACAAGATTCCTTAACTCATCTTAGTCTTAAGCCTCTCCTTTCTTCCATCATGATTGATTGTTATCTTGCTCTCAGAGCTTGTCCTCATTTTGGTTTTCATTTTTTAGCCAACTCTTTTTCATTGAATCCCCTTCCACTCTGTCTCTCTCTTAAGTCTTTGACCCATCAAAGCATTTTTTTCTATGTAAAGTTCGCAGAGTTATTGCTCCTAAAAATATCCTGAGTGCCCCAGTAATATTAGAGCAGGATTTTTTTTTTTAGATACGATGAATTATTTCCTGTACTTTTGCTGAAATCCTTATTTACTAAGTCTGCATTTACCTTTTCCTCTGATGTGTAAACAGATTAACCTGTTCAAAGAAAGGCGATACTCCAGTTCTCTGATACCTTCTTATTAATGTAATTCGTCCAGTAATAAATTTAATCAGGACTATTCTTCCCTTTCTCAACCACCTTTAAAATAAGTTTCTTCTGTTTACCATCAAGGGAAGGCTTGATTGGAACCTAATTTCCTTGTTTACTGCTAACCTGGTCAGCTGTGTTAACATTTCAGTGATTTTATTTTCTTGACACTTGGCACCCTAGTGACATCCTAGCAGTTTGACACCATGCTCTGGTTGCAAAACTTCAATTAGACCTTATTCCATTTCTGTGTGAACTCCTTTGGCTTTCTAACTGCGTTTCATATCTATGTGTAAGAGCAGTATCTGTTCAAGTAGCACATTTCTGGAATTTCCTCCAATGTTTATCATTTCCTCATTATCAGTAACTTAATCTGTCTCCTAATAATTCTATTTCTATTCCTTCCTTCGTGGTCAGGCGCCACACACACACACAAACATACATGCACACACACACACACACACACACACACACATATATATATATATATATATATAGATATATATATATATATATATATATATTATATATATATATATATATATATATATAGATATATATATAGCAGATATATATATATATATATATATATATATAAGTATATATAAGTTAATTTATTCATATATATAGATATATATATATATATATGCATATATACACACAGTATATAAACACACAAAATTATATATAAACACAAATATTATATATATATATATATATATATATATATATATATATTAAATATTTAAATATACGCCTTCTCCCAGAGAAAGAAACTAGCTCAACCCTTTACGCTATCTGTGATTTTATTCCTTGGCACATCTGTGTAAGCCTCGGAGTTACCACAGAAATATCCTTCATAACAATACCAAGAAAGAATTCTCAATCTGAAAACGCTCCGTCATTATCCCATCTGTCCTTTAACTTTTGAAGCAATGATGAACCACCTACGCAGCTGATTCATCAACAGTATTTTGTGTCATTGTTCTACTTGTTTCTAATATATATAAAATATGAAGCTTCCTTAATACTGTTACTGAACTTCTAGTCATGCACCTTGAGAGCTCTCTCTCTCTCTCTCTCTCTTACCAAGCCCCAAATTATTCATCCCTTCACGAAACTACTATCCTTCATTTTCAACACTAATCTCTTCACCTCAAAACACTTAGAATCTTCTTTTTACCCGCACCAACATTTTTAACACTTGGTCATCTCTACATACCTCATTCCACAGGATTGGGCAATTAGTTAACTTCAATAGCTTTGACTCCTTTTCAATCATATGCAACCAATAACTCACTCCCAACAGAAAATAGGCTCAAAGTCTATGAAGAAAAGAAACCTTTCAAAGTCTTCCAACTGACTCTAAGTGACTGTTACCACAGATTCCAAAAAAATTTGTTATGTAAGTGTGAAGAAGCCAAATGGTCAAGATTTCGAAAGCTTCGTGTACCGGGACTAATATACATCTAGATTTATACTACTGTGGACTTTTTATTTACTTCAAAAGCACGCAATGGCACTTAATAATTCCCTCAAACATTCCAAGACTCATTCATGGCGATACCATTTCTAAATCTTTCACAGAAACCTTTTGTTAATCTCCCTCGCTTCACCTACAAGGTGAGTCATCTTTCATCATAGCACCATGTTACACATTTTATCTCAAATGCCTGAACGAATCAACAACATCCATTCTTCCACTAACCACATAAACACTCATTGCTTTATCTCCTCGGCTTCCATTTATCCTTATAATCTTTCGGTGACATTCACTTTCAGCTATCTCCTCTTACAAAGTTTCAGATTCTTCCATTAAGCTCTGTAGCTTCTCTCAACTATCACAGATCACAAGTATCATTTACTAATATCGTTCACTACATACATTTTATTCCTTATTCTTCAACGTTCGGTATCCAGGATTATCAGCAAAAAGATGACACTTATTCTTCAACTTTGGCAGCTACATCTTCAGACTCATCTCTCAGACTCCTCTTATTGCTCCATCAATAACAACTTTATATATATGAATATTTACACATGTAGAAGTCTTTATAAAGTCAGATGTGCTTCTGTGCTAATGCAGGTATGCATTTATAACTATGATTATGCACAGGAAACGAATATATTTGCATTGCACAAAAACACTCACATACCACTATTCTTTGTGACTGGCTTAGCTAAAGCATTACATCCCCAATAACCTTCATCTTTATATTAACGTTTATTCATATGTACCGAATTCCAACTCAACTACTGACTTCCGAAAAATACATATAAAACTATATTCCCACATCACAGTGCAGTGTCAACTGGTTCAAGGTATCGGTTATTGCGACGGTCAAGGCATTTCCTTAATGGGAACTCATATTTTGCCGAAAAATCACTCAAGTTTTCCCTTCCAGTCCCGGGACTCCTCCGAACTCTCTTACCGCGAATATCAGCCATTGCTTATCGGCGTAAGAAACTCATCGAGTGCGATCGTAAGATCGGAGAAATCAAAATGACGAAAGATTACATTATCTCACTCGCGTGTCCTCGCAGAACAACAACAACTGATTTCCGGTATCTTCTTCAGAGTCACGGACGATACCCGACCAATCAGGAGGCGGAGAGCCGATGACGTCGACATCGAACCACCCATCGGAGACCAATAGATAAGCCTCGAGAAATTGGGTAAGCCGTTTCACGGCTGTCACACACACTGGTCTTATCGCAATGTAGACGACAATCGAAAATACCCAATAGATCTCGCCTTTACGTCAAACACCAGTGGGAAAGCGTAGATCTCTTAATTTGGGTGACCTTACCTGATAAGCAGTGGCGCCATGAGGAGTTGGATCAGGAATCTTACAGGAAAATTAAAATGATTGCCGTTCAATATTAACACGTAATTATTAAGAAGACGACGAAAATTAACGAACCAAAATACATTAAAATCAATAAAAGGTATTAAAACTTTCGCTTACAATAAAATCTACTGACTTTGGGAAAATAATTTCTTATCGTTGATTTCCATAACCCTACTATACATGAAGCAGAAAAAAGAGCAATACATACCAACTACTGTACTAGGCAGCTGGCCAACACAAAAAAGGTTAATTGGTGAAGGCCTCTTTCGCATATATACGCTTCATTACATTATTATTATTATTATTATTATTATTATTATTCAAATAAACATTCATTTCATACGTAACAAGCGGAAAATGCCTTTGAT
The DNA here is from genome assembly GCF_040412425.1 of Macrobrachium rosenbergii. Lineage (NCBI taxonomy): Eukaryota > Metazoa > Arthropoda > Malacostraca > Decapoda > Palaemonidae > Macrobrachium > Macrobrachium rosenbergii. Next base: position 42,839,182 of record NC_089742.1, on the reverse strand, counting down.
TTGTAAATACATTAAATGCGTATAAAAAAGGGAGAAAACACCATACAGAGAAATTAATAACACATCAATTTACAAAGACCACGTCGGATCAACTCCAGAATCGTGACTATCCAGGATATTTTCATAATCGGAATTTTCTGTTCAAAAGAAAAATTCCAAATTTACTTGACCTGGTCCAATAACTAATCTAACATATGCACTGGTCTTCTTCTCTAAACCTACAAACCTTATACACATAACCATCTTCCTGTTGGTTAAGGAACAAACTTCCCATCAAATTAGAAAACACTGACAATCTAGAGGTCTTTCATTAACCTTTTCTTTTACGCACCATCACGGGTTTTAATTGGTAAAGTTTGTCTACAAGATTTCAACTAGAAGTCTTCAAGTTAAAACTAACACCTAGGCAACATATAGCCTAAAAGGTCGCCAAACAGACCATTAAAAAAAGACAAGATTTGGTGTAAACTTGGAAAAACTATCATTGAATAACTGAACTTTAAGATTTATTACTAACTTCAATAATATGTATATATATATTATATATATATATATACCTATATAATGTATATATATAGTATATAAATTGGTTCGTTTCTTACACACAAATATATACCATAAACCAAAAAAAAAAAAGTCATAATTTATATATAGCCCTACCACTTGACAATTTAAAAAATATATATATGTGACATAATATGAATTCGTATTGAATATGAACTCCAAGTTAATTGAAAACACCAAATCAAGGACAATGAAACTAAATTTGAGATCATTACGCAACATCAGAAAAGCCGTTAGAAGCATGACAAGTCAGGTACACCTTAAACGCTTATCTTATCTGTTTGTTTAATGAACTGACTCAATAAAGGGCCATACAAATCGACACATCACAAAACAGTTAAAAAAAAAAAGTAATATATATATATAAATATATGTCCAACATCAGACCAGCTCTGAAATCATAACTTTTAAACAGCTGATAGTTTATTCCTAATGGACGTTTCACCAGTGTTGCATTATCAGGCTGAAAAACAGATGACTGTAATTATCACTGCATTATTACAATGAAAAACACTACAGTATTGTCTCATAAAATGAACCTATCTAATACCATGACACTAAAAAGAACCTACACAAATCAAGTTGAAGGAAGAAAAATACTAAATTCAAATAGATAAAGATAACAATAAGGCCAAATAGGACCATCAAGTAAGCAGCTGTTGATGTTTGGGTGTTCAATGATGGAACTGTTAATTTATCATTATAGTTCTAAGGTTGTTACACCTTTGTTGTCAAACGCATATATTGTTCTTATCTACTCCCGGTTCGGAAGCTAACTTAATGAACTCAGATCTTTGGTACATCCAGCATGTCCCTGGTTTTAAGGGCTTGTAAACGACGTTGGATGTAAACAACAGACTAACTATGGTATTTTTGGTTAAATCTGGGCTGCCTGCACTGAACTAAATCGGTTACACATACCCACAAACACAGTTACCATATGCTGAAGACTTTGAGGCATCTATATATATATATATGATGATAAAATTATATACATCGTAGCATTCTTAGCCGGTATTCTTTACTGTACGCTGTTTTCCCTTTTATGTTGTGTTTTAACCTATATATAGATAACTCTTTTTGTGTCGTAATTCGATATTTATAGCATTTTAAATGAACAGTAGATAAATGTTTTATGATAGATAGACAGACAGATAGATAGACAGACAGACGGCAGAAACAAACAGACAGATGTATATATGTTTCATATTTTTATAAATATATATAATATTATATATATATATATAGATAGATAGATAGATAGATAGATATATAGACAGACATATATACTTGATATATATATATATATATTTTTATAAATATATATAAATATATTATATATATATATATATATATATAATATACATATATATATATATATATATATATATATATATATATATATATATATATATATATATATTATATTTGCAGATAAGTAGTGCAGTGAAAAACCATAAAAAGAATGTAAATATATATATATATATATATATATTGTTACGTAATTATCTTGGCTGATCAGTTATTGGTTAATTCGTAAGTTTCACGGCCCTGCATGCAGAATACACGTAACCTGTCTGCTTGAAGCCACGAGTTAACCTCAAAGACAGATGTTAATTAATCAAAGGTCGCCAGTTAAGGTAATTAACCTTAACAAAGAATATTCAAAGAATAAAAAGACTTTATGATAAACGTCTAACTGGCGGACGAAAAAATCTCTACTTGTTAAGATGGTATTAAATACAACAAAGCAACGGGTTCTCCCCAAACAATGAGCCTAGGCATAACAAACACAGGTATTAAAATGACTTGCTTGCCTAAATCCCCGAAACTTTACTGGGATAATTCGGCTAACGCTAAACAATATAATAATTTGGCTTAATCTGAACATCATAATAGCATATCCCCATAAAGTGGTGGCTGGAGAATGAAAACAAAGAAAACGGAAATACAGAAAAGTTATTAGTCAATCGACTTAAGCTGAACAAGAATCGGACTTACCTTGATCGTCAGTCGTTTTGCGCATACAACGGGCACTCGGTCGTGATACTAGCAGTCTTCCCATTCACTAATTAATATAGACGTAGGAGCAAAAAGTGAGCAAAGGAACAAGGGACACCGTTCCAGCACGCCACGCGGCGTACTCCCTCGTTCGTGGCCTGTCTCTCTCCACGACCTTGCTCGCGTTCACTGCAGGTGAGGCGGCCTCTTTATCGACACCCCAGGCACTCCGACCTGGACAAAGACACGCCCGAATGCATAGAGTAAAGGGAAAGATAGCTTAAAGGACACCATTACTGAGATTATTGGAGTGAAAACCCTCTGAGGTTTAGGGTCCCTAACGCAAAGGCATATTTGTTTTTTGAACTGCCCAGCCTATTCCTGCCTATGCACGGGCGCCATCTGTCTCTGCTGTGATCGTTATTTTGAATTGCCTGGCCTACCTGCGGGACAGAGATGTTCCCTGTCGAGGTCAATCTGACTAATATTCCTACACCTAAATACATCGAGGGCGAACATCAGTAATATTTATAAAAATATACATATATAATGGGTGTGTTCATTAATCGTAACATTTAAAACAGGAATATCAAACGTTATCAATATGGGAGGTACTAAGACTTCTTATAACTACAGTGGATATATTAATTAAATGCTATCCTCACCACATCATTTACTATACTGATACCGGAATACTGTTCTCTCATTTAAAGATAGGCTAAGCAGAATACAGAAGCCTTCATCCTCTGCATACAACGTTAGAATCACTGTTTTCGCATAAATAACATCGGTACAACTACTTCTAATTTCAAGAATTCATCTTTCGATTCCTTCGCTTTGGTAATATTCCATAAGCAAACTTCAATAATGAACTCCACTTTCATACTTGCTTACGTGGACTTATATGGGGGCCATATATATGGGGATAGCATACTGATCTATTCTTTCATTAACCCACAGGAGTCTGGTATGAGCGGCGAGGGTTAAAAATGAGGTCTAGAGGCCACTGGCGTACAAGAAATTGTAAGCCTATAATTTGGTGGAGACCATTGCCCAGCAGGGCAGGAAAATAATAATAATAATAATAATAATAATAATAATAATAATAATAATAATAATAATAATAATAATAATAATAACAATAACTCAGAGTCGATACACCATTATTGTGCCCAGCAAAACGAAATTTTTGTTCCATACGGTAATTAGTTGTAAAACTGGAAATTAATTCCAGTACGGTTATAGATACTACTCTACTTATAAAACGTTATAATCTTGTGTACACACAGAGATACACACACACATAAATACATGTGAGTAGTAATATACACACATTATATATATATATATATATATATATATATACACAAAAATATGCCCATGATATAACATCTACCTATTATTCATTTACTATTATATTATATATATATATATATATATATATATATATATATATATATATATATATATATATATATATATACTCACTTGTTATTCATTGTATTATTCTCACTTGTAAACCACGTCACTAACATTAACGTATACAACTGCTTGTCTCACAACGCCTTTATTGGTCACAGGCTGTGTTGTTGCCACAATACCAGGTGCAGGCAGACGGTGACGCACAAGCACCGGCCACACCACACCTAACTGTTGGGATTTCACATATGGAAGAGCAAGCAATATGGTCAAATACTGAAACCTGCCTAGCCATTTTTACCTTTGGTTAGATAGCGTTAGAAAGTGGTAAACTTCCCCCTTTTAGCAGGTGTGTGTATATATACATACATATACATATATATATATATATATATATATATATATATATATACCTGCTAAAAAAGGGAAGTTTACTACTTTCTGTATATATAAATATATATTTATATATATACATATATATACAATTAACATATATATATATATATATATATATACATATGTATATATATACATATATATATATATATACATATGTGTAAAAGTGTGTGTGTCTGTTTAAAAACACAATCTGACTTCATAGTCAACCATAAAACTTCTGCAGCGTGAATTTATTAATACAAAAAATCAATATTCTACATTGTTTTCACGATCAATTGAAAGATTTAATGGCCCATCAACTGCTTAGTAAAGAATCGATTTAAAGGGGATATCAAGCCTTTATAAATTATATATGAAAACTGAAGGGGAAAGCAACCTAGAAAATCGGTTCTGATTAAATTATTACTCAGAATATCGCAAAGGTGAATAAAGGATAAAACTGAGACAGCAGAATTACAAATGGATAGGAAAAAGCAAACAAAAGCGTTTGCAACTAAGCGTGGCGCTTTCAAGTTGAATTACATATTCTTAAACTCTCCAGGTTTTTCTCAACTCGGGTGACATTCATTGCTTATTATCCATATACTTACTTTAATTTAAACGCATTCATAGGGGAAAAAATGGCGGAAAAACCAAACGCACATAAAATGGCTCTAAACGTTACTTTTGATTTACGTTTTAACCCCAAAGATTAAAACAACCTGCTCCCCCCAAACTCCACTTCTCTTCAAAATATGAGTGGTATATCAATAAAGCGTTTAACACAGTCTACTTAGATATTGATGCACTTCTATCTATCGAGTGAGACACTCCTATCCCACAGCCTTCGAAAACTACTTGGCAATCTGAGTGCTTACAGCAGCCAAGTAATCTAATCAATTAATCGATATACAAAAATTCCACGATTCGAAAGTAGAGTACATCGCGCCAGATGACTTCGAAAACGGAAAAATACTGAGAAAACCTGAAGACACGTGACTGACGCTAATAATAAAAGCACACGCATAATGATTATGGCAGACATTCACTTCCTTCATGGTCTGCTTAGGAAACATGGGAGTAAAGACTGACTGAGTAAAGACTGACTGATGTCTTGAGTGTAAATAACACTAATCTGTTTCTGAAAACTTGGGAATAAACACATAGCACATCTGACGGTATATGCTTAACAAAACCGGGGCGTAAATATGGAAATGTTTCTGAAAACTGAAGTAAATATGAAGCGTGTCCGAAAATTAGGGAGAAACTAAAATGCAGTTTGATTGCCTCTTTCGAAAAGCTAGGGAACAGTTTCAATGACAGAAGGTGAGGAGGAAGATGGAAAGGACGGAGAGAAATGTAGAAAAATTGGTTTACCAAAATTTTATAATAAATTTTTTTTTACTAAGTTCCTGATTCTCATATCAAGAGCAAAACCTAACATAAGTCTGCTTGAAATACCTTAAAATGATTAAAGGATTTACCTTATGGTAAAAGAAAATTGCCGGCTAACTACGAATTTCACTCACATTACAATGTAAAAAGAATGTACATTTCATCATTAAACTTAATAGTACTAAGTTAAAAATATGTACTTAAAGAGATTCTAAAGAGAAAAAAAAAAATGCTTCTGAAATTTACCATTCATTACAATCGTTATACTTCGAAAAAAAAATCTGAAAAATAAGTGTTAACTACTCATTATCAATTTCACCTACACATCCGAAAAATTTAATCATACACAATTCATCATTTCCACCGAACTTCAACAAATTTTTTATGAATAATGTACGTTTATACAGTTCACC
>NC_089742.1:42810512-42830512 GCF_040412425.1 Macrobrachium rosenbergii | reverse complement strand
TCTGCACTTTATTATGCATTATCGCAGATTACCTTAGGGCTGAATCTTTTATCTTTTATCCATTTGAGGCTATCAGAATGTATAAGCTCATGTACTGGGTTTTTCATTTACCATGTAGATGGTGGACAATGACTGTGTTGTGGGCAATTTCCAAATTGTCTAAAGTATGTTTCGTGAACAATTTTGAAGTGTTAAGCTAAATTCAGACATGGTCATTATAAATTCACTATATGTTTTCTCAGTGACTTTATTACAACCCTAGTCATTTGACTTTTGACATGGTTCATTTCACAGTCTTTATGTTTTCGTGAGGTACATCATGTGCGCAAAACTGAAGAAGGTTAATATACAGTAAAGTATTTTCAGGGAAAAGACAATGAATTATGCTTGAAAGAGAGAGAGAGAGAGAGAGAGAGAGAGAGAGAGAGAGAGAGAGAGAGAGAGAGAGAGAGAGAGAGAGAATAATCATGTCCTTAGTAATTTACATAATTTTAGCAAAAATAAAATTACGGAAAATTAACTAGATCTTGAAAATTCAGATTATAGGAGATGAATCTTAGGTAAAATTATCCCGAATATTTTTTAATTTGATAGTTTATTATTATTATTATCATTATTATTATTATTATTATTATTATTATTATTATTATTATTATTAAATAGCAACAGCAGACTGCCTGGCTTATACGGTGGACACACGGACATCTTCAACGATTGATAAAGCAACAAAGGTGCCCCTCAAGGAGAGTTAGTTTACCATTTTCTGATGCCACATGTCCTGAATATATATATATATATATATATATATATATATATATATATATATATATATATATATATATATATATATATATATATATATATATATATTCCAGGACATGTGGCATATATATGTATATATATATATATATATATATATATATATATATATATATATATATATATATATATATATAGTATATATACAGTATATATATACCACATGTCCTTGGAATATATATATATATATATATATATATATATATATATATATATATATATATATATATATATATATATATATATGAAGACAAAAGCCCATAAAACACTGTATGAACGTTTCAACCATATGTTTCGAGTACTTCCTTCTGTGCCCCTGTTCACTGGTAAAGGAAGTGCCTGAAACATATGGCTGAAGCTGTTCATACAGTGATTTATATTTTTATCTTCATTTATATACTGTATTATTTTAGTGAAACACATTCACATGTCCTTGAAAATATATATATATATATATATATATATATATATATATATATATATATATATATATATATATATATATATAGTTTATGTGTGAATGTGGCGATGATTAAGGTGTAATTTTTTTTTTGGAGGGAGTCACACCTTCTTGAGCAAAACATCTTACTGTTGCGCACATTACATAAATACATATGTGTGTAACGATGGTTCGGTGCTGTGGAAAGAAAAGATGATCATTATCTGGTAAATATTGTATAACTCATAAGTATAAAGAGGAAGGAAATGGGGAAAGATCCAGAGAAGCCTCGACTGACGATATAAAGAGATATTGTAAAAGGAAGGGACTCAATTTATATATATATATATATATATATATATATATATATATATATATATATATATATATATATATATGTTATATACATATATATGTATATATATTTACATACATATATTGTATACACATTATACACACACACACACACACACACACACACACATATATACACACATATATATATATATATATATATATATATATATATATATATATATATATATATATATATATATTTTCATATTTATTGCATTTTTACTATTTTCCTTTGGGTAGTGACTACAAAAAGGTGTTTTGGGATGCGGTTTCGAGCCATGTAATTTCCTCCAAACTGGTTGCAACTAACCCGAGTTGACCTTGTAACTAATTCACTGGTCAGGTCAAGAAAAGAGCGAGCTTTAACGGAACAGGCTTGCGGTATTCATGTCCCTCGGGAATCGATCCCGGGAATTCTTGCTCGTGAAAGGGAGCGTCCATCACTAACCACAATGACGAAAGCCTCGATCTTTATTTTCCACTAAGTAATTAAATTCGACACAATCTCGTCTAATTAAAACTGGAAAATTTCCGGGAAGAACTGAGTAATACTAAGAAGCAATCTTGGAGCGACAGAAATGATTAAAACCTGAGTGGAAGACTGAAATCCAGAGAGAGAGAGAGAGAGAGAGAGAGAGAGAGAGAGAGAGAGAGAGAGAGAGAGTTCAAGGTCAAAAGTATAAGTATAATAAAAAGAAATGCCTGTTCTTTTTGGTCAAGGATAATCTAAGTTAGCGGTGGTTGTGTTTCCCTAATTTTCAAATCACTATCTCCCTCTCATGTTACCATTTACATATTATATCACTGCATGTTGGTATATGAGTGTACACACTGGATTTATTCTCTGTTATCTGTACACAAACTCTACTGGGGTTAAAGGATTATAAGTTCATTCATTTAGTGAACATTTATATGTATGCATGGATACATAAAGGTAACGGTAACAAACAAACAAACAAACAAACAAACAAACAAACAAACAAACAAACAAACAAACACACACCCACACACAAGCGCGCGCACTTGTCGATCTGTAGATCTCAAAACAGCGAAGTCTACAAGAGTCAACTGTTTTTAGAATAAGATATAATATATTAATAGATATGGGTACTAAACTCTTCATGATAAAATAAAGACCAAAGCAAAATCACATTTCTCTGTGCATGTGACAAAGAAAGTACTGTTTCTACACAAACATACTTGCAGGTGAATTATTATTATCATGATTATAACTGAAAATATACAAACATTATAAGGAACAAATCTGTAACGGCATATTTGCAAAGCAAGCTTTCATGAGCAGAGAGTTAATAGGTGAAAATAAGAAGCGACAATAAATAAATAACGAATAAGGAAATACGCTAAAAACAAAATAACCATAATAAACAAACAACTTGAAAACAGAAAAACAAAACTTAACAAACAACTAAAACAATTAGAGCAAGCGAAGACCAAAGTGTTATATGAGTTCAATGACCCAGACTTCATTTATGGTTAACCAGGTCAAGGCTGGTGTTCATGACTCAAATCAAATTACAGGGGCTGTGAAGCCCAAGCCTGCAGTGTAAAGGATTTCTGATGATACATAGGCTAAGAGAAGAGAGAGAGAGAGAGAGAGAGAGAGAGAGAGAGAGAGAGAGAGAGAGAGAGAGAGAGAGGTTTGAGTGACAGCGAGACCTAAATGCTCGCATGAGAAATAGCTGCTTTGATCAATATAAAGGACCTCTGTTGACGCATACGCACGGTAGAAGAGAGAGAGAGAGAGAGAGAGAGAGAGAGAGAGAGAGAGAGAGAGAGAGAGAGAGTTGATCAATGTAAAGGATTTCTGTTGACGCACAGGGAAGCTGAGGGAGAGCGAAGGTGATTTTACCCGTACCAAATATTTCACAATTTAACCTGCAAAACCTTAAGACGAATAGTATACTTCTTATATTCCATTTTATGCTTATATATTGCAGAAAAACACTATGCAGTTTAAAAAATATATTACGAAAATCTATAAAGTTGCTTTGTTTTTCCCAAATACAGGTCCCATGGTGTAATGGTTAGCACTTTGGACTCTGAATCCAACAATCCGAGTTCGAGTCTCGGTGGGACCTTCCGAACATTTTTGTATTGATTCCCTTATTCTCGTAACAATTTTCACATAGGCCTAATACAATGTAAACTTTTTTCGATTCAAGGGGGTATGTAAATAAATACATAAACCCAGACCCTTGGCAACGATCAGCAACTCGTCCGATTTCTAATGCGCTGAAAAACAACACCGCAATACCTTGGTTAACAAGGTCATTTAAATGATGTAGTGAACAGCACCGTGCCCGAACAACACATCTTCAAATGCTCACATAAAAAAAAACACGTAAATAAGAAACAGACTTCACAAAAAGTGAAAAAAAAATAAAACCATTGTCAGGAGTGGGATTCGAACCCACGCCCGGAAGACCGGACTGCGACCTGAACGCAGCGCCTTGGACCGCTCGGCCATCCTGACTGTGGAGCGAGGAGCGAAATAAAATATTTTTATTTCTTATTTAATTTCCCTCAACTTTATTCCAAAAATGATAACTGGATTTAAATTGTTAAATACTTTCCAATGACACTTCAAATTTCGACCTCAACAGCGCAACTGTATCCCGTCTGCAGAGATGAGTATGGTAGTCGTAGAAAAAAAAAGAGAGAGAGAAAAATCCACTTTCAACTCCCAGGGACCTGGTGGTGAAGCGTTCAATACTGACTTGGTCTATTGCACGTGCAATACATCTCACGGTTTCGAAACTGAGTAACTAAGATACCGAATCAACAAAGCTTTACATGAGGAAACGCAACAAAAATTATTTCATTAAATTGAGGAGTTATATACATAAATGCCATTGAATATTCAGTAATAACAATAATGCTGGTAAACGTTTTTACATAATTTATAAAACTTGATGGCAATCAAGAATAATTGACGCCCCTCTCCGTTACATATAAGAAAAAGTGGTCATACCTTTGTTTTCTTTTTAAATAGATTAAAAAGAAAACAAAGCAATTCCGCATCCAAATGCCATTTCAGTTGGCATAGCTTCTATTCAACTAAACTGTTAAATTAGCTTAATGTGCAAATGATTTGTTCTTCTGATAAAGGTTTATTATTTATTACCCATGATCACTGTTTATTTAATCAACCTCTGTAGAAAACAACTTATATCAAGTTTGCCGAATAATGAGTTCAATTAGCTTAAACCATGAACGGATCTATTCCTTTTTTGTTAAGCTGATAAATACCATAATACAAGTTATTTAGTTTTCATAATGTAGTAAAATCATTAGTTTTATATCCTTTACTTTTAGTAAATAAACATTAGTTACGTAAAATTACCGGTACATGGCATAGTTTCCCGGTATATGTCATTATTATGCAAACATTTATCACAACTGTCTGCCTTATTTTGGTAATCATACATACCAATAGTTTGGTATGGTAACTAATTTACCTCATTTGCAATAACAAACACATACATAACAAACATACATACATAAATACATACATACACACATATATATGTATATTAATGCATATATTATATATATATTATACGTATATATATATTAATAATATATATATATATAATATATATATATATATATATATATATATATATATATATCAAAGTACGTGTTAAGTTATTTTCTTAGCGTGCATTTAAAAAATTAAGGCTTATTCTATTGTTTCAACAGATAACTCTGCATCTAATTAACACCAAAACAAAATGCTGTAGTACTGTATTTGTTAAACATACTAGATTACAAGTCCTACTAACACGTACGCACACACACATATATGTACATGTGTACATTCCAGTTAATTAATTAGATTCAGAGGATGAAATAAGATTCATCTCTTGAAACATCATCAAAAACTCATGATTTAAATGCACCCTCATAAAAATTATAAAACAACTGTTTGAAAAATTTATGCAATAAAAGTTTAGTACCTTGCACATATACTGTATATATATATATATAATTTTTATTTTTACCCGGTTTCTTTTATCTCCCGAGTAAGCTTTAGAATTTCCTTCATACTTCCATTTTTCATGACCAACCTTTTAAGCGTTTATAAGCTAAGTCTATAGATTCTTTCAGGGTTAACCCCTCTCTTCCCTCCCTCATCCTGTCCTTGCTTCTTCGGACCTTGGCTTAGTTAATGCACTACGTTTGCCCGTCCTGTTATCCGCAATAATAATGACAACAATATTCCTGCAGTTTCTTGTTTTTGTTTTAGCTTTTCGAAGCACTATATACACTCATAGTACAACGAACTCTGACCTGTCACAAAAACACCTTGTACAATGAAGCAACACAAAGTTGAATAAAATGCTTTGCAATTAAAGAGTCTAACAATGGGTTTTTCTATTTGAGAATGTTGACTTACATGTCTCAACCCATTGGGAGGCAGTCTAAACCGACGCAATTTAACTGGTTGAACCAGTTCTATAGTCCATTACATTTTTTCGATTTTTTTTTTTTTAGATGACTGACAATTCACTCCCTAACTGCGTCGTAAGAAACGGGGGAAAAAACGGACAGCAGAATTGTTTTTCAATAGCTCGAACATGGCAGGGCATATGGACTGAAATGAACAGTAAACAATAAATAAGAAACTCTTCAGTTCGAAAAGACTCGATTCAATTTCAAGGAGAAATGAAATTTTCTAAGACCTTGACCACATCCCCATCAGCCAGCCCGAGGCACGTCACAACAGCGGAGGGATTTTCAACGATCAACCCCAGAATAAAAAAAAAAAAAAAAAACTGGAAAGAGAAAACCTGTTTACGTTTTCTATGAACTTTATGAGGGAATACTTTAGCTTTTTTTTTACATCAGCACGCCAGTGATTTCAAGACATCCTCACCAAATAAGAAAGCGCATTCTTGTGGCATTTTTGAGACAGAAAATTCAGAATTTCTTCATCAGCATGACAGTGCATTCATGGATGCTTCAATAATCAGCATGCCAGTGCGTAGGAGATTTATCTATCAAGCACCAAGACAACATGTTTATGGCTACTTAATGTTCATACTGCAAAACTGCAACTTGTATATAATTACTGGTTAGTGATATGAATCCGTTCAAGGGCAAAACTATTAATTATATGTTCTGAAAGCAATGGGTTGCCTTGGTTCTTGGGGAATTCAAGATGCATCTATACTAGTTTACTGAATCTCATTGATTTATAAGGACCAGTGAATACACATTCAACTTGGCTGTACTACAGACGGGTAACAAAGCTTCTACTTGAATGAAAACTGAGTAATTTCAACAGATAAACATTTTGGTTGAAATTACCCATTATTTTGCTACAAGAAGAAACTTATCATAAAACTACATGGAATATGCGAGGGTAATTTGAGACATTCAACTACACGGTACCACAAAAGAATAAAAGTGTTTCTACTTAACTAGAAACAGAGTAATTTCAATAGAGAATGAAACATTTTAGTTCAAAGTACCAATTATTTTGCTACAAAACGAAAACTGATTACAAAATTAAATGAAATATGTGAAGAATAAAAGTGTATCTACTTAACTGAAAATTGAGAAATTTCAAAAAGTAATTACACATTTTGGTCGAAATTACCGTTTTGCTACAAAGCAATACCTGATTATGGAACTAAATGAAATAGGATAATTTGCTACAGTCAACTAGACGGTGACACAGAAGAAAATATGCTTCTGCTTAACTGTTAACTGGGTATTTTCAATAGATAATTACGCATTTTGCTGGAAATTACCAATATTTGTTACAAAAAAAAAATTGATAATGAAAATAATTGTGTGAAAGTAATCTGGCACCTTATTCAACATAAATCCACAGATTTGGTCCTCATTAATAAAAAAAATAATCTTATCCTTTGATGGAAAGCCCAAAAGGTTTAGCGCTTTCCTCTTGATTAAACCCCACCCTCCTTTCCTCTCTTTTCCTTTTCCTACTTTTTGGTTTCTTCGGGTCTGGGCTGCAATGGGCATAAGACTGTCCGTTCCACTAGCTCTAGAAAAATAAACGTACAATTCGGATACAATAATTAACACTCTTTTCCCTTCATCTTGCTTTGCTAACACATTCCATACCACCATTTCCTGCCACGTGGAGAAACCGACCGCCAAATAAGCTTAAAGTTTTCCTAAAGCATTATTTTGCACTGAAGCTTCCTCAGTACTCGAACAGAATTCGGACACGCCTCTGTGACGTCAGATGCTTCGTCAACATCACCGGCCAAGGTCGAGGACATTCAAGAATGCCAGGGGTATCAAGTACGTTGATTATCTTTATCACTGTATTAGTTAAATTAATTCTTTGAACTGATGAATAATAAGATAATACTGGATGAAAGGTATGCGGTTCAGTTTAACAGAAGGTTGCTTAACAAATCACCATCATCATCATCAACAACAACAACTATTGTACTGACAACAGTCGTTATGACAACCCTAACAATGACGAACAATGATGATACCCAAAAATATTACAATACAAAATCAAATGGCGTAGGGTAAAAAAAAAAAGGGCAATAAAAATTAACCGAAGGTGAACAATAATGTTGATGATGTCAACCAAAAGAGAATAAGACTAAACAGTATATATAAAAAAAATCAAGCGTCGTATAACTTTCAGTTACGAGAAAACCACCCATGTTCCACTTAATATGAGACCCTAATAAAATATGGGTCATAATTTTTTCCTACTGTTCTTCTTGGATAGCCGTTGATTCACCCACTCACTGCCTTATATTCTTGGGTCTCACTGTGACCCACTGCCTCTCACATCAGGCAGGTAACGTCTGATGCAAGTGTCGAAGCTTTGATTTTAAGGATGGGGTTGCTAGGTCCCTGTCCGTGACTGTCGATGGATCGAGATCGAGATGCTCGTCATTTTTCTGTGAAATTTACAAAAAATAATGCAAATTTCAACTGACCGCATTATGAAATGAAAGGGAAAAAAGGACAATGACCTACCTACATTAATGCTTCCATTACTTTGTTGCCCTTCACATCAGACTCCTGAGGTCTGTTGAGGTTTTTAGGCACTATTTTTTGTTATGACGCTGCTAGCCATTAACGTTTAAAAATATTAATAATAATAAAACCACAAACTATGGGATGACCCAAATCTGAGTGATATACAATGAGGTTTGAAGATCCAATAAACTGAGGCGGTTATAAAGGCTTAAGAAGGAAAGTAATTTGTTTTATTATACTTCGTGGTTTCCTTAAAAGTAGTCTTCCAGAAAAAAAACGAAATTAATGAAGCAGTGTTGCTTATTTCATCTGAACGATGTGCATTTCTTAAAAAGTCGTGATGCTAATTTCAACTGAATAGTCTTCATACAATCTCCAATCCCAACTTCTAATATAAACCCCATTACATTGCAAAACGCATTTACAAGAAATACAACAGTTTCGCGATTAACGAAAGCTCTATGCATCTTGTAATTAAACCATCTTCTTGGCGAAAGAGGTGTACAATGTCAGTTCTGGAACAATAATAAAGCAACTCGTTAGATGCTGAGAACAGGTTTGAATGACGGTTGGACTGGGACATCTTGGCTTTGCAACGCCAAATTTTTTACGCCGTTGCATCTCATTTTGACGAGACAACTTTTCGCTAGTCTACGAAAATCTACTGGGCCTCGATCCGAAAAGACTTTTACACGCTACTGTTCCTTCGCCGTTTTTCTAATAACAAATAATGTATTTTTATCTGCTGCCCAATGAAGCACATTCAACCAATCAAGGATATTACGTACTTTGAATCTAGCTCTTTTAGAGTGAATAAGCAGAGACAGTACTTCATCCAGCCCAGACCCGACGGAAACAAGGGAACAGAAAATTCAGATTCCAGTAAATATGAACTGTAACTTTGTCAGGATTCTACAAAGCATCAACTTTTAAAGTACTGCACAGCCTTGCTGAAATACCCTTTCGGTATCTCGCTTAAAAAGACCCTTCGTCATTTAACCTCAATAACTCGTCTAACCGTCCTGTCAAGTATTTCTCATCTTTCAATTCCCCCCCAACCCCAGCCTCCCACGAACTCTGCGCACCGCGCTGCCCTTCTCCCCTTAATGCACTGCAATAGTGACTTCGCCGACCTTCTACCGCATTGCAACATCCCAGACAAGGGATCGACAAAACCTATCTCGACGTCTCCTCTTCCCCCTCCGCTTTCCCCTACAATTCAGGGACAGTTTCTTCTACCTGTTCCTCCCTCCCTACCTCCCTTCTGTAACTTCCACTCCATTAACCACGTTCGCAGGCTCGCTCATATTACAATTACCCTTGAGGGTTTTATAACTCCTTTTTAAAAGTTCAGTAATGCTTAATTACTGCAATGTAACGCCCACTTGATTTGGGATGACACGCACTCACTGCGATTTGAAAGGGGTTTTGTATTCTTCTCAACACGACAACGGGTCATAATGAGGCCCGAGAGCCAATGAAGTGAGTTTCTAAACAGATAAAGTACCTGTGACTTTTAAGTGTACGTGGGGGTACCTGAAGGCTAAAGGAAATGCTCCACCCAAAATTGGCTACAACCCACAGAGAAAGCGCATCTCCCACAACAATGATTAGAGATGACAGAAAACGATTATACAGTATTCTCATGCACTAAATCATTACGGAATCTGGAATTGACACATTCATCTTTCAACACAAGTGAAATGACCATAATAATAATGATCAGCAGCAGAACTATATAGATAAAACCAAGTAACTACGGCAGTTAGACAGTTTTGATTTGTAAATGGTGCGTAACTCTGTAAGACTTTAGAAAGCGTGATAAATACAATCATTATGACGAGCGAAGTGTTGGCAATAAAACCAACCACTAACAAAAAAAGAGCAATGGCAATACAAGAAACATGGTAGACCAAAAAAAGAGAGGAGATACCCATACATCAATAAAATGTAACTATAAAAAAATTGTTGAACCTTTCCTTCACCAAATGAATTCTGATGAAAGTTAAACGTGCAAGATCTCGCATTTGCAATTCTAATGCCCCGTGCAGTATCTATTATTTAGTTTCCAGTTTCCTTCTTCATTTTGTCTTCATAAGAAAGAACTAATGTAGGAGAATTAGCAATTTGCCCTTCAAGGAGTCGTGTATAATGCAACAGGACCATAACCCAATACTCAGTACTACAACGCCCCCCCCGTACCTAACCTAACCTAACCCCCACCACCCCTTTACCCGGACGATTTCAGACCTGCATCTCTCTTGTTCCGAGTTGCAAATTGAGGCCAAGGTCCCTTCCTGATTCTGCCTCCTTGTAGCACCTCCTCCTCTTCCTACACAGACACATCCCTCCTCACCTTACCTACCGATTGGAACTCCCCCCTCTTTCCCCCTCCCATCTTAGCCCACATCAACTCCCTTAATTCTGCTGCCTTCTGGCTGATCCCTCAGCTCTCTCTACCTGTTGACTACCTGCCTCCCTGTGAGTGAAGCGAAGGCCCCCCGAGTCTGTCTCTTCTCTCTGCTTCCTGTTCTTCGGTTGTTCTCCCCCAACATCCCCCCCCCCCGGCAAAACCTTCCCCCACAATCCGACCTTGCTAACTACTATCTTCCTCTCCCTCGTCTTTTTTCTTTACCTTCTCCACTAACCTCACTCGCAACGATTCGCTTCTCTTCCTATATAATACTTTTGAGTTTTCCCATTTATTCCATAATTAGCCAAATTCTTTTCCTGTAGATGTGCACTTGTGTTCATCACTTGCTATACCTTGTTTAATTTCTCCTCCATCCCCACCACCCAAAACTCTCTCTGCCACTTTTACAATACTGAATATATGCATACACACACACACACACACACACACATATATATATTTATATATATATATATATATATATGTGTGTGTGTATATATCTGTATATATGTATAATATGTACTAAATCTACTACACTACTGATACAGTACAGATTCATCGCCACCATAGCTGCAAACTTTAACTGGAAAGTCAAATGGCTACAAAAGTGGTAAAAAAATCTAGATAGTTCACTTTACCTCTCCCTATGTCCCCACATTCTGTAAGACCTAAGAAGCATGGTACCATTTGTGGAATTTCAACAAGCTACAATACCGGGACTGAAAATGGGAAAACGTCCCGTTGGGCTTCATAGGAAACTAAATCTAAAACAAAATGCAAGCTCAAATTTCATTGATGTTTTGACGAGAGTCTACCAAGTAAAAAGAAAAAATAGATTTTACAAGTCTATCCACCAATTCAGTATAACGCTTTGTAGGGCACCTGGCATACAACCGTGTGCCCCGGTGGGCAGGTATACGTATACGATTTGCAAGTACATCAGGTGGGCAAAAATGTAATTGGGATGCAAATGTGTGCCAACTGAGGCAAAGTACATACACACATACATACACACACACATACACACACACACACACACACACACACATATATATATATACATATATATATATATATATATATATATATATATATATAATAATATAATATGGATGCAACACTGTACCTCAGATGCATATACTCTCTGATTACCTACATTCGGTGATGCTGTAATACTACTTTCAAAGGCCTTTTACCATTGCCTTACTGCTGTTTTTATACAGACTTATATTACCGTCACTAATGACCATAATATAAGGGCAGAGACGGCAAGTCACAACCCTACGACCATGATGCCTACACAGGGGCCAGTGGTTAGAGGGATTGGCACTGGAAGACCAGAGTAAACGTACAGAAGTCGTTTACCGATAAACTTCTACTCATGGATACACACTTTTAGTTTTCTGTAAAAGAAAACCATTGTGCCGGCTTTGTCTGTTTGTCCGTGCACACTTTATTTTCTCCGCCCTCGGATCTTAAAAACTACTGAGGCTAGAGGGCTGTAAATTGGTATGTTGATCATCCACCCTCCAGTCATCAAACATTTCAAATTGCAACCCTCTAGCCTCTGTAGTTTTTATTTTATTTAAGGTAAAGTTAGCCACAATCGTGCATCTGGCAACGATATAGGGTAGGCCACCACAGGGATGTGGTTAAAGTTTCATGGGTGGCGGCTCATACAGCATTATGCCGAGACCACCGAAAGATAGATCTATTTTCGGTGGCCTTGGTTATACGCTGTAGCAGCTGCACAGAAAACCCGATTGCGCCGAAGAAAGTTCGGCGCACTTTTTACTTATTTATTTTCAACATGTTTCTATATTCATCTTTGTATTTCCACACACAGTACAGGCATTCCAGTCGGTGGAAGCTTTCACCAAGTTCAAAGCCTTTGGCCTTGTTACATGTGTGAATGTCTACAAACAATTCATGATAATTATCAAATAGTGTACCTAAGTCACATCCATACAGAATTTCACAGTGACTCGAATACTTTTCTTAAAATAGTAAAGCTGCGGATTACTTTTCACTTAAGACTGATTGGTTATTGAAGCTGGCGTCACGACATCTAGGTTTTGTCGCCGTTTCACCTACGACGGTCTTGCGTCTCTATGATGCGATCTCCCTGCATGTTTAAAATGCGCCAACAGCGGATACAAAACATGAATGAATGTCTTACTACGTCTGAAACGTAAGCAGAGAAAAACATCCATTAACAAAACTGACCTTTACGAGAAATGAAACTCCAAGGTTCTTATAAAGTTCTTGAAAAAGGACGAGGTAAGTGTGCCACCCCATCGACAAGTTACTTGACTAATTTAACAAGGACGACTGAACGATTTAAAGAGTCAGTAATTGGCCGAGTCAATAACCACTTTAAACACTGCCAGGAGAGTTTACAAGCCTGGACACAACAGGAAGGATAGGGTTAAAAATAGGATTAACGTTTCTACCTCAAAACAAAAAGGGTACAGAAACTTGCATCGAATCTTATCGATCTGGAGTCCGAAAGCCTAAACGTTAAATTAATGAGTCACTTTACATGTTCCGCACGAGTACGTCACGCGAGTATTTTTTCTAGCAACTATTTAAGGTATCACGCACGAATGTATTTAGGCATATTTTTAAGGGAATGTCAAGCGCGCATGTTTTTTGGCAAAGGGAATGCAACGCAATCATGTCTTATCCTTTAATGGCGACGTCACAAGAGCGTGTTTGTCACACAAGTATGTTTACAAGCATCTTCATAAAGAGTGGTTTCACAAGAGGTGGTTTTATTGCCATTATTTTTATTAAACACGTGCGAAAAAGGTTTCACCTATTAACGTGATGCCAAACAAGCCTTGGTGCAAATTCATGCTGCCACCGATACTGGAATGGAATGGAATGTAAAATTTAGGCCAAAGGCCCAGCGCTAGGACCCCTTAGGTCATTCAGCACTGAAAGGGAAATTGTGAGAAAAAAGGTTTTAAGGTGTAACAGCAGGACAACCTCGCAGTTGCACTACGAAACAACGTCAGGAGAGGGTGAAAAGATGGAAGAAAGAGAACGGAGGTACAGTAAAACGAATGAAAAGGGTAGCAGCTAAGGGCTGAAGAGACGCTGCAAAGAACCTTGAGTAATATCTACAATGCACCGCGAAAGGTGCACTAACAACACTGTCCCCCACCCCACTCCCCCTCATACAGGTTCCAAGCCCAGAGGCTTAACATTCCAACCTTTTCAAAACAAAACCAAGCCTTGAGCAAATGGCAATGGCTCATAGGACCCAAAATCTAGCAGAGCAGTAGTAGTAAAAGACTGAAAAACTTTCATTAACCGATATCTTCCAGTCTCAAGTTAAATTAACGCCAATAAAACCACGGATGAATGACTGTGAATTAATCTGAGATTAATTTCAAATGATGTAATCAGTTTTGCTACAGAGTGTCGTCTTTACTTCAAGGGCACGCTATTTTAGCTTGCTATGCTCAACTGAACACATCAGCCTTTTTATATCACTCCTATACCAAATATCCTTGCACACAAACTATATCAACCCATGAATGCACAAACTTGCCTACCAACAGGTGTGTAAAACCTAAATATACATATGAACGAGCTTGTAATAAACACACACATTATATATATATATATATATATATATATATATATATATATATATATATATATATATATATATATATATATATATATATATATATATATATATATATATATATAATCTATAAATAAAAAATACATCAAAGTAATGCAAAATATTCTCGTGGGATGAAAAGCAATGTTTTCGACCACGTGTCTTATTAAGTAATCATGTGTAACAGGTCGTTTTTTTTAATAATCACTAGGTAATTGAACGCGTATTTCCTCTAAGAAATAAAAATACTGACGGCCATTCGGAAATAGGTTACTGGGAATAAACTACTCATAACTTGCAGCGACAAAATAAAAATAAAAACATTGCAAATATAGGATATTTAGCTAAAATCCGCCTCTGATAAAAAAAAAATATACTTCAGAAATCTCTATATCATTTCAAATCAGTACTGTAACCACTAAGGTTAATCGGCTTTCTTCTGGGCCACAAAAATAACAGTGTATTCCGTAAACAATAAATAAAACAATACGCAATATCCACCAAAAGTCAAGGTCTAATAGCCAAAATACTGTTTTCAATCTCTTTTTTTGACAGGTTTATTACTGAACGACTGTGCTACATTCTTAACCTTAATTAAAATAATCTACTGATTATAAATCACAATATCTGCATTATCAATGCTGTTCATGGTAGTTCTCTGAATTAATATTTAATTAATGATTTACAAAAGAAAGCTGTCATAAAATGAATTAAAGAATGTTGTACACATATAGGTATTCGAAAAATGAACTACGTTTGTGTCAAAAGACTAAAGTACTCAAGAGAACCGAATGCAAATAAGTGAAAGTATGAAACGCTTGAAAGTCTCTGCTCAAGCATTTCTTATTAGTAAATAAAGGCGTAAATTTTAATCTAAATGGTGTAAAGTTCAAAGCCAAGAAATAAATGTCTACATTATTTAAGGACACAATAATCAGAATAAAGATTTGAAGACAGTAACGAAGAACTGCAATTCTGCTATAAATGTACAGTAAGGGAGAACTACAATTCTGCCATATATACACAAACTATCTACCTACCCACGTATCTCTCTCTCTCTCTCTCTCTCTCTCTCTCTCTCTCTCTCTCTCTCTCTCTCTCTCTCTCCCGTCTTTGCTTTTATATATATATATATATATATATATATATATATATATATATATATATATTTATATATATATATATATATATATATATCTATCTCCCCCATCTTTCCTTTTATATATATATATATATTATATATATATATATATATATATATACAGTATATATATATATATTTATATATATACATATATATACAGTATATATGAGAGAGAGAGGGGGCGGAGGGAGGTTGGAGGATAACCTAAATATGCAGAAGCAAGTTATTTTGGCCTTCAGTTTCTCACCAAGAGAAAAATTACAGTATTAGAGCGAATGGTCTAGTATTGACCGACGTGTCTGCTTCTGCTCAATGTATGTCCCACATTCGAATAAATAGCCAATAAGGAAGTCGGTCAGGGATTACTTTTTTCCACATTATCAAAGGAAAGACGATCTACCTTTTACAAGAAATGTGATTCATATCTAGAACACGCATGTTTACCTGGAAGGAAGTGTGTGTGCGCGTCTGTTTTGCAGAGAGAGAGAGAGAGAGAGAGAGAGAGAGAGAGAGAGAGAGAGAGAATGTACACTGCCGCAAAGTAAAATTAAAACTATGTATATATTTCTTATTTACACACACACACACTCACAAGTACACACACACATACTTACACACGCACGAGTGCGCACACATACAAACTTCATTAGCGAGTGTCATAGTATTATAAACTTGATTTATCCTAGAGTTGAACACTGCAGAAATCATATTTGTCCTTAATGACTGCGCAAATTCCGGTTAACATTAATTATCCTATTACAAAACAAATCAAGTTACTCGAGTCACTAGTTCCTCGTTGGACGAGTCGGTAGAGTTCTCGGCTAGCACTCTGCTAGGCCCGAGTTCGAGTCTCCGGCCGGCCAATGTAGAAATAGAGGAATTTATTTCTGGTGATAGAAATTAATTTCTCGGTATAATGTGGTTCGGATTCCACAATAAGCTGAAGGTCCCGTTGCTAGGTAACCAACTGATTCTTAGCCAAGTAAAGTAAGTCTAATCCTTTGGGCCAGCCCTAAGAGAGCTGTTAATCAGCTTAGTGGTCTGGTTAAACTAAAGTATACTTAACTCGAGTCACTATTGACGAAGAAATAAGCGAACGTTGCATCAGTGATAGAAGAAAATAAGAAGCAAAAGGATACAACGCAAGTAAAAACCTGCAAATTGAATCGCCCTTGCAAAAAAACGGTCTCAATCGAACAACCGAATTGAACTTAACTGGTTAAACGGGATATGACATCGGTTCGAATGCTCTTTGACGGCTGAATACTGAAGTTTACGAAAACACTGTATGGTCTCTGTGACACACATTTTCTCTCACTTTTTGTCAAAAAGCTGGTGTATCCTCTTTCTCGAAAGACGACAAAATACAAATGAGTGACAAACAAAGGCAGACGTCTGCGCATAACAGATCCTTCCATTTTGAATGTTATCGATCATCTAAATAGCTATGAAAATAAATCTGGAAATTCCCTTGCTAAGACAACTTACTTGCGAGTTTAGAATTTTTCTTGAGGAACGTTATGAGCACCTAGATGCAAAATAGTAGGTATTATTGAAATAGCGTTCGAACTGGAATAAGCAGCAATTGAGGAGTGCATCCACCATCTTGGAAACCTAACCGACCAGGCTTCCTATGCGATTATTCCAAGACATGCCGCTATTTACACTTAAGACCAAAATACTGATGGATCAGAGGGGTTCAATTTCCACTTCTCAAACATTAACGTGCTGGTAGATGGAATAGGAGACAGAGGGATACGCGGAACTTTAAAAGAAACACTACGGCTACATAAACACTAACATAAACGTATCATTGAGCAAGCAAAAATAAAAATCATAATTAAATTTAAAATCATTAATTAAGAAAGTGGCCGTACTCTCCTTGTTTTTCCTTTTTTTCCTGAAGGTTTCCATTTCCTTTGTGCAATGCTTAGGAAAGCACTGTGTTCTAAATTGATCACTTTGGTGTTTATAACTAAACAAATTTTCCTACAACAGTAATGTGCACAAGCTGATAAGCCCCATGAGAGAGAGAGAGAGAGAGAGAGAGCTGTGGTATATATATACATACCGTATATATGTATATGTATGTATATGTGTATATAAATACAGGTCTTCTCTTCTCTCTAACTCTTATACATATACATATATATATAAATATATATATATATATATATATATATATATATATATATATATATATATATATAATAAAGCGGTGCTGAGGAGTACAATTAATTGTGCTAAGTTAAATCATATGCAAACCTCAGTGCCATCTTACCACGATGCTTCCGAATGTAAAGTAACATATTAGAGCGACAATGATGAAATGAATTTAACCAAGGAAGATCTTTCACATGACTGCGGTAATAAAATAACATTATACACCAAGAACCTTCCTCCTTGGTCAGAATCTCTTGTTCGTAAGACTACTAATCAGCCTATGCTATTTTCCTTAAGTATTCTCTTTAAAGAAATTTTTAAAAATCAGACTTAAATGTTAACTTTCAAAAATAAATAACGAAACTTACAAGCAATACAAGAAGAGAGAACGGTCTTCGATCGAAAAAAAAATAAATAACAAATCACTTAAGAAACACTGTTATTGGTATGAAGACTGGTGTACGAACGAGAAAAAATAACAAATCACTCAAGGGACACAGCTATAGGTAAGATGATAAGAACTATATTTCTAGGCTTATTATGAGAGAGAGAGAGAGAGAGAGAGAGAGAGAGAGAGAGAGAGAGAGAGAATGTGCTGGAACACTAAGCAAATATATATGAGAAAACGAAAGTTCTGTCTGAAACTCTGCGTCGCTGCAAGAAACTTATTTAAGCCGTTTCCAGAAACTGAGGCATTACAGATATTTTATAGCCGTCCCGAGAGACCTCCATCACGAAACTTTAAAAAATGAATTCAAAGAAACCCGCCCACGTTCTTTCCCCGATGTTCCGCTTACTGGGTAAAAATGCCCTCCGGGAAACATAAAAGGGATGAAAGACAGGAGAGAGAGGAGAGAGAGAGAGAGAGAGAGAGAGGATAAAAATGTTTAAAACAGGAGAATCGTCATTTCTTGCCTTGGTATTCTTTTGTTTCCTTTTGTTGCCGAATACGGGGAAAAGCAAATGAAAGAATGCTTTTGAGAAAAAGGCAATTACCGTACACTATTACCATCTCCGAATACATTGTACCTTCAGGTTTCAATAATCTTATTTTCCCTTATCTTGCGATGTCCTACTTCCCATTCACAAACATAGTGCGAGGAAACTGATAACAAGCTCATTTTTCTTCACTTCTTCGTGCCACCATTAACCCTAATATTCACTTCCTATCACCTTTAAAACCGGCGATGTCTCATATTCGAGAGTTAATTCAAGATCACTCACGCTTGTTTTTCTTCATGGAAGACATTCGTTTTGATTCTTTGCTATCCATGTTAAATTTCCTGCACATATACACAGATTTACTACAAAAGCTTTTTTCTTCTTATACAGGACCACTATTACTTCCGTCAGTACTGACTACTGGATTAAAAAAAAAAAAAAAACCCTTATATACTCATCAGCTCCCAGCCGCAAATTTCAGAGATGTGTGCTAGCATTGCACCAGCCCCGGTTTTTTTCCCCATGCCCCTAGGTTAGATTAGGTTAGGTTAGGTTGGATTTGATTGCACCAAAAGTAATTCGGGTGTGGGAAACATGAGATTATTTTGAAGAAAATTCTACAGTTAGTTTTTAAGATATATATGGCGTCCAGCTTTTTTCAGGGAAAGGTCCCGGTACTCGGTTACATCTTGGGAAAATGCCTCCCAGCCACATAATTCTCAACATGTCTATTTTGCGCAGAATGTTTAAGGCTCCTGGATACCGCATCTTTTCAGTCATTCCTAAACAAACATTTACCCAACCCACCAATTCAGACGTATTGGCAAACGCTCAACGTTCAATACTCAGACGGAAGCTCTAAGTTCAATACTTTGGAAATCGTCAGAGGCTATGTGTTGGCATAATGATCTTAATGAATATAAAAAAAATTACACGGTGGTTAAAGGTCGAGTTACACATCTTAAAAACATTATAGGCAATAATTCGAGCGAGAAGATGCTCACTGAACTAAGAGTTTGAATATCGCAAAAGAAAAAAAAAAAAAAAAGCTACTAACAAAGAACACCCACAAGGAGTGCAC
>NC_089742.1:42795512-42805512 GCF_040412425.1 Macrobrachium rosenbergii | reverse complement strand
CTTGCACCAATGCACATATGGTCAAACAAAGGTATTTTGGCTTTTTGTCCTACGATCTGTGAAGCATGAGTTAATAATAAACAAGCAATGTATTTACTAAACAAGGAAAACCCTCATGACATATCACACTGGCACAAACAACTCATGAACGAGTTCTTTTCTTAATGTTGTCTTCAGGGAGTTTATATTTTCATATCGTACAAAATGGGGTCATTACTTTTATTATCAGTTTAAAAAATTCATAAATGCTCATAGTTAACCGTTAGTAATACAATGTTTAAGTTGAGCAATCCTTTGGGCTCAGCTATGCCTGACCTCCTGAAAACTGCCTAATTTTTGGACCACCAGTGAATCAGAGCCTTTGTGTTGTTTTGTGAAGGTTCCTAACAAAGGAAAATGTTGTGCATATTGTTTCATCCATACCCCAATATGAGGAAATTTTTGGTTAAAAGAAAATAAGGGACAAACAACTAAATTAGCGTAATTTCTCTTAGATACCACCAAAGTGCGCCAGCTCCCAAATATTGCATAGTGAGCACTCCCCTACTAGTGAACCATAGCCTTTTGCCACTAAACTTAAGGTAAGCAATATGCTAAGTATATGCAATGTTTTAGAAAAGTCCAGGGAAAGCCCCACTGGTAGTTAGGATCTGCCTTACTGGACTGAGTTTAGTTTGGTTAGGAGCATCGGTGTATTTCACTATAATTTATGACATTTTGTATACGGTTAGGCTCAATCACGGTAGGACCCAGCACCTTAAGTTATGGTTGGGTTACTCCACCACCTGAAGTTAGGGTTAAGTTACTCTAGGTAAGACCCAACACCTGAAGTTAGGGTTAAGTTACTCTAGGTAAGACCCAACACCTAAAGTTGCATTAGGTTGGGTTGTCATGCAGTCCTGCACTTTAGGTCAGGTTAGGGTAGGGAGTCCAAACCCTGTGTCCAAGTAGAACCCACCACCCTTGGTTATGTTAAGGTACATCCCTGTATTTCAATCTATGATTTACAGTACCCTAAAGCCCTGTACACAGTATGCATCATGTATTAGCCACGTGATGCAGTAGTGGTGTTGAATAAAATTACTAGCGGCCAAACTGTACTGCAACACTGCTCACTTGTTCTCCGGCCAGATTTGACAGTAAAGCGTTACATGTTCGAGAAGAGAAAGTTGAAAGGGATATACAGTGCGATTAATGGATTAAGGGAGGGACAAATATTCCTTTTGCCCTTCCTTGTCAAGGTTCTTCAAAATGCCTTTAGCCACACTTATTATTCAAGCATCTACTGTGTATTGTAATGCATAAAATACTTGTAACCGCCACCAAACACTCAACTGAAAGCTGGAAAATACAACAGTGTAGAGTGTTGGTCCTTGTCCATTCAAGGGGTTTGGCCGGTGGTTGTGATCGAGCCATCGGCACTGGAGCTGAGCGGGACGTCCTACCCCTCCGACTGCTGATGCATCACTGCGCAGGCTTTTGAAATCTGTCCGCCCCAACAACACGCTGGTGATGCGGCTTTGTGTTGAAAAAGTGGTTTCTCGACACATCCGTTCAACACTGCGCGCATCATGATGCATAGTGTGTATGGGGCTTAAGACAGGTTAGGCTGGTAGAATAGTGTCAATGCTCTCACTACATATTCATTCTTAATATTTTTTTTTTTGTTGAACTGGTACTGGTTACACACCTGAACCATATACAATTTCTAACAACTCAACTTGTGAGTTATGCATTTTTGACAGTTCCCATTCATGCAATTCACTTGTTTTAGGTTTTCCCCCCACAAGAATGCAAAGGTTTCTAAATAAAAATCCTAATATTTGTTACAAAAAGCACTGAGGATAACATAAAAATGAGTGGTTTGTACCAAAAATATTGGTAAAAACTGTATATTTGATTGACTGATTGAATATGGCTACTATACTGGCATCACAACATCTGTGTTGTTGATAATGGAATAAATTAAAATAGTAAACTAAAAAATAAATAAATATATTTAAAAGGAGTTCCATAAGACGAATATCTGAAAACTAAATATGTATATATAAACATATCTATTCACATATACTATCTAAACTACACACATACTGCATATGTATACACTCAAAATTTCTTGAGGAAGCCTGCTTCCCTAGCAAAGAGAGAGAGCCTAACTGTTCTATATTACAATCCTCACTGAGAATTGTAGCAAGGATAAAATGCCCTTCTATGTCACATTCCCAAGAGAGGAACCTAAGCCTTAGATCCCAAGACTGGGCCATTCAACCCGCAAATGTCTCGCAGTCAAAGGCACAATACAGTCATCGCAAAATGGAGGATTTTCACCTGACATCAAAAACCCATGAACGAGTCTTGTATGTCCAATCCTTAACCTGCACAACATTGTTTCTTGTCTCCTTGGCATATCGGGATATGACCAAGAAGATACTGATGATATAATACTGGGCATCTTTTGATTTGTTTCAATTCCTTCCCAAAAGGACTGCCAAAGGTTTTTCATTTTTTGACCAGCAAGAGGATATACATCCCGGTATGGTAGTTGGCCTCTTTTGGGTTCTGGGGAGGTGACCACTGACTTGGCAAGTTGATCAGCTTGCTCATCCCCCAAAACCCCAACATCGGAAGGCATCCAACAAAAATTTATTTTTCTACCTCTTCTTTTCATTAAGAGCAGCCATTCCAATATCTCTAAAATCAGTGGGTGTAAAGGCTTACAAGATTACAAAGACTGCAAACACAGGAAATGCAG
Source organism: Macrobrachium rosenbergii (assembly GCF_040412425.1). NCBI lineage: Eukaryota > Metazoa > Arthropoda > Malacostraca > Decapoda > Palaemonidae > Macrobrachium > Macrobrachium rosenbergii. The sequence goes on along the minus strand of NC_089742.1, from coordinate 42,802,760 downwards.
TTGAAATGCCAAACGTTCATTTGTTTATTTTACTCTAAGCTACAGTTTATATATGTCTTTGAGTATTTATGCATTCATAACAAAAAGTAATCTCAATTTTGTTGGAAAATTACCAAAACCTATTTTACATTCCATATTTTTCATTTAAAATCACTTATTTTCAAAGTAGCCCAAGCCAATAGCCATTTTTAAAACTGTGCACTTCCAAATACTGCATAGGGAATGTTGAGAGCTACAGCTTTCAAGTTTTCAAAATGGTAATAATCAACACATACAAGATATTAACTTGAAATATGCACATAAATATTTCTGTCACAAACACCAAACCTTAAAATACATTATCATTCATAGTATATACATATACACATACAATCACATAAATACAACCTGCATGTACCAAAACTGATAATGAATTCCTAAGATTAATATTCAAGACAAAAATATTCATGTGAATATTTAAAAGCTTTATCCTCTTTAATATATTAACTTCCACTTTGCAACTTCATCTCTTATCACATCCTATGCACGATTTGAAGGTTTGAAGGTTTTGAAAATGGTATTTAGCATAGGCTACTTCGTAAGTAAGCGATTTAAAAAGAGAAATAGGGAATTTCAAATAGCTTTGGATCACATTTCAACAAAAATAACATTAATTTTCATTAAAAATGTTTGGCGATCTAGATTTTATTGGTGGGAAAGAGGGGGGAGGGGAGACAAAACCTTAATGGCAGATAAGGACCTGCAACCTAGGTCAGGTTAGGTTGCAACCTTTTAAATTCAGTGCCCTAGGTTAGGTTAGGTTGAGGTTTGTGGGGGAAGGGGGGAGCTCCCCTGGGCTAAGTAATGACCTTGTACCTAGGTTAGGTTTGGCTATATTAGCTCACAACCTTATCATTTAACCATGTCCTAGGTACGGTGGCGGGTCCAGGGGGTCAAGCCCCCCAGCCAGGTTAAGACCCATGTCCCAGGTGAAGTTAGGCTGAATACTTTGGTTTGGCCCTTTGGACCACACCCTATTCTAACCACTTGCCTCATTTTGAAAAATTCCAGATTTCCCACTGATGTACCCCATAATTTTAGGATAGAAAAGTGGTCCTGTATCTCTAAAACTACTCATTTGCTACTGTAATGAATGTCAATAATGTTCAAAGCACATTAAACTGTAGGGAAAGCACATTTTCAACCCTGAAATTGGATGCATAATCCTACTCTAACCTAATGAAGAATATTACTTATACACACAATTTAGTCAATATGAAAAATTTAAAGGACACAAAATTATATTACACTTTTAAAACAGCCACAGTGACCAGGTAGGCCTACCTAAATTGCCAAAAATAAGAATAAAATTCTAAGCATCCACATAAATCAAATTTGAAACGATGACAATGTGTAAACATTGTCTTAAAACAGTTAGCAAGAACATAATTACTCTGATATTAACACTGAATATACACCAGCAAAGGGTAAACCTGGAGCTTAGGTATAACAAAAAAATCTTGTTTTATTAAGCATAGGCCTAGGCTGCACCTAAGGTACAAAATCAACATACCCTTCAGACTATTAGCTAATGGGTTACACAGGTTTGTTAAACCACAACGGATGGAATAATGGGGGAAACCATCTGAGTTTAACCTGATATAAACAGTTTGAAAAACATATATATACAAAACACTGGCACTGACAGTGTCTCACTGAAGACCAGACTATAAAATTCAAAGTATGCATTTACTTACCTATGATCCAAAGAACCAGCTGTAATTAGAAGCCAAGGTGAATCAATCACTTTCATGTATAGTAAGCCCAACAGCTACTTTATGTTAATAAAAGTACGTTTATGAATAGCCTATAGGGATGTAAATATGCCTAAGTCAGTGCGAAGAACGCTGGAACACAAGGACGATGCTGTAAACTTAGACACGTCCACTACATCAAAAGACACGAATTGTTACGAAACCACGCGATATTACGAAATAAATAAAGACTTGAACAGATTCACGCAGAAACAAAACTGACTCACGGTAATGATACGATTTGAATCGTCTCAAAGAATTTGGTAAAGCAGTGTCGTTTATCGGCCTAAATCTCAGCCCGATGATGATACACGAAATATGGGATTGGTTTAGCTTCTGAATAGCTTTTGATTTCAAATTATTGTTGAGTTCAGTTAATGGTACATAATATAGTTGGACCTAAAATTTTTAAAAATTATAGACAAATCCTTATACAAGATATTCTCTTTTCAGTCAATGTATTTCTCTTGTAATATTAAAGTCTCTCATTTGACTCCCTTTGATCTGTTTACAATCTTGCCAGACGTCAGTGATGTCTTTCTCATGGTGATCTAACTTTAAAGTTTTGTGCTCTCTGTTCGCATTTTGTATTACAATCTTTTACGGCTACTGTTGTTATTGATAATTTTGTAATGTTTTGGAAAAACCTGGTAGTTAAGCTTTCGAGACTTGATGGAAAGAGATATGAGGAACACTTTGCAACGGGTTTGCCCCAAGGTTTGTTGAGCCATGCTTGTTTAAACCAACGACTGATAACCCCTTTTCCGTTCATGCCTATATTTGCTGTGTAGTGACTACCAGCCAACTTAGAAAGACAGTACCACAGTGTTACAGTAGATAGAACAAGCGGTAACTGATGCTGCATGGTGTGACACTGTTGCCTCAACACAAAGAAGTATGATGGTGCTTTGCTATATTGTAGCCTAGGCCTAGTACCAGCTCATGAAGCTTGTCAGTAAAGAATAGTAGGCTAATGACAGCTCCGTGTAGGAATAGGGACAGTGCCATCATTTTCCCATTTTCATTATGAAATTACAATACCTGGAATACAGCGATAGGAGGGAGCATGAGTCATTTCGTGACATGATTTTGGTAATTGCTCTTGTCTTGACAGGTTGAGAGCCATGTTTATCGAGTAGGCTAACTGTGTAATTATATGCGGATAGTTACCAGGACGCCGACGAGAAAGGCAAATTGATATCCAGCTCTATCAAATAAAACAACCTTTGAAGATAAAACTTTTCTAAGGAAGAATAGACCTACCCATTGAAATCTGGGTTATATAATAGAAATAGGGAGAAAATCCGAAGCTTATCGATAGCAATAGACCAAGGACCTAGCCAAAACAGCTTGGGATATAGGCTAGTAGCTTGTTGAGTGTGCCGAGAAATTGTATTGCTAGTAACAGGCTTGCTATTGCATCTTGTGAGATTCAGTACCATTGTTTTTTTTTTTTTTTTTATTTTGCCTTTCATCTGTGAACAAATTAATTATACAATGATCTTATTGAAGCAGGTAGGTCTAGAGCAATCCCCCCACCCCTCCATAGAAGCGTGTAAGAAACACCCTAAAAATTCGTAAATTAATTTGATTGAGCAGACCTACCCTGCGTTAGGTAATTTCGTAGCTTTAATTACAACCGGCCGACAAAATTTTATTCTTGTCATTTATTATTCTCACCCTTTATTTTTTTTTAGTAATTTTGGCCATCTGTGAACAAATTAATTATACAATGATCTTATTGAAGCGTTAGAGCCTTACAGTATTTTATTTGATTGTATTTTCCTCCTTTTCCGAAGTATTTTATTCTGCTTTTCCGGACTGGGCTGCTTTCCGTGTGGGGGCCTTTGGCTTATAGCCTAGCAGCCTCCTTTTCCAACGATGTTTGTAGTTTCGCTGTTAATAATAATAATATAATAATAATAATAATAATAATAATAATAATAATAATAATAATGGTTCATGCTACGCACTGCAAAGCGTCAGCACTGTGGCATTAGCAACATCATGAGGTAAAACGATTCATAGGCCCGTTATACCCGCTACCAGTCTTTTCTCATTCCCTCCTCTGTCAGACGCTGGAACTGAGGTAAAATTGGAACGTCTCCTTATAGTGATATTGATGCTTGGAAGTTTATGAGAGGCCGTAATAATATAAATCATTGACTTATGTTACTGCACTGATGTCGGGACAACCAGCCAGAGGATTTATTAAATTTTTAACATCACTCGTTTTTTAAATTTCAGAGTGACTAGCTTTTCTGTCGACTAATCCTTAGGTATCTTCCTAGAGAATAGACCAAGCTCTCTCTCTCTCTCTCTCTCTCTCTCTCTCTCTCTCTCTCTCTCTCTCTCTCTCTCTCTCGTAGATAACAGACTTGTGGCTTAAATCTTGGCAAACACGCGCACAAACTCAGTGGCGGAAGATATGTGTCAGTGGATCTAAATTTATGCATAAATTGAAAAAAATAAGTCCAACTCTCGTCTCTTATGGTTTGACGTTTCCACCACGTGTCTATTTTTTCTTACAATTTAATTTTCCTTTCCGTCCGGAATTGGGTGAGACGAGGCCACTCTTTCATTTTTAATATTTATATTTCTTGTGTTTATTTTTTTACGTGTTTTAAGCGCTGTGCGGTTAATAAAGATGATAATTCATTATCTTTATTATTCGATGTAGGAAACTAATAATAATAATAATAATAATAATAATAATAATAATAATAATAATAATAATAATATCATCATCATCATCAATCATTTCAAAATTTGTCAACTACACAACATAAACTAATATTGTCGTCTTCAACAAAGAATCAACCAAAATCGATGTAGGCCTGTTTTCAATGAAGCGGCTTTTTTTTCTAAGTGATTTTCATCTCCACCTTGACTGAAGTGAGAGAAGGAAACTATTTTCATTTAACTATAATTATTTATTTTCTGTTTCTCCCGCATTAGGCTATATGTATTTTTAGCAATGATTCTGCTGACTGTTGTGTAAATATCAGTGGTGTTGATAACAGAGAAGTATTAGCAGAACTACAGTATGTTATTAGCATTATATTGTTCTGTTATATAATAGTGACCATAATGATGATAATCATTTCAGAAAAATGTATAATGCATATAAAAAAAAAGTTTTTTTTTTCCTCCAAGAAATAATTAGCAGGTGACCTAGAGTCGATGTAGATCATTAAATTAAGCAGAAATGTAAGTCACCAGCTTGTCGTTCCGGAGTCTAAAACAGCTGATTGCCTTTTCTGGCTCAAGTAAAACAAAGTAAATTAGGTTGAATTTGCAAATGTGTCGAAATTAGACCGAGCTGTGTACACAGCTCTTTTCCGATAAAGGTAAGTAGGCCAATTACAGTTATTCTTAATTACAGAGGCTTAATGAAGGAGTGAGGGGATAAGGGTAGGACAGCGGGGTATGAGGGAAGAGGGGGCGGTGTTGCGAAGTGTGTCAGGTTATTGAAGGTATGATTTTCATTTACTGATCAGATAAATGTGGCATTAAAAGATTGAATATATTGTTAATGATGAGGGGAGTTAGTTTAATGTTATTTATGAAAAGTTTTATGTATATATATATATATATATATATATATATATATATATATATATATATATATATATATGTATGTATATACACACACACACACACACACACACACACACACATACATATATATATATATATATATATATATATATATATATATATATATATATATAGCCTATATATGAAGATTCGTGGCAAACACGTACGGCAACAAGAACGTCTATAAATAACATTAAGCTAACTGCTGCCCTCACCATTAACCATGTATTCAGTCTTTTTAATGCCACATTTATCTTATTAGTAAATGAATATCATACCTTCAGTGACTTGATGCACTTCGCCACCTTCCCTCATGCCCCGTTGTTCCATCCTCCCCCTCACTTCTTCATTAAGTATTTATAATTAGGAACAACTGTAATTTGCCTAATTGCTTAAATATATGTATATATTATATACATACATACATACATAGCCTACATACATACATACATACGCATATGTGCGGATCAATGTGATAGATTTGGATGCTTCTATATGAGTCACCCTCGTAGACAGCATTGAGTCTAAAGCTGTTCCTTTGATCAGCGAGTTATTGCTTCATTTCTTGATCCTCTCTCTCTCTCTCTCTCTCTCTCTCTCTCTCTCTCTCTCTCTCTCTCTCTCTCTCTCTCTCTCTCTCGTTTCCATAGATATATCAGTTGCCGATTCTTTTATTAGAATCTCGCAGCACCTGTCAGGTCCTTTATTCTGACATTTACTCAGTGGGTATGCCCCACCAAACAAGAGAACACAACATAGAATAGAACAGCCAGGAAATAGGTACAGGATTACGTCAACAGTTCTTTCTATCCTTTCCATATTACCACAGAATTACGTCAGCCACTCTGAGGAAGTTGGGGTTAATTTGTTTACACTGTAGTCTTGTAACTTAGGCTATACAGATCGATTTGGGCAAGGCTGCCCGAAACAAAACCGCTACTACGTGAAGTGTGTGTATTCGTGGATTAGAGTCAGGTTAAATCATTCAGGAAACAGTTAGATAAAACCCCTATCAAGATTTTCTTACAGTACAATCCAAAGTCATATTCGTAAAACAAACGGAGGGAGATAAGGGAAGTGAGTTAATCCAAGCTCGAAGTTGGATAATTGCCTAAAAATCTCTTACACCCAAGGAAAATACTCTTGTGTCACTGACTTAGCCCCATGTGTTTTTATGTCAAACAAACCAAGAACTCAGATGCATTTCTCTCTCTCTCTCTCTCTCTCTCTCTCTCTCTCTCTCTCTCTCTCTCTCTCTCTCTCTCTCTCTCTTTATATGTGTATACCTAACATTATATACAGTATATATATACATATATATATATATATATATATATATATATATATATATATAATCTATATATATATTCATACAGTAAATATTTTACCTAATTACTTATTACAAGAATGCTTCAAAGCTGAAGCACGGACATCATTTGAAGAACGTTACAAGTTTATTGTCTTTCTGTTGCTGCATGAGATTGAAGTGACACAGAAGCTGTAACGAGCGTTTTTGTTAAGATGTTTCAACAGTTGCCCATTAATCCGCAGCCCCCCCTCACTCATTCACTCACCCGCTGTGTTTATCTTGATGCCTCACACTAACCCTATCGCTTACACTGGACTCTCCAGGCATGTTGAAAGTTTCTACTTATTTGTTGTTGAAATGAGGTTGATGCAATACCTCGGAGTTTGGCAACTTCTGTCACGCTATTTCCCGTTATTATATTTATTTTTTTTTATGTTTTAGTTTTCTGAAAAGAAAACTATTGTGCCGGCTTTGTCTGTCCGTCCGCACTTTTTCCTGTCCGCCCTCAGATCTTAAAAACTACTGAGGCTAGAGGGCTGCAAATTG
>NC_089742.1:42780512-42788012 GCF_040412425.1 Macrobrachium rosenbergii | reverse complement strand
CTACTATAAGCTTTGTAAGCTTAATGTATAGCGTTTTTATTATTGATGTCCAGGATAGTGATTCATTTTGTAGCAACGAATACTATTTTCCATGATTAATTCATGTTCATTTAATCGTGAGTCAGAATTTAGGTGCTCTGAGGAATGTCTTAGATTAAAGTAGCATTTTACCTACCTTTAGGAAAAAACGTTGGCAAACTCAGATACCCTTTACGATCTATTCCTTGTTTAGCCTTAAAATTCTGCGTCATTTTCATTGAAAATAGTCTCGAGACCGGGTGCCAAGATTTTTCCCCAGGTGCGTGTCACTCGGAGTTCCCGAGTCTTTGAAACAGTTCCTTTTGCAGTTTCCCAGAAGATTACGGTTGTTGTAGATTCACTAAATTTCCCCTGGGCTCTCTGAGGTCATTCGTGTTACGTTGAAGCTAACTTTGCCAACATAAGCTAATTTTCCTTCCAAAAACTGGTGCTGAAACCGTTCGGGTTGGTGTTTTATTGAATAGAAATACGTAACGAAGGCGCCGGCGGGCCTCTCCTATTGTAGACTTCTGGGAAACTGTTATTTTTTTTAAACCCACCCCATCTTCCCATCTTGGCTTTACTCTCATTACGACACTTTCCCGCTTAACCCAAATCGTTATTGTTTGTTGCCAGTTGCAGTAATGAACCCTACGTTAACCCCCCCCCCCACTGCCCGCCTTCCTTGTCCCTAGCATGGGTGAAGCAACTATCATGGCAAACTTATTTAAACCATTGCAAATTTGTCTATTCTTGGTAAACATCAGCATTATTCCTTCCATTTCCTTAAATATATATATATATATATATATATATATATATATATATATATATATATATATATATATATATATATATATATATATATATATATATATGTATGTATATATATATATATATATATATATATATACATATACATATATATATATATATTTTTTTGTTCTTCGGGCCTGGGCTTTGAAAGGGCATTGGACTGCCCATCCCACTGCAAAAATAATAATAATAATATAAATAAAACTACAGCGGGGATGAAAGCTAGCATGGAAACTGGCTGTCCTTAATTTTTACTGAGGTGTTGCTGAATGAGTCGGTCTCACATCTGAGTCATTTCTTTGGGTTCGCCAGCCCATCCTGGAATGCTGGAAAGTTCTCGTGGATTCTTCGTATATACACTACGACATGTAGATATTTTTATTTTTGACCTAAGTCCATCTGCATGAACGCTTTGCTCTGGCTATCAAATATTAGAAAATAAACAGGTAAAATGAATGCTATGAACATACCAGGTAAGAAAAAGTCCCGCCTATAATTGTAGCAAAGGAAAAAATTTTAATTTTTACACACTAGATGTCGCTGGTGTCATCTGATGTTGTTGAAATGTGCATACGAAGAATTTTACGAGTTGACAAAAACAAATATATAAATAAAACACGATTTTACCTGGTTCTATAAGTGTGATTTTTGTTATCCTACTTTACTGGCATTAGTAGAACTGAATGTGATATCATGCAATTGTCACTATCAATTTTATCTTTGATATTCATTCACTCGCACCAGTGACGCTTGGGCTTCGTTGGGATCCATTGCTAATCGCATTAGCCCCTTTTAAGGCCTGTTAAAAGTTTGAGTTAGAATCGTTTTTATTAATAAGACTTGAACTTTAAACCACCTCCAACTCTCTTTTGCCCGTATTATTATTATTATTATTATTATTATTATTATTATTATTATTATTATTATTATTAGGTTGTCTATTAACGCAGTTATTTAAAGAAACACCCGCTTAGATTTCTGTCTTTTTTGTGAAATTTATCTGAAAGTAAATCGTGACGAGATACTCGGCCTTCAATGATCCAAGTTCTGTGAATGGGCGCAACCCACTCTGTCGGTTCCCCGAAAAAAAATAAGGGTACCCAAGACGGTCAATGGTATATCTTTGCAGACAATTTCCGTGCAATAAGGAGAGAGAGAGAGAGAGAGAGAGAGAGAGAGCGGGGGCCCGGGTTTGTACAGTTCATTCTCAACGGATTCACGGAAATTTCCTGAATCTCGTAATGCAGTGATCTTGTGACGTTTCCTCTCATGGCTGGCTCAGCTCTTAGTCTACTTACACACGATGCGTGTTGTTGCTGCAGATAGATGCGTTCGCCGCACCGCAGACTCTGAGGTGGTTTTTTTAAATGTTACCGCACACAGCTTCGTTATGCAGAATCAGCAACATTCGTGACTTGTTTAATACACAGTCTATGACGGGAGATTTGTTCTAACTCCGTCTGTTGGGCTGTACGGTCAGCCAAAATGGATAAGAGAGTGTATTGTGCCTTTATTTAGCGTATTGAAGGAGGAAAAATAGGAGACGATGCCGAACCCATTAGGTGCACCCTTTGATTGCCTAGCGAGAGACATTAGGTGCATTTGCCACGTTACTTGAGGATCTAAAACGGAATGGCAAAAAGTTTTTCAGTTACCTCCGTATGTCTCAGGCATCATTCGAGGAACTGCTGCGGCGGATATATGATAAAATCTTCGGCAAAATACGACATTTCACGTATATTTCTTAACAGTGTGCTGTTATAAAAGTCGAATAGGATAATGATTGACACTCGGTAATTTAACCATCAAATATATTATTTAACAAGAGTAGATTACATGCTTATTAGTATTACACCTTTTTTGTGCGTTGTCATACAATTGTTGTTTATAATACAAATCTGAAAGTGATGAAAGTAAAATATTGAGATTAAGGCAACGTTGTCAACCTCGATTGTACTCCTGTCATACCTGAACACTGTGAGTTTGATGGGCCTCCATTACTTACTTGCGCTCTTTGATCCTCGTGGATTTCTTCGGTGTTCGGTGATGCATTGTCTGAGCGAGAACCCGGTCTTGAGAAAGGTTCGGAGATTGTCTTGAATGGGAACCTGGTGTTGCAGAAATCACAGAGAAGGTTGGCTGGAACAAGAACCGATGTTGAAGCGATGCACTGATATTCTGGTGCGTTGGAGGTGTAGAGATGCCGCCGGAATGAAAGCCAAAGTGCAAAGGGAACGGTGATGATTTTCGACGGAAAATGATCCGCCAGAAGCAGCCCAAGGTGGAATCGACGTAGGGTAATAACTGTAAAAATGCTGGGGTTGTGAATTTCAATGAAGAGGTTGTGGACGAGATCGAGCCTGACGTATGTTTTGCAGTAAGTTCAAAACCCCCAATTGAAACTGTGTTGTTTCCTCTTCACTTAATTTTTTAATGACGGAAGAATTCCCTATGGCGATTTTCTGGAGCCTCCAAGGTTTTGATTACTCTTTCCTCTGTGTCATTAAGCTTCCGCTTATTGCTTCCTTTGGTAGACCGCGCAGTACCGCTTTCTTTTGCTGTTTTTAGGGCATTGGGCTCTTCGACAGTGAAGCTTTTCTTCTGTTTCTCTGGAATCGAGGTTTTTCTTTAAGAAACAAAGCTTTTCATTATTTATATAATTCGTTGCAGTTTTGACACCAGATCCAGATTTTTTTTGTTCAAAAACTTTTCTGTGAGCTTTCAGCCAATTATCCTTCACAATCCTCCATCCTTTGTAAACCAGCCTTACTGAAAGACAAAATTTTATTATGAGTCTTGCCGTAACGATAACTATATTAATATAAAGTTTCTGACTTTTGTATACATTCATGATATATATATATATATATATGGTATATATATATATATATATATATATATATATAATATATACATATATATATATATGTATTATATATGATGTTATTCATATCCCCTCTCTAATGGGGATATTCCTGTATATACATATTTGTATATATTTGTATATAAATTACATAAAAATATATATATGCATATATATGCATACATACGGCAATACATATATATATATATCATATATGTAATACATACATATATATATATATGCATACATACATCCAGTATACATTTATATGAGAGAGAAAGAGAAAAAAATATGTATATATATACTGTATATATTCAATATCCTTTGCAGATATTTATCAGGTTGATGCACGTTGACAAAATTACATTATGCCTACAAGATGGGAGTGTCTACAATTTCAGAAACCGTAAATTTGGTCTGTCAAACCATATGGGATGATCTAAGGGATGAATGCATACCTAAACCCTCTTTAGAACAATTGGAGTGTATAGCAGCAGGGTTCGAGAGGAAAGCTAACTTTCCACAATGCATTGGCTCTGTAGACAGGACGCTTATTAGGGTTATTATACCTCATGATAGTGGTTCAGTGTGTATTGCAACTATAAGGGCTACTTTTCACTTGCTTTGATGGCAGTAGCAGATTCAGAATATAGATTCATTTATGTAGACATTGGTGTTTATGGTAAGGATTGTGATTTGACTGATTTCAAGAACACATCTTTTTGGAATTGCATCGAAAATGATCTGTTTACCACATCCAAAGCCATTGCCAGGTTCTGAGCATTCCAACGTACCTTTTGTCATATTAGGTGATGAAGCGTTTGGCCTACATAAAAATCTAATGCGATCATTTGGGGGGAAAAATCTGGGTGAAAAATAAAAAAACGGGAGTTTAATTACTTGTTAAGCAGAGCAAGGAGATATTGAGTATGCTTTTGGTATTTCTAGTAATAAATGGAGGATATTCCATCGTCCTCTTAATGCTTCTCTCGATCTAGCTACAAATATAGTTAAAGCATGCTGTATTCTGCATAATTTTGTCAAAGATAGGGATGGATATAACTTTGAAAACACATATAGTCAAATTCCGACTTTTGCGGTATTCGAGACTTATCCCATAACACTGGTTTCGTCTCCACAAAACATAGAAGGAGATCTATATCGATTTCACGTTCCATTATAACAATAAGTACCGACGTTGAAGAGTGGACCTCTGCTGGAGAGTAGTTCAGCTCACCGCTGTTCTGCGGCAACGCAGCGGCGAGTTCGACTGCTGTCTGGGTCACCGCAACGCAGCCAACTGCGTTGGCACAACGTTTAATGTGAAAGGGGCCTTACTCAGCCAACTTTCCTCCCACCAGCCACGGTTGACGTCATTGAGGTGACGTCATTGCCACGCCCACAGTCTGGCCAATCGATGTACACACTCGCGGTGTACTTGACTGGCGGCTACGTACAGCGGTATCAATGAAGATCATAAGACCAAAGAGCCATCTCTTTATCTAAAGGAGCTCATGAATGAGACGATCTCCCGTTTCTTTGGATCTTTTTGTTGCAAGGAAGGAAATGAGTTTACAAGGGCAACTAGACACAGGGAAAAGCGCTGGGGTGTCTGTGAATGACTGTGTTCGTATTTTAGGAGCAAGATGGCATGCTGGAAATACTCATTGCTGAGTGTGGGTAAATCACCTCCTAACCTTGTTTGTCTGACGTGACGTATTACGCGATTTTCCGAGTTAGGCGACCTTGGTGAGTCATGATGGTTTCTCCTCCTCTTTTAAAAACGCAAAACTTCGGTCTAGCTACTGACTTGCAATGGCTTGATGCAGCATCATGTCAAAAAGTCTAGCTGTATCGTTTATTGATTTTATTATTCTTATTGTTGTTAACTGATTACGTCGTTTTTATGCTTGAAAAACTTCGGATTTTTTTAAAGATAGAATTTCAGAATGGGAAAGGCGAAGCAACCATTATGGGGCCGCGTAGGTTCCAAAGCGGCGCCTATGTTTGCTAGCCCCCACCGCAGTTAAATTCCACTGTGATCTTTCCGAATTCCTGGAATAGATAACTTCATTTAAACAAGCATTCATCGAGCTGGATTATAGTTCACTATTCAGGAGATAATGTAAAGTAATTTGGTCAATAATATCTTCAGGTTGGACAACAATGTTCCCTAAAGGTGGATTGACTTCCCGATCGATTCTATACTTTATCTGTCAAGTTATGAATATGGAGGTGCCAGAATTGCTTCAGCATTTGTAGAATGTTCCCCAGTTGATATTAATATTTTTACTGTTTTTCTTAAGATTACTACTACTACTCCTCTAGCAGAGCCGCTGTAGCCATAACGATCAGTCTTTGGACTGGCTAACAGGAGCACCCCAGCAGTTATAGTCTCCAGTGGCCCATTTATCTTTCTCACTTGCTTCTTCTCTCCTCTGCAACTTCTGTAATTTTCTTTTCTTAACCTGCTGTCTATTTCTATTGTAAAGTTTGGCATTCCTTAGTCTTAATGGAATAAATTTTTTTAATTATAATAAATTTTGGTTTCCAACATTCTGAACATAGGCCTACATGGACTAGGTGTACTTGAAATGTGATTGTAAGCACAAGTGTTTTTCCTGAAAGATTCCAACGGACACTGAAATGGCAAACGTAAAAGCTAACACACACACATAAAGAGAGAGAGAGAGAGAGAGAGAGAGAGAGAGAGAGAGAGTATAGGTGCTAGTGAACATGCAGGTTAACTGCAAAAAGAGGTGATCATTTAAACTTGCTGATTGTACGTATTGTGTTACAATTTATTTATTTTAAATGACTCGTTATATAACCATGCCATGCTCAGTGTCTGATGAATAAACGAATGGGTTTACGCTCTACTTGGTAAGTGAAAGGACGCACAGCGGCAAGAGAGTTCAAATTACATGAGACCCGAGCATGGGTACTACAGGGTATAGGTCAACCAGCGAGCCGTCCAATTTGTCATTGCTGCGCACCGCGTCATTACGCAGCGAACGGTCCTCGATCGTAGGTTCTTGTCTACTATGTCATATCGCCGCCACCGGCGCGTTGACTCACCTGTTCTGTATAGGCCTTGTTAGGCGTCCGTTACACCTACGATGTCACTGTTATATATATTTATATATATATATATATATATATATATATATATATATATATCTGTATATATATTTAAAAAATACAGTATATATATTCTTATATATATATATATATATATATATATATATATATATATATATATATATATATATATATATATATATAGTATATGTGTATGTATGTATTTTTTCTGGTTTGTAATAGGTGAAATTGAAATCCCAATCTTTTCCTATTTATATAGAGGCAAAGTAAGCAATTCACACATCTGTACTTCATGAAAATTCATAGAATGTGTAAACATGGATGACTTCGTTTAGTCATTTATGAGTAATTAGTGTTTTTTTTTCATGAAGTCAGTTAAAATATTTTATTTTCCTAATGAAATTGGTGTATTATAGGATATTAACTAAAAAAATTTTCCTTTTAAGCCCATTAGATATAAAAAGAAATGAAGAAAACGCCTCCAAGTGCTGGCAGCGTTGAGCGTTAAGTAGCTGCTTAACGATGCCGAATGATGTTTAAAACGTAAACAGCTCGTCATTTGGTTTCATTAACTTTTTGCAGGTCCTTTATTGAAACGAGAAGGGCTCAGAGATTGAGGAATAGACATTAAGCTTTACGTTTCACCCTATAATGAAGTGTGAGGGTAACTGTTTTTGCGATTATGCTTTTAGTAGTTTATG